>NC_083442.1:17027561-17375061 GCF_020745735.1 Hemiscyllium ocellatum
TTGGATGTTTTGAGTGTGTTGTTGAGTGTGAGCTGTGATGGAAGTTTTGAGTGTGTTGATGAGTGTACGCTGTGTTGGAGGTTTTAAGTGTGTTGTTGAGTGTGAGCTGTGATGGAAGTTTTGAGTGTGTTGTTGAGTGTGATCTCTGTTGGAGGTTTTGAGTGTGTTGTTGAGTGTGAGCTGTGTTGGAAGTTTTGAGTGTGTTGCTGAGTGTGAGCTGTGTTGGAGGTTTTGAGCGTGTTGTTGACTGTGAGCTGTGTTGGAGATTTTGTGTGTGTTGTTGAGTGTGAGCTGTGTTTGAAGATTTGAGTGTGTTGCTGAGTGTGAGCTGTGTTGGAAGTTTTGAGTGTGTTGTTGAGTGTGAGCTGTGTTGGAGGCTTTGAGTGTGTTGATGAATGTGTTCTGTGTTGGAGGTTGTGAGTGTGTTGTTGTGTGTGAGCTGTGTTTGAAGATTTGAGTGTGTTGTTGAGTGTGAGCTGTGTTGGAGGTTTTGAGCGTGTTGTTGAGTGTGAGCTGTGTTGGAGATTTTGAGTGTGTTGTTGAGTGTGAGCTGTGTTGGAGGTTTTGAGTGTGTTGATGAATGTGAGCTGTGTTGGAGGTTTTGAGTGTGTTGTTGAGTGTGAGCTGTGTTGGAAGATTTGAGTGTGTTGTTGAGTGTGAGCTGTGTTGGAGGTTTTGAGCGTGTTGTTGAGTGTGAGCTGTGTTGGAGATTTTGTGTGTGTTGTTGAGTCTGAGCTGTGTTTGAAGATTTGCGTGTGTTGCTGAGTGTGAGCTGTGTTGGAAGTTTTGAGTGTGTTGTTGAGTGTTAGCTGTGTTGGAGGCTTTGAGTGTGTTGATGAATGTGAGCTGTGTTGGAGGATGTGAGTGTCTTTTTGAGTGTGAGCTGTGTTTGAAGATTTGTGTGTGTTGCTGAGTGTGAGCTGTGTTGGAGGTTTTGAGCGTGTTGTTGAGTGTGAGCTGTGTTGGAGATTTTGTGTGTGTTGTTGAGTGTGAGCTGTGTTGGAGGCTTTGAGTGTGTCGTTGAGTGTGAGCTGTGTAGGAGGTTTTGAGTGTGTTGTTGAGTGTGAGCTGTGTTTGAAGTTTTGAGTGTGTTGTTGAGTGTGTGCCTGGTTGGAGGTTTTGAGTGTGTTATTGAGTGTGAGCTGTGTTTGAAGATTTGAGTGTGTTGTTGAGTGTGAGCTGTGTTGGAGGTTTTGAGTGTGTTGTTGAGTGTGAGCTGTGTTTGAAGATTTGAGTGTGTCATTGAGTGTGAGCTGTGTTGGAGATTTTGAATGTGTTGTTGAGTGTGAGCTGTGTTGGAGGGTTTGAGTGTGAGCTGTGTTGGAGGTTTTGAGTGTGTCGTTGAGTGTGTGCTGTATTGGAGATTTTGAGTGTGTGTTTGAGTGTGAACTGTTTTGGAAGTTTTGAGTGTGTTGGTGAGAGTGAGCTGCGTTGGAGATTTTGTGTGTGTTGTTGAGTGTGAACTGTGGTGGAAGTTTTGAGTGTGTTGTTGTCAGTGTGCCTGGTTGGAGGTTTTGAGTGTGTTGTTGAGTGTGAGATGTGTTTGCAGATTTAAGTGTGTTGTTGAGTGTTAGCTGTGTTGGACGTTTTGAGTGTGTTGTTGAGTGTGAGCTGTGTTGGAGATTTTGACTGTGTGGTTGAGTGTGAGCTGTGTTGAAGTTTTGAATGTGTTGTTGACTGTGTGCTTGGTTGGAGGTTTTGAGTGTGTTGTTGAGTGTGAGCTGTGTTTGAAGATTTGAGTGTGTTGTTGGTGTGAGCTGTGTTGGAGGTTTAGAGTGTGTTGTTGAGTGTGAGGTGTGTTTGAAGATTTGAGTGTGTTGTTGAGTGTGAGGTGTATTGGAGGTTTTGAGTGTGTTGATGAGAGTGAGCTGTGTTGGAGATTTTGAGTGTGTTGTTGAGTGTGAGCTGTGTTGGAGGGTTTGAGTGTGAGCTGTGTTGGAGGCTTTGAGTGTGTCGTTGAGTGTGAGCTGTGTTGGAGGTTTTGAGTGTGTTGTTGAGTGTGAGCTGTTTTGGAGATTTTGAGTGTGTTGTTGAGTGTGAGCTGTGTTGGAGGTTTTGAGTGTGAGCTGTGTTGGAGGCTTTGAGTGTGTCGTTGAGTGTGAGCTGTGTTGGAGGTTTTGAGTGTGTTGTTGAGTGTGAGCTGTGTTGTAGGTTTTGAGTGTGTTGTTGAGTGTGTCCTGTGTTGGAGATTTTGAGTGTGTGGTTGAGTGTGAGCTGTGTTGGAAGTTTTGAGTGTGTTGTTGAGAGTGAGCTGTGTTGGAGATTTTGTGTGTGTTGTTGAGTGTGAACTGTGTTGGAGGATTTGAGTGTGAGCTGTGTTGGAGGCTTTGAGTGTGTCGTTGAGTGTGAGCTATGTTGGAGGCTTTGAGTGTGTTGTTGAGCGTGAGCTGTGTTGGAGGGTTTGAGTGTGAGCTGTGTTGGAGGCTTTGAGTGTGTTGTTGAGTGTGAGCTGTGTTGGAGGGTTTGAGTGTGAGCTGTGTTGGAGGCTTTGAGTGTGTTGTTGAGTCTGAGCTGTGTTGGAGGTTTTGAGTGTGTTGTTGAGTGTGAGCTGTTTTGGAGATTTTGAGTGTGTTGTTGAGTGTGAGCTGTGTTGGAGGGTTTGAGTGTGAGCTGTGTTGGAGGCTTTGAGTGTGTCGTTGAGTGTGAGCTGTGTTGGAGGTTTTGAGTGTGTTGTTGAGTGTGAGCTGTGTTGTAGGTTTTGAGTTTGTTGTTGAGTGTGTGCTGTGTTGGAGATTTTGAGTGTGTGGTTGAGTGTGAGCTGTGTTGGAAGTTTTGAGTGTGTTGTTGAGAGTGAGCTGTGTTGGAGATTTTGTGTGTGTTGTTGAGTGTGAACTGTGTTTAAAGTTTTGAGTGTGTTGTTGAGTGTGTGCCTGGTTGGAGGTTTTGAGTGTGTTGTTGAGTGTGAGATGTGTTTGAAGATTTGTGTGTGTTGTTGAGTGTGAGCTGTGTTGGAGGTTTTGAGTGTGTTGTTGAGTGTGAGCTGTGTTGGAGATTTTGAGTGTGTGGTTGAGTGTGATCTGTGTTGAAAGTTTTGAATGTGTTGTTGAGTGTGTGCCTGGTTGGAGGTTTTGAGTGTGTTGTTGAGTGTGAGCTGTGTTTGAAGATTTGAATGGGTTGTTCAGTGTGAGCTGTGTTGGAGGTTTTGAGTGTGTTGTTGAGTGTGAGGTGTGTTGAAGATTTGAGTGTGTTGTTGAGTGTGAGGTGTATTGGAGGTTTTGAGTGTGTTGATGAGAGTGAGCTGTGTTGGAGGGTTTGAGTGTGAGCTGTGTTGGAGGCTTTAAGTGTGTCGTTGAGTGTGAGCTGTGTTGGAGGCTTTGAGTGTGTTGTTGAGTGTGAGCTGTGTTGGAGGGTTTGAGTGTGAGCTGTGTTGGAGGCTTTGAGTGTGTTGTTGAGTGTGAGCTGTGTTGGAGGGTTTGAGTGTGAGCTGTGTTGGAGGCTTTGAGTGTGTCGTTGAGTGTGAGCTGTGTTGGAGGTTTTGAGTGTGTTGTTGAGTGTGAGCTGTGTTGGAGGTTTTGAGCGTGTTGTTGAGTGTGAGCTGTGTTGGAGATTTTGTGTGTGTTGTTGAGTGTGAGCTGTGTTGGAGGCTTTGAGTGTGTCGTTGAGTGTGAGCTGTGTAGGAGGTTTTGAGTGTGTTGTTGAGTGTGAGCTGTGTTTGAAGTTTTGAGTGTGTTGTTGAGTGTGTGCCTGGTTGGAGGTTTTGAGTGTGTTATTGAGTGTGAGCTGTGTTTGAAGATTTGAGTGTGTTGTTGAGTGTGAGCTGTGTTGGAGGTTTTGAGTGTGTTGTTGAGTGTGAGCTGTGTTTGAAGATTTGAGTGTGTCATTGAGTGTGAGCTGTGTTGGAGATTTTGAATGTGTTGTTGAGTGTGAGCTGTGTTGGAGGGTTTGAGTGTGAGCTGTGTTGGAGGTTTTGAGTGTGTCGTTGAGTGTGTGCTGTATTGGAGATTTTGAGTGTGTGTTTGAGTGTGAACTGTTTTGGAAGTTTTGAGTGTGTTGGTGAGAGTGAGCTGCGTTGGAGATTTTGTGTGTGTTGTTGAGTGTGAACTGTGGTGGAAGTTTTGAGTGTGTTGTTGTCTGTGTGCCTGGTTGGAGGTTTTGAGTGTGTTGTTGAGTGTGAGATGTGTTTGCAGATTTAAGTGTGTTGTTGAGTGTTAGCTGTGTTGGAGGTTTTGAGTGTGTTGTTGAGTGTGAGCTGTGTTGGAGATTTTGACTGTGTGGTTGAGTGTGAGCTGTGTTGAAGTTTTGAATGTGTTGTTGACTGTGTGCTTGGTTGGAGGTTTTGAGTGTGTTGTTGAGTGTGAGCTGTGTTTGAAGATTTGAGTGTGTTGTTGGTGTGAGCTGTGTTGGAGGTTTAGAGTGTGTTGTTGAATGTGAGGTGTGTTTGAAGATTTGAGTGTGTTGTTGAGTGTGAGGTGTATTGGAGGTTTTGAGTGTGTTGATGAGAGTGAGCTGTGTTGGAGATTTTGAGTGTGTTGTTGAGTGTGAGCTGTGTTGGAGGTGTTGAGTGTGAGCTGTGTTGGAGGCTTTGAGTGTGTCGTTGAGTGTGAGCTGTGTTGGAGGTTTTGAGTGTGTTGTTGAGTGTGAGCTGTTTTTGAAGATTTGAGTGTGTTGTTGAGTGTGAGCTGTGTTGGAGGTTTTGAGTGTGAGCTGTGTTGGAGGCTTTGAGTGTGTCGTTGAGTGTGAGCTGTGTTGGAGGTTTTGAGTGTGTTGTTGAGTGTGAGCTGTGTTGTAGGTTTTGAGTGTGTTGTTGAGTGTGTGCTGTGTTGGAGATTTTGAGTGTGTTGTTGAGTGTGAGCTGTGTTGGAAGTTTTGAGTGTGTTGTTGAGAGTGAGCTGTGTTGGAGATTTTGTGTGTGTTGTTGAGTGTGAACTGTGTTGGAGGATTTGAGTGTGAGCTGTGTTGGAGGCTTTGAGTGTGTCGTTGAGTGTGAGCTATGTTGGAGGCTTTGAGTGTGTTGTTGAGCGTGAGCTGTGTTGGAGGGTTTGAGTGTGAGCTGTGTTGGAGGCTTTGAGTGTGTTGTTGAGTGTGAGCTGTGTTGGAGGGTTTGAGTGTGAGCTGTGTTGGAGGCTTTGAGTGTGTCGTTGAGTCTGAGCTGTGTTGGAGGTTTTGAGTGTGTTGTTGAGTGTGAGCTGTTTTGGAGATTTTGAGTGTGTTGTTGAGTGTGAGCTGTGTTGGAGGTTTTGAGTGTGAGCTGTGTTGGAGGCTTTGAGTGTGTCGTTGAGTGTGAGCTGTGTTGGAGGTTTTGAGTGTGTTGTTGAGTGTGAGCTGTGTTGTAGGTTTTGAGTTTGTTGTTGAGTGTGTGCTGTGTTGGAGATTTTGAGTGTGTGGTTGAGTGTGAGCTGTGTTGGAAGTTTTGAGTGTGTTGTTGAGAGTGAGCTGTGTTGGAGATTTTGTGTGTGTTGTTGAGTGTGAACTGTGTTTAAAGTTTTGAGTGTGTTGTTGAGTGTGTGCCTGGTTGGAGGTTTTGAGTGTGTTGTTGAGTGTGAGATGTGTTTGAAGATTTGTGTGTGTTGTTGAGTGTGAGCTGTGTTGGAGGTTTTGAGTGTGTTGTTGAGTGTGAGCTGTGTTGGAGATTTTGAGTGTGTGGTTGAGTGTGATCTGTGTTGAAAGTTTTGAATGTGTTGTTGAGTGTGTGCCTGGTTGGAGGTTTTGAGTGTGTTGTTGAGTGTGAGCTGTGTTTGAAGATTTGAATGGGTTGTTCAGTGTGAGCTGTGTTGGAGGTTTTGAGTGTGTTGTTGAGTGTGAGGTGTGTTGAAGATTTGAGTGTGTTGTTGAGTGTGAGGTGTATTGGAGGTTTTGAGTGTGTTGATGAGAGTGAGCTGTGTTGGAGGGTTTGAGTGTGAGCTGTGTTGGAGTCTTTAAGTGTGTCGTTGAGTGTGAGCTGTGTTGGAGGCTTTGAGTGTGTTGTTGAGTGTGAGCTGTGTTGGAGGGTTTGAGTGTGAGCTGTGTTGGAGGCTTTGAGTGTGTTGTTGAGTGTGAGCTGTGTTGGAGGGTTTGAGTGTGAGCTGTGTTGGAGGCTTTGAGTGTGTCGTTGAGTGTGAGCTGTGTTGGAGGTTTTGAGTGTGTTGTTGAGTGTGAGCTGTGTTGGAGGTTTTGAGTGTGTTGTTGAGTGTGTGCTGTGTTGGAGATTTTAAGTGTGTGGTTGAGTGTGAGCTGTTTTGGAAGTTTTGAGTGTGTTGTTGAGAGTGAGCTGTGTTGGAGATTTTGTTTGTGTGTTGTTGAGTGTGAACTGTGTTTGAAGTTTTGAGTGTGTTGTTGAGAGTGAGCTGTGTTGGAGATTTTGTGTGTGTTGAGTGTGAACTGTGTTTGAAGTTTTGAGTGTGTTGTTGAGTGTGAGATGTGTTTGAAGATTTGAGTGTGTTGTTGAGTTTGAGCTGTGTTGGAGGTTTTGAGTGTGTTGTTGAGTGTGAGCTGTGTTGGAGATTTTGAGTGTGTGGTTGAGTGTGAGCTGTGTTGAAAGTTTTCAATGTGTTGTTGAGTGTGTGCCTGGTTGGATGTTTTGAGTGTGTTGTTGAGTGTGAGCTATGTTTGAAGATTTGAATGGGTTGTTCAGTGTGAGCTGTGTTGGAGGTTTTGAATGTGTTGTTGAGTGTGAGGTGTGTTTGAAGATTTGAGTGTGTTGTTGAGTGTGAGGTGTATTGGAGGTTTTGAGTGTGTTGATGAGAGTGAGCTGTGTTGGAGATTTTGAGTGTGTCGTTAAGTGTGAGCTGTGTTGGAGGCTTTGAGTGTGTTGTTGAGTGTGAGCTGTGTTGGAGGGTTTGAGTGTGAGCTGTGTTGGAGGCTTTGAGTGTGTCGTTGAGTATGAGCTGTGTTGGAGGTTTTGAGTGTGTTGTTGAGTGTGAGCTGTGTTGGAGGTTTTGAGTGTGTTGTTGAGTGTGTGCTGTGTTGGAGATTTTAAGTGTGTGGTTGAGTGTGAGCTGTTCTGGAAGTTTTGAGTGTGTTGTTGAGAGTGAGCTGTGTTGGAGATTTTGTGTGTGTTGTTGAGTGTGAACTGTGTTTGAAGTTTTGAGTGTGTTGTTGAGTGTGTGCCTGGTTGGAGGTTTTGAGCGTGTTGTTGAGTGTGAGATGTGTTTGAAGATTTGAGTGTGCTGTTGAGTGTGAGCTGTGTTGGAGATTTTGAGTGTGTTGTTGAGTGTGAGCTGTGTTGGAAGTTTTGAGTGTGTTGTTGAGAGTGAGCTGTGTTGGAGATTTTGTGTGTGTTGTTGAGTGTGAGCTGTGTTTGAAGTTTTGAGTGTGTTGTTGAGTGTGTGCCTGGTTGAAGTTTTTGAGTGTGTTGTTGAGTTTGAGCTGTGTTGGAGATTTTGAGTGTGTTGTTGAGTGTGAGCCTGGTTGGAGGTTTTGAGTGTGTTGTTGAGAGCGAGCTGTGTTGGAGATTTTGAGTGTGTTGTTGAGTGTGAGCCTGGTTGGAGGTTTTGAGTGTGTTGTTGAGTGTGAGCTGTGTTTGAAGATTTGAGTGTGTAATTGAGAGTGACCTGTGTTGGAGGTTTTGAGTGTGTTGATGAGAGTGAGCTGCGTTGGAGATTTTGTGTGTGTTGTTGAGTGTGAGCTGTGTTTCAAGTTTTGAGTGTGTTGTTGAGTTTGAGCTGTGTTGGAGATTTTGAGTGTGTTGTTCAGTGTGAGCCTGGTTGGAGGTTTTGAGTGTGTTGTTGAGAGTGAGCTGTGTTGGAGATTTTGAGTGTGTTGTTGTGTGTGAGCCTGGTTGGAGGTTTTGAGTGTGTTGTTGAGTTTGAGCTGTGTTTGAAGATTTGAGTGTGTTGTTGAGAGTGACCTGTGTTGGAGGTTTTGAGTGTGTTGATGAGAGTGAGCTGTGTTGGAGATTTTGAGTGTGTTGTTGAGTGTGAGCTGTGTTGGAAGTTGTAAGTGTGTTGTTGAGTGTGAGCTGTGTTGGAGGTTTTGAGCATGTTGTTGAGTGTGAGCTGTGTTGGAGTTTTAGAGTGTGTTGTTGAGTGTGAGCTGTGTTGGAGGTTTTGAGTGTGTTGTTGAGTGTGAGCTATGTTGGATGTTTTGAGTGTGTTGTTGAGTGTGAGCTGTGTTGGAGATTTTGTGTGTGTTGTTGAGTGTGAGCTGTGTTTGAAGATTTGAGTATGTTGCTGAGTGTGAGCTGTGTTGGAAGTTTTGAGTGTGTTGCTGAGTGTGAGCTGTGTTGGAGGTTTTGAGCGTGTTGTTGACTGTGAGCTGTGTTGGAGATTTTGTGTGTGTTGTTGAATGTGAGCTGTGTTTGAAGATTTGAGTGTGTTGCTGAGTGTGAGCTGTGTTGGAAGTTTTGAGTGTGTTGTTGAGTGTGAGCTGTGTTGGAGGCTTTGAGTGTGTTGATGAATGTGTTCTGTGTTGGAGGTTGTGAGTGTGTTGTTGAGTGTGAGCTGTGTTTGAAGATTTGAGTGTGTTGCTGAGTGTGAGCTGTGTTGGAGGTTTTGAGCGTGTTGTTGAGTGTGAGCTGTGTTGGAGATTTTGTGTGTGTTGTTGAGTGTGAGCTGTGTTGGAGGTTTTGAGTGTGTTGATGAATGTGAGCTGTGTTGGAGGTTTTGAGTGTGTTGTTGAGTGTGAGCTGTGTTGGAAGATTTGAGTGTGTTGTTGAGTGTGAGCTGAGTTGGAGGTTTTGAGCGTGTTGTTGAGTGTGAGCTGTGTTGGAGATTTTGTGTGTGTTGTTGAGTGTTAGCTGTGTTTGAAGATTTGCGTGTGTTGCTGAGTGTGAGCTGTGTTGGAAGTTTTGAGAGTGTTGTTGAGTGTGAGCTGTGTTGGAGGCTTTGAGTGTGTTGATGAATGTGAGCTGTGTTGGAGGATGTGAGTGTCTTGTTGTGTGTGAGCTGTGTTTGAAGATTTGAGTGTGTTGCTGAGTGTGAGCTGTGTTGGAGGTTTTGTTCGTGTTGTTGAGTGTGAGCTGTGTTGGAGATTTTGTGTGTGTTGTTGAGTGTGAGCTGTGTTGGAGGCTTTGAGTGTGTTGATGAATGTGAGCTGTGTTGGAAGTTTTGAGTGTGTTGTTGAGTAAGAGCTGTGTTTGAAGATTTGAGTGTGTTGTTGAGTGTGAGCTGTATTGGAGGTTTTGAGTGTGTTGATGAGAGTGAGCTGTGTTGGAGATTTTGAGTGCGTTGTTGAGTGTGAGCTGTGTTGGAGATTTTGTGTGTGTTGTTGAGTGTGAGCTGTGTTGGAGGCTTTGAGTGTGTCGTTGAGTGTGAGCTGTGTAGGAGATTTTGAGTGTGTTGTTGAGTGTGAGCTGTGTTTGAAGTTTTGAGTGTGTTGTTGAGTGTGTGCCTGGTTGGAGGTTTTGAGTGTGTTATTGAGTGTGAGCTGTGTTTGAAGATTTGAGTGTGTTGTTGAGTGTGAGCTGTGTTGGAGATTTTGAGTGTGTTGTTGAGTGTGAGCTGTGTTTGAAGATTTGAGTGTGTCATTGAGTGTGAGCTGTGTTGGAGATTTTGAATGTGTTGTTGAGTGTGAGCTGTGTTGGAGGGTTTGAGTGTGAGCTGTGTTGGAGGTTTTGAGTGTGTCGTTGGGTGTGTGCTGTATTGGAGATTTTGAGTGTGTGTTTGAGTGTGAACTGTTTTGGAAGTTTTGAGTGTGTTGGTGAGAGTGAGCTGCGTTGGAGATTTTGTGTGTGTTGTTGAGTGTGAACTGTGGTTGAAGTTTTGAGTGTGTTGTTGTCTGTGTGCCTGGTTGGAGGTTTTGAGTGTGTTGTTGAGTGTGAGATGTGTTTGCAGATTTAAGTGTGTTGTTGAGTGTTAGCTGTGTTGGACGTTTTGAGTGTGTTGTTGAGTGTGAGCTGTGTTGGAGATTTTGACTGTGTGGTTGAGTGTGAGCTGTGTTGAAGTTTTGAATGTGTTGTTGACTGTGTGCCTGGTTGGAGGTTTTGAGTGTGTTGTTGAGTGTGAGCTGTGTTTGAAGATTTGAGTGTGTTGTTGATGTGAGCTGTGTTGGAGGTTTAGTGTGTGTTGTTGAGTGTGAGGTGTGTTTGAAGATTTGAGTGTGTTGTTGAGTGTGAGGTGTATTGGAGGTTTTGAGTGTGTTGATGAGAGTGAGCTGTGTTGGAGATTTTGAGTGTGTTGTTGAGTGTGAGCTGTGTTGGAAGGTTTGAGTGTGAGCTGTGTTGGAGGCTTTGAGTGTGTCGTTGAGTGTGAGCTGTGTTGGAGGTTTTGAGTGTGTTGTTGAGTGTGAGCTGTTTTGGAGATTTTGAGTGTGTTGTTGAGTGTGAGCTGTGTTGGAGGGTTTGAGTGTGAGCTGTGTTGGAGGCTTTGAGTGTGTCGTTGAGTGTGAGCTGTGTTGGAGGTTTTGAGTGTGTTGTTGAGTGTGAGCTGTGTTGTAGGTTTTGAGTGTGTTGAGTGTGTGCTGTGTTGGAGATTTTGAGTGTGTGTTTGAGTGTGAGCTGTGTTGGAAGTTTTGAGTGTGTTGTTGAGAGTGAGCTGTGTTGGAGATTTTGTGTGTGTTGTTGAGTGTGAACTGTGTTTATAGTTTTGAGTGTGTTGTTGAGTGTGTGCCTGGTTGGAGGTTTTGAGTGTGTTGTTGAGTGTGAGATGTGTTTGAAGATTTGTGTGTGTTGTTGAGTGTGAGCTGTGTTGGAGGTTTTGAGTGTGTTGTTGAGTGTGAGCTGTGTTGGAGATTTTGAGTGTGTGGTTGAGTGTGATCTGTGTTGAAAGTTTTGAATGTGTTGTTGAGTGTGTGCCTGGTTGGAGGTTTTGAGTGTGTTGTTGAGTGTGAGCTGTGTTTGAAGATTTGAATGGGTTGTTCAGTGTGAGCTGTGTGGGAGGTTTAGAGTGTGTTGTTGAGTGTGAGGTGTGTTTGAAGATTTGAGTGTGTTGTTGAGTATGAGGTGTATTGGAGGTTTTGAGTGTGTTGATGAGAGTGAGCTGTGTTGGAGATTTTGTGTGTGTTGTTGAGTGTGAGCTGTGTTGGAGGGTTTGAGTGTGAGCTGTGTTGGAGGCTTTGAGTGTGTCGTTGAGTGTGAGCTGTGTTGGAGGCTTTGAGTGTGTTGTTGAGTGTGAGCTGTGTTGCAGGGTTTGAGTGTGAGCTGTGTTGGAGGCTTTGAGTGTGTCGTTGAGTGTGAGCTGTGTTGGAGGTTTTGAGTGTGTTGTTGAGTGTGAGCTGTGTTGGAGGTTTTGAGTGTGTTGTTGAGTGTGAGCTGTGTTGGAAGTTTTGAGTGTGTTGCTGAGTGTGAGCTGTGTTGGAGGTTTTGAGTGTGTTGTTGAGTGTGAGCTGTGTTGGAGATTTTGTGTGTGTTGTTGAGTGTGAGCTGTGTTTGAAGATTTGAGTGTGTTGCTGAATGTGAGCTGTGTTGGAAGTTTTGAGTGTGTTGTTGAGAGTGAGCTGTGTTGGAGATTTTGTGTGTGTTGTTGAGTGTGAACTGTGTTTGAAGTTTTGAGTGTGTTGTTGAGTGTGTGCCTGGTTGGAGGTTTTGAGTGTGTTGTTGAGTGTGAGATGTGTTTGAAGATTTGAGTGTGTTGTTGAGTGTGAGCTGTGTTGGAGATTTTGAGTGTGTGGTTGAGTGTGAGCTGTGTTGAAAGTTTTGAATGTGTTGTTGAGTGTGAGCTGTGTTGGAGGTTTTGAGTGTGTTGTTGAGTGTGAGCTGTGTTTGAAGGTTTGAATGGATTGTTGAGTGTGAGCTGTGTTGGAGGTTTTGAGTGTGTTGTTGAGTGTGAGGTGTGTTTGAAGATTTGAGTGTGTTGTTGAGTGTGAGGTGTATTGGAGGTTTTGAGTGTGTTGATGAGAGTGAGCTGTGTTGGAGATTTTGAGTGTGTTGTTGAGTGTGAGCTGTGTTGGAGATTTTGAGTGTGTGGTTGAGTGTGAGCTGTGTTGAAAGTTTTGAATGTGTTGTTGAGTGTGAGCTGTGTTGGAGGTTTTGAGTGTGTTGTTGAGTGTGAGCTGTGTTTGAAGGTTTGAATGGATTGTTGAGTGTGAGCTGTGTTGGAGGTTTTGAGTGTGTTGTTGAGTGTGAGCTGTGTTTGAAGATTTGAGTGTGTTGTTGAGTGTGAGGTGTATTGGAGGTTTTGAGTGTGTTGATGAGAGTGAGCTGTGTTGGAGATTTTGAGTGTGTTGTTGAGTGTGAGCTGTGTTGGAGGGTTTGAGTGTGAGCTGTGTTGGAGGCTTTGAGTGTGTCGTTGAGTGTGAGCTGTGTTGGAGGCTTTGAGTGTGTTGTTGTCTGTGTGCCTGGTTGGAGGCTTTGAGTGTGTTGTTGAGTGTGAGATGTGTTTCCAGATTTGAGTGTGTTGTTGAGTGTGAGCTGTGTTGGACGTTTTGAGTGTGTTGTTGAGTGTGAGCTGTGTTGGAGATTTTGACTGTGTGGTTGAGTGTGAGCTGTGTTGAAGTTTTGAATGTGTTGTTGACTGTGTGCCTGGTTGGAGGTTTTGAGTGTGTTGTTGAGTGTGAGCTGTGTTTGAAGATTTGAGTGTGTTGTTGAGTGTGAGCTGTGTTGGAGGTATAGAGTGTGTTGTTGAGTGTGAGGTGTGTTTGAAGATATTAGTGTGTTGTTGAGTGTGAGGTGTATTGGAGATTTTGAGTGTGTTCATGAGAGTGAGCTGTGTTGGAGATTTTGAGTGTGTTGTTGAGTGTGAGCTGTGTTGGAGGGTTTGAGTGTGTTGTTGAGTGTGTGCTGTGTTGGAGATTTTGAGTGTGTGGTTGAGTGTGAGCTGTGTTGGAAGTTTTGAGTGTGTTGTTGAGAGTGAGCTGTGTTGGAGATTTTGTGTGTGTTGTTGAGTGTGAACTGTGTTTAAAGTTTTGAGTGTGTTGTTGAGTGTGTGCCTGGTTGGAGGTTTTGAGTGTGTTGTTGAGTGTGAGATGTGTTTGAAGATTTGAGTGTGTTGTTGAGTTTGAGCTGTGTTGGAGGTTTTGAGTGTGTTGTTGAGTGTGAGCTGTGTTGGAGATTTTGAATGTGTGGTTGAGTGTGAGCTGTGTTGAAAGTTTTCAATGTGTTGTTGAGTGTGTGCCTGGTTTGAGGTTTTGAGTGTGTTGTTGAGTGTGAGCTGTGTTGGAAGATTTGAATGAGTTGTTCAGTGTGAGCTGTGTTGGAGGTTTTGAATGTGTTGTTGAGTGTGAGGTGTGTTTGAAGATTTGAGTGTGTTGTTGAGTGTGAGGTGTATTGGAGGTTTTGAGTGTGTTGATGAGAGTGAGCTGTGTTGGAGATTTTGAGTGTGTCGTTGAGTGTGAGCTGTGTTGGAGACTTTGAGTGTGTTGTTGAGTGTGAGCTGTGTTGGAGGGTTTGAGTGTGAGCTGTGTTGGTGGCTTTGAGTGTGTTGTTGAGTGTGAGCTGTTTTGGAGATTTTGAGTGTGTTGTTGAGTGTGAGCTGTGTTGGAGGGTTTGAGTGTGAGCTGTGTTGGAGGCTTTGAGTGTGTCGTTGAGTGTGAGCTGTGTTGGAGGTTGTGAGTGTGTTGTTGAGTGTGAGCTGTGTTGGAGGTTTTGAGTGTGTTGTTGAGTGTGTGCTGTGTTGGAAATTTTGAGTGTGTGGTTGAGTGTGAGCTGTGTTGGAAGTTTTGAGTGTGTTGTTGAGAGTGAGCTGTGTTGGAGATTTTGAGTGTGTGGTTGAGTGTGAGCTGTGTTGAAAGTTTTGAATGTGTTGTTGAGTGTGTGCCTGGTTGGAGGTTTTGAGTGTGTTGTTGAGTGTGAGCTGTGTTTGAAGATTTGAATGGATTGTTGAGTGTGAGCTCTGTTGGAGGTTTTGAGTGTGTTGTTGAGTGTGAGGTGTGTTTGAAGATTTGAGTGTGTTGTTGAGTGTGAGGTGTATTGGAGGTTTTGAGTGTGTTGATGAGAGTGAGCTGTGTTGGAGATTTTGAGTGTGTTGTTGAGTGTGAGCTGTGTTGGAGGGTTTGAGTGTGAGCTGTGTTGGAGGCTTTGAGTGTGTCATTGAGTGTGAGCTGTGTTGGAGGCTTTGAGTGTGTTGTTGAGTGTGAGCTGTGTTGGAGATTTTGAGTGTGTTTTTGAGTGTGAGCTGTGTTGGAGGGTTTGAGTGTGAGCTGTGTTGGAGATTTTGAGTGTGTCGTTGAGTGTGAGCTGTGTTGGAGGTTTTGAGTGTGTTGTTGAGTGTGAGCTGTGTTGGAGGTTTTGAGTGTGTTGTTGAGTGTGAAGCTGTGTTGGAGATTTTGAGTGTGTGGTTGAGTTTGAGCTGTGTTGGAAGTTTTGAGTGTGTTGTTGAGAGTGAGCTGTGTTGGAGATTTTGTGTGTGTTGCTGAGTGTGAGCTGTGTTTGAAGTTTTGAGAGTGTTGTTGAGTGTGTGCCTGGTTGGAGGTTTTGAGTGTGTTGTTGAGTGTGAGCTGTGTTTGAAGATTTGAGTGTGTTGTTGAGTGTGAGCTGTGTTGGAGGTTTTGAGTGTGTTGTTGAGTGTGAGCTGTGTTGGAGATTTTGAGTGTGTGGTTGAGTGTGAGCTGTGTTGGAAGTTTTGAATGTGTTGTTGAGTGTGTGCCTGGTTGGAGGTTTTGAGTGTGTTGTTGAGTGTGAGCTGTGTTTGAAGATTTGAGTGTGTTGTTGAGTGTGAGCTTTGTTGGAGGTTTTGAGTGTGTTGTTGAGTGTGAGCTGTGTTTGAAGATTTGAGTGTGTTGTTGAGTGTGAGGTGTATTGGATGTTTTGAGTGTGTTGATGAGAGTGAGCTGTGTTGGAGATTTTGAGTGTGTTGTTGAGTGTGAGCTGTGTTGGAGGGTTTGAGTGTGAGCTGTGTTGGAGGCTTTGAGTGTGTCGTTGAGTGTGAGCTGTTTTGAAGGTTTTGTGTGTGTTGTTGAGTGTGAGCGTGTTTGAGATTTTGAGTGTGTTGTTGAGTGTGAGCTGTGTTGGAGGGTTTGAGTGTGAGCTGTGTTGGAAGTTTTGAATGTGTTGTTGAGTGTGAGCTGTGTTTGTGGTTTTGAGTGTGTTGTTGAGTGTGAAGCTGTGTTGGAAGTTTTGAGTGTGTTGTTGAGTGTGAAGCTGTGTTTGAAGTTTTGAGTGTGTTGTTGAGTGTGAGCTGTGTTGGAGATTTTGTGTGTGTTGTTGAGTGTGAGCTGTGTTGGAGGCTTTGAGTGTGTTGTTGAGTGTGAGCTGTGTTTGAAGTTTTGTGTGTGTTGTTGAGTGTGAGCTGTGTTGGAGGTTTTGACTGTGTTGATGAATTTGAGTTGTGTTAGTGTTGTTGAAATATTCTGGATCATGTGGGCTGTGTTGGCTGGTGAGAGTGTGGGCTGTGTTTGTTAGTGTGTGCTGTGTTAGGAGTGTGAGTTATTTTGAAGAGTTGTAGCTATGCTGTTGAGTATTAGCTGTGTGGGTGAGTGTAAGCTGTGTGGGTGAGTGTGAGCTCTGTTGGAGAGGGGGAGCTGTGTTGGAGGGTGTGAGCTGTGTTGATGAATGTGAGCTGCATTGGAGATCATGAGCTGTATTTGGTGAGAGTGAGCTGGGTTGGAGACTGTGAGCTCTGTTAGTGCAAGTGAACTGAGTTGGAGGGTTTGAGCTGTGTTCATAAGTGTGAACTAGGTTGGAAAATCTGAGCTGGATAGGGGAGTGTGAGCTGGGTGGCTGATTGTGAGCAGTGTTTGTGAGTGTGAGCTGCATTTGAGAGTGAGACTGTGATGGAGAGTGTGAGTTGTTAGTGGTTGTGAGTGTGAGCTGTGTTGGAGAGTGTGTGCTGACTTGGTTGATGTGATCAGCATTAGGGTGTGAACTTGTGATAGCGTGAGACCGTGTTGAACAGAGTGAATATGTTGCAGAGTGCGAGATGTGTTGGAGTGTGCGAGATGTGTTGATGAGTGTGAGCTGTGTTGGTGGGTGCGAGATGTGTTGGTGTGCATTTTATACTGATTGTGAGCTGCATTGTAGGGCATGGTAATGTTAGTGTGTGTGAGATGAGTTGGTGAGTGGGAGTCTTGTTAGGGAGTGAGTTTTGCTGGAGAGTGGTTTGGTTGTGAGTTGTACTTGAGGGTTAGAGGTATGTCAGAGATTGTGAGCTGTGATGATGAATATACGCTGTGTTGGTGAGTGAGAGCTGTGTTGGGTGTGAGCAGTGTTAGAGGGTGTGTCTGCATCGTTGAGTGTGAGATGTTTAGATGGGTGTGACTGAGTTGTGCAGAGTGACCTGTGTTGAAGGCAATGAGCTTTGTAGGCAAGGGTGAACTGTGTTGGAGATGAGACTGTGTTTATGAGTGTGAGTTGTGTCAATGCTTGTGAGCTCTGTTGCTGATGCAGAGCTCTGTGGTTGAGTGTGGGATGTTGTGATGGGTTTGATTGAGTTATTCAGAGTGACCTGAGTAGGAAAGTGTCAGCTGTGTTGGAGACTGAGAGATGTGTTGGAGAGTGTGAGATGTGTTGGAGAGTGTGAGGTGTTAGAGGGTCTGAGATGTATTGGATGGTGTGAGATGTGTTGGTGGGTGTGTGATGTGTTGGGGAGTGTGAGATGTGTTGGGGAGTGTGAGATGTGTTGGATGGTGTGAGATGTGTTGGAGGGAGTGGGGTGTGCTGGAGAGAGTGAGATGTATTGGGGAGTGTGAGTTGTGGTGGAGGGTGTGCGATGTGTTGGATGCTGTGAGATGCACTGGATGGTGTGAGATGTGTTGGAGAGTGTGAGATATGTTCGAGAGTGTGAGATGTGTTGGAGAGTGAGAAGTGGGTTGGAGAGTGTGAGATGTGTAAGAGAGTGTGAGAAGTTTAAGAGAGTGTGAGATGTGTTAAAGAATGTGAGATGAGTTGGAGAGTGTGAGATGTGTTGGAGAATGTAAGGTTTTTTGGATGGTGTGAGATGTGTTCGAGAGTGTGCAGTGTGTTGGAGAGCGTGAGATGTGCTGGAGGCTGTGAGATGTGTGGGATAGTGCGATATGTTTTGGAAGGTGTGAGATGTGTTGGAGAGTGTGAGATGTGTTGAAGGGTGTGAGACGTGTTGGAAAGTGCGAGATGTGTTGGAAGGTGTGAGATGTGTTGTAGGGAGTGAGGTATGTTGGATGGTGTGAGATGTGTTGGAAAGTGCGAGATGTGTTGGAGGGTGTGAGCTGTGTTGGAGTGGGTGAAATGTATTGGATGGTGTGAGATGTGTTGTAGGGAGTGAGGTATGTTGGATGGTATGAGATATGTTCAAGGGTGTGAGATGTGTTGAAGGGTGTGAGACATATTGGAAAGTGCGAGATGTGTTGGAGTGGGTGAGATGTGTTGGATGTTGAGAGATGTTTTGGATGGTGTGAGATGTGCTGAATGGTGTGACATGTTTTAGAGAGTATGAGACATGGTGGAGAGTGTGAGATGTGTTGGAGAGTGAGAAGTGTGTTGGAGAGTGTGAGATGTGTAAGAGTGTGTGAGATGTTTAAGAGAGTGTGAGATGTGTTGGATGGTGTCAGATTAGTTGGAGAGTGTGAGATGTGTTGGATAGTGTAAGATGCTTTGCAGGGTCTGAGATGTGTTTGGGAGAGTGAGATGTTTTGGAGAGAGTGAGGTGTTTTGAAGACGTTGAGATGTGTTGGAGTTTGTGAGCTGTGTTGGAGAGTGGGAGCTGTGTTGGCGAGTGCCAGATGTGTTGGAGAGTGTGAGATGTGTTGGATGGTGTGAGATGTGTTGGAAAGAGTGAGATATTTTGAAGACTGTGAGATGTGTTGTTGGTTGTGAGATGTATTGAAGAATGTAAGATGTGTTGGAGAATGTGAGATGTGTTAGAGATTGTAAGATGTGTTGGAGAGTGTTAGATGTGTTGGAGGATGTGAGATGCATTGGAGAGTGTGAGATCTGATGGAGAGTGGGAGTTGATTTGGGGAATGTGAAAAGTGTTGGATAGTGTAAGATTTGTTGGAGAGTGATGGATGGTGTGAGATCTGTTGGAGAGTGTGAGATGAGTTGGTGGGCGTGAGGTGTGTTGGAGGGTGAGAGATGTGTTGGGGAGTGTGAAATGTGTTGGATAGTATAAGATGTTTTGCAAGGTGTGAGATGTGTTTGGGAGAGTGAGATGTTTGGGAGAGAGTGAGGTGTTTTGAAGACTTTGAGCTGTGTTGGAGGGTATGAGCTGTGTTGGAGAGTGTGAGGTGTGTTGGAGTCTGTCAGATGTGTTGGAGAGTGTGAGATGTGTTGGATGGAGTGAAATGTGTTGGTGAGTGTGAGATGTGTTGGATAGTGTAAGATGTTTTGCCGGGTCTGAGATGTGTTTGGGAGAGTGAGATGTTTTGTAGAGAGTGAGGTGTTTTGAAGACTTTGAGATGTGTTGGAGGGTGTGAGCTGTGTTGGAGACTGTCAGATGTGTTGGAGAGTGCCAGATGTGTTGGAGAGTGTGTGATGTGTTGGATGGTGTGAGATGTGTTGGAAAGAGTGAGATATTTTGACGACTGTGAGATGCGTTGTTGGTTGTGAGATGTGTCGGAGAATGTAAGATGTGTTGTAGAGTGTGAGATGTGTTAGAGAATGTAAGATGTGTTGGAGAGTGTTAGATGTGTTGGAGGGTGTAAGATGCATTGGATAGTGTGAGATGTGTTGGAGAGTGGGAATTGTTTTGGAGAATGTGAGATGTGTTGTAGAGTGTGAGCTGTGTTGGAGAGTGCCAGATGTGTTGGAGAGTGTGAGATGTGTTGGTGGGCGCGGGATGTTTTGGAGAGTGAGAGATGTGTTTGGGAGAGTGAGATGTGTTGGATAGTGTAAGATGTTTTGCAGAGTGTGAGATGTGTTTGGGAGAGTGATATGTTTGGGAGACAGTGAGGTGTTTTGAAGACTTTGAGATGTGTGGTTGGTTGTGAGATGTGTTGGAGATTGTGAGATGTGTTGGAGAGTGTGAGATATATTGGAGGGTGTGAGATGCGTTGGAGAGTGTGAGATGTGTTGGAGGGGGTGTGATGTGTTGGAGAGAGTGAGATATTTTGAAGACTGTGAGATGTGTTGTTGGTTGTGAGATGTGTTGGAGAATGTAAGATGTGTTGGAGAGTGTGAGATGTGTTGGAGAGTGTGAGATATATTGGAGGGTGTGAGATGCGTTGAAGAGTGTGAGATGTGTTGGAGAGAGTGAGATATTTTGAAGACTGTGAGATGTGTTGTTGGTTGTGAGATGTGTTGGAGAATGTAAGATGTGTTGGAGAATGTGAGATGTGTTGGAGAGCGTGAGATATATTGGAGGGTGTGAGATGCGTTGGAGAGTGTGAGATGTGTTGGAGGGGGTGAGATGTCTTGGAGGGGATGAGCTGTGTTGAAGGGTGAGAGATGTGTTGGAGAGTGTGAAATGTGTTGGAGAGTGGGAGCTGTATTGGATGGTGTAAGATCTGTTGGATAGTGGGAGATGTGTTGGATGGTGCAAGATGTGTTGGAAAGTATGAGATGTGTAGGTGGGCGTGAGATGTGTTGGAGAGGGAGAAATGTGTTGGGGAATGTGAGATGTGTTGGATAGTATAAGATGTTTTGCAGGGTGTGAGATGTGTTTGGGAGAGTGAGATGTTTGGGAGAGAGTGAGGTGTTTTGTAGACGTTGAGATGTGTTGGAGGGTGTGAGCTGTGTTGGAGAGTGTGAGCTGTGTTGGAGAGTGCCAAATGTGTTGGAGAGTGTGAGATGTGTTAGATGGTGTGAGATGTGTTGGAGAGAGTGAGATTTTTTTTGAAGACTGTGAGATGTGTTGGTGGTTCTGAGATGTGTTGGAGAGTGTAAGATGTGTTAGAGAGTGTGAGATGTGTTGGAGAGTTTAAGATGTTTTAGAGATCGTGAGATGTGTTGGAGAGCGTTAGATGTGTTGGAGGGTGTGAGATGCATTGGAGAGTGTGAGATGTGATGGAGAGTGGGAGTTGATTTGGAGAATGTGGGAAGTGTTGGATGGTGTAAGATTTTTTGGTGAGTTTGTGATGTGTTGGAGGGTGTGAGCAGGGTTGGAGAGAGTGAGATATATTGAAAAGTGTGAGATGTATTGGAGAGTGTGAGATATGTTGGAGGGTATGAGATGTGTTGGATGGTGCGAGTTGTGTTGGATGGTGTGAGATTGTTGGAGGGTGTGAGATGTGTTGGAGAGTGTGAGATGTGTTGTATGGAGTGAAATGCATTGGTGTGTGTGAGATGTGTTGGTGAGTGTGAATGGGTTGGAGGTAGTGAGATGTGTTCATGAGTGCGAGATGTGTTGGATGGTGTCAGATTAGTTGGAGAGTGTGAGATGTGTTGGATAGTGTAAGATGCTTTGCAGGGTCTGAGATGTGTTTGGGAGAGTGAGATGTTTTGGAGAGAGTGAGGTGTTTTGAAGACGTTGAGATGTGTTGGAACTTGTGAGCTGTGTTGGAGAGTGAGAGCTGTGTTGGCGAGTGCCAGATGTGTTGGAGAGTGTGAGATGTGTTGGATGGTGTGAGGTGTGTTGGAAAGAGTGAGATATTTTGAAGACTGTGAGATGTGTTGTTGGTTGTGAGATGTATTGAAGAATGTAAGATGTGTTGGAGAGTGTTAGATGTGTTGGAGGATGTGAGATGCATTGGAGAGTGTGAGATATGATGGAGAGTGGGAGTTGATTTGGAGAATGTGAGAAGTGTTGGATAGTGTAAGATTTGTTGGAGAGTGATGGATGGTGTGAGATCTGTTGGAGAGTGTGAGATGTGTTGGTGGGCATGAAATGTGTTGGAGAGTGAGAGATGTGTTGGGGAGTGTGAGATGTGTTGGATAGTATAAGATGTTTTGCAGGGTGTGAGATGTGTTTGGGAGAGTGAGATGTGTTTGGGAGAGTGAGATGTTTGGGAGAGAGTGAGGTGTTTTGAAGACTTTGAGCTGTGTTGGAGGGTGTGAGCTGTGTTGGAGACTGTCAGATGTGTTGGAGACTGTCAGATGTGTTGGAGAGTGTGAGATGTGTTGGATGGAGTGAAATGTGTTGGTGAGTGTGAGATGTGTTGGATAGTGTAAGAAGTTTTGCCGTGTCTGAGTTGTGTTTGGGAGAGTGAGATGTTTTGTAGAGAGTGAGGTGTTTTGAAGACTTTGAGATGTGTTGGAGCTTGAGAGCTGTGTTGGAGAGTGGGAGCCGTGTTGGAGAGTGCCAGATGTGTTGGAGAGTGTGTGATGTGTTGGATGGTGTGAGATGTATTGGAAAGCGTGAGATATTTTGAAGACTGTGAGATGTGTTGTTGGTTGTGAGATGTGTTGGAGAATGTAAGATGTGTTGTAGAGTGTGAGATGTGTTAGAGATTGTAAGATGTGTTGGAGAGTGTTAGATGTGTTGGAGGGTGTAAGATGCATTGGATAGTGTGAGATGTGTTGGAGAGTGGGAATTATTTTGGAGAGTGTGAGATGTGTTGTAGAGTGTGAGCTGTGTTGGAGAGTGCCAGATGTGTTGGAGAGTGTGAGATGTGTTGGTGGGCGCGGGTTGTTTTGGAGAGTGAGAGATGTGTTTGGGAGAGTGAGATGTGTTGGATAGTGTAAGATGTTTTGCAGGGTGTGAGATGTGTTTGGGAGAGTGAGATGTTTGGGAGAGAGTGAGGTGTTTTGAAGACTTTGAGATGTGTTGTTGGTTGTGAGATGTGTTGGAGAATGTAAGATGTGTTGGAGAGTGTGAGATGTGTTGGAGAGTGTGAGATATATTGGAGGGTGTGAGATGCGTTGGAGAGTGTGAGATGTGTTGGAGGGGGTGAGATGTCTTGGAGGGGGTGAGTTGTGTTGAAGAGAGAGAGATGTGTTGGAGAGTGTGAAATGTGTTGGAGAGTGGGATCTGTATTGGATGGTGTAAGATCTGTTGGATAGTGGGAGATGTGTTGGATAGTGGGAGATGTGTTGGAAAGTATGAGATGTGTAGGTGGGTGTGAAATGTGTTGGAGAGGGAGAGATGTGTTGGGGAATGTGAGATGTATTGGATAGTATAAGATGTTTTGCGGGGTCTGAGATGTGTTTGGGAGAATGAGATGTTTGGGAGAGATTGAGGTGTTTTGAAGACTTTGAGATGTGTTGGAGGGTGTGAGCTGTGTTGGAGAGTGCCAAATGTGTTGGAGAGTGTGAGATGTGTTGGATGGTGTGAGATGGGTTGGAGTGAGTGAGATGTGTTGGAGAGAGTGAGATTTTTTGAAGACTGTGAGATGTGTTGGTGGTTGTGAGGTGTGTTGGAGAGTGTGAGATGTGTTGTAGAGTGTAAGATGTGTTAGAGATCATGAGATGTGTTGGAGAGTGTGAGATGTGTTGCAGGGTGTAAGCAGGGTTGTAGAGTGTTTTATGTATTGAAAAATGTGAGATGTATTGGAGAGTGTGAGATATGTTGGAGGGTGTGAGATGTGTTGGATGGTGCGAGTTGTGTTGGATGGTGTGAGATTGTTGGAGGGTGTGAAAAGTGTTGGTGAGTGTGAGATGAGTTGGTGAGTGTGAAATGTGTTGCAGGTAGTGAGATGTGTTCATGAGTGCGAGATTTGTTGGATGGTGTAAGATTTGTTGGAGAGTTTGAGATGTGTTGGAGGGTGTGAGCAGGGTTGGAGAGTGTGAGATATATTGAAACGTGTGAGATGTATTGGCGAGTTTGAGATATGTTGGAGGTTGTGAGATGTGTTGGAGATATGTGATGTGTTGGAGTATGTGAGATGTGTTGGAGAGTATGAAATGCATTGGAAAGTGTGAGATGTGTTGTGGTGTGTGAGTTGTGGTGGAGAGTGTGAGATGTGTTGGATGATGTGAGACGTGTTGGATGGTGTGAGATGTGTTGGAGTGGGTGAGATGTATTAGAGGGTGTGAGATGTGTTGGAGGGAGTGAGATATGTTGGAGGGTGTGAGATGTGTTGAAGGGTGTGAGATGTTTTGGAAGGTGTAACATTTGTTGGATGATGTGAGATGTGTTGGAGGGTGTGAGATGTGTTGGATGGTGTGAGATGTGGTGGTGTGTGTGAAATGTGGTGGAGAGAGTGAGATGTGTTAGATGGTGTAAATTGTGTTGGAGGGTGTGAGATGTACTTGTGGGTGAGAGATGTGTTGGATGGTGTAAGATCTGTTGGAGAGTGTGAGATATGTTGGAGGGTGTGAGCAGTGTTGGAGAGTGTGAGATGTATTGGAACGTGTAAGATATATTGGAGAATGCGAGATGTGTTGGAGAGTGTGAGATGTGTTGGATGGAGTGAAATATGTTGGAGAATGTGAGATGTGTTGGTGAGTGTGAAATGTGTTGGAGGGAGTGAGATGTGTTGGATGGTGTAAGTTGTGTTGGAGGGTGTGAGATGTGTTGTTGGTTGTGAGATGTGTTGGAGAATGTAAGATGTGTTGGAGAATGTGAGATGTGTTAGAGATTGTAAGATGTGTTGGAGAGAGTGAGATGTGTTCGAGGGTGTGAGATGCATTGGATAGTGTGAGATGTGATGGAGAGTGGGAGTTGTTTTGGAGAATGTGAGATGTGTTGTAGAGTGTGAGCTGTGTTGGAGAGTGCCAGATGTGTTGGAGAGTGTGAGATGTGTTGGAGGGTGTGAGATGTGTTGGAGAGTGTGAGATGTGTTGGGGAGTGTGAGATATGTTGGGGAGTGTGAGTTGTGTGGGATGAAGTGAGATGTGTTGGTGAGTGTGAGATTTGTTGGATTGTGTGAGATGTGTTGGATGGTGTGAGATGTGTTGGAGGGAGTGAGATATGTTGGATGGTGTGAGATGTGTTGGAGGGAGTGAGATATGTTGGAGGATGTGAGGTGTGTTTGAGGGTGTGAGATATGTTGAAGGGTGTGAGATGTGTTCGAGGGTGTGAGATGTGTTGAAGGGTGTGAGGTGTGTTGGAGGGTGTGAGAAGTTTTGGAGGGTGTGATAAGTATTGGCTATGTGAGATGTGTTGGAGAGTGGTAGATGTGTTGGAGAGTGTAAGATGTGTTGGAAAGTGGGAGATGTGTTTGAGAGTGTGGGATGTGTTGGAAAGTGGGATATGTGTTGGAGAGCGTGAGGTGTGTTGAAGAGTGAGATGTGTTGAAGATTGTGATACATTTTGGAGAGATTCAGATGTGTTGGAGGGTGTGAGATGCGTTGGAGGGTGTGAGATGAGTTGAAGAGTATGGGATGTGTTGGAGGGTTTAAGATGTATTGGAGAGTGTGAGATATGTTAGAGATTGGGAGATGTATTGGGGATTGAGGGATGTGTTAGAGAATGTGAGATATGTCGGAGAGTGGGTGGTGGGTTGGAATATGTGAGATGTGTTGGATAGTGTAAGATGTTTTGCTGGGTCTGAGATGTGTTTGGGAGAGTGAGATGTTTGGGAGAGAGTGAGGTGTTTTGAAGACGTTGAGATGTGTTGGGAGGTGAGAGCTGTGTTGGAGAGTGTGAGCTGTGTTGGAGAGTGCCAAATGTGTTGGAGAGTGTGAGATGTGTTGGATGGTGTGAGATGTGTTGGAGAGAGTGGGATGTGTTGCAGAGAGTGAGATTTTTTGAAGACTGTGAGATGTGTTGGTGGTTGTGAGATGTGTTGGAGAGTGTAAGATGTGTTAGAGATTGTGAGATGTGTTGGAGAGTGTTAGATGTGTTGGAGGGTGTGAGATGCATTGGAGAGTGTGAGATGTGATGGAGTGTTGGAGTTGATTTGGAGAATGTGAGAAGTGTTGGATAGTGTAAGATTTGTTAGAGTGTGAGATGTGTTGGAGGGTGTGAGCAGGGTTGGAGAGTGTGAGAGGTATTGAAAAGTGTGAGATGGAGAGTATTGGAGAGTGTGAGATATGTTGGAGGGTGTGAGATGTGTTGGATAGTGCAAGTTGTGTTGGAGGGTGTGAGATTGTTGGAGGGTGTGAGATGTGTTGGAGAGTGTGAGATGTGTTGGTGAGTGTGAATGGGTTGGAGGTAATGAGATGTGTTCATGAGTGCGAGATGTGTTGGATGTTGTCAGATTAGTTGGAGCGTGTGAAATGTGTTGGATAGTGTAAGATGTTTTGCCGGGTCTGAGATGTGTTTGGGAGAGTGAGATGTTTTGGAGAGAGTGAGGTGTTTTGAAGACTTTGAGATGTGTTGGAGCTTGTGAGCTGTGTTGGAGAGTGGGAGCTGTATTGGAGAGTGCCAGATGTGTTGGAGAGAGTGAGATATTTTGAATACTGTGAGATGTGTTGTTGGTTGTGAGATGTGTTGGAGAATGTAAGATGTGTTGTCGAGTGTGAGATCTGTTGGAGAGTATGAGATGTGTTGGAGGGTGTGAGATGCATTGGAGAGTGGGAGTTGTTTTGGAGAATGTGAGATGTGCTGTAGAGTGTGAGATGTGTTGGAGATGTGAAATGGGTTGGATGCTGTGTGATGTGTTCGAGGGTGTGAGATGTGTCGGAGGGTGGGAGTTGTGATGGCGAGTGGGAGCTGTGTTGGATGGTGTGAGATCTGTTGGAGAGTGCAAGATGTGTTGGTGGGCGTGAGATGTGTTGGAGAGTGAGAGATGTGTTGGGGATTGTGAGATGTGTTGGATAGTGTAAGATGTTTTGCAGGGTGTGAGATGTGTTTGGGAGAGTGAGATGTTTGGGAGAGAGTGTTTTGAAGACTTTGAGATGAGTTGGAGAGTGTGAGCTGTGTTAGAGAGTGTGAGCTGTGTTGGAGACTGTCAGATGTGTTGGAGAGTGTGAGATGTGTTGGATGGAGTGAAATGTGTTGGTGAGTGTGAGAAGTGTTGGATAGTGTAAGATGTTTTGCAGGGTCTGAGATGTGTTTGGGAGAGTGAGATGTTTTGGAGAGAGTGAGGTGTTTTGAAGACTTTGAGATGTGTTGGAGCTTGTGAGCTGTGTTGGAGAGTGGGAGCTGTGTTGGCGAGTGCCAGATGTGTTGGAGAGTTTGAGATGTGTTGGATGGTGTGAGATGTGTTGATGAGTGTGAGATGTGTTGGATTGTGTAAGATGTTTTGCAGGGTCTGAGATGTGTTTGGGAGACTGAGATGTTTTGGAGAGAGTGGCGTGTTTTGAAGACTTTGAGATGTGTTGGAGCTTGTGAGCTGTGTTGGAGAGTGGGAGCCGTGTTGGAGAGTGCCAGATGTTTTGGAGAGTGTGAGATGTGTTGGAGGGTGTGAGATGTGTTGGAGAGTGTGAGATGTGTTGGAGGGTGGGAGTTGTGATGGTGAGTGGGAGCTGTGTTGGATTGTGTGAGATCTGTTGGAGAGTGGGAGATGTGTGGGATGATGCAAGATTTGTTGGAGAGTGTGAGATGTGTTGGATAGTATAAGATGTTTTGCAGGGTCTGAGATGTGTTTGGGAGACTGAGATGTTTTGGAGAGAGTGGCGTGTTTTGAAGACTTTGAGATGTGTTGGAGCTTGTGAGCTGTGTTGGAGAGCGGGAGCTGTGTTGGAGAGTGCCAGATGTTTTGGAGAGTGTGAGATGTGTTGTATGGTGTGAGTTGTGTTGGAGAGAGTGAGATATTTTGAAGACTGTGAGATGTGTTGTTGGTTGTGGGATGTGTTGGAGAGTGTTAGATGTGTTGGAGCATCTGAGATGCATTGGAGAGTGTGAGATGTGATGGAGAGTGGGAGTTGTTTTGGAGAATGCGAAATGTGTTGTAGAGTGTGAGATGTGTTGGAGAGTGTGAGCTGTATTGGATGGTGTGAGATATGTTGGAGGGTCCGAGATGTGTTGTAGAGTGTGAGATGTGTTGGAGAGTGTGAGCTGTATTGGATGGTGTGAGATATGTTGGAGGGTCCGAGATGTGTTGGAGTGTGTGAGATGTGTTGGAGAGTGTGACATGTGTTGGAGGGAGTCGTGATGGCGAATGGGAGCTGTGTTGGATGGTGTGAGATCTGTTGGAGGGTGGGAGATGTGTTGGATGGTGCGAGATGTGTTGGAGAGTGTGAGATATGTTGGTGGGCGTGAGATGTGTTGGAGAGTGAGATATGTGTTGGGAAGTGTGAGATGTGTTGGAGAGTGTGTGATGTTTTGTGGGGTCTGAGATGTGTTTGGGAGAGAGTGAGGTGTTTTGAAGACTTTGAGATGTGTTGGAGGGTTTGAGCTGTGTTGGAGAGTGTGAGATGTGTTGGATGGTGTGAGATGTGTTGGAGAGAGTGAGGTTTTTTGAAGACTGTGAGATGTGTTGTTGGTTGTGAGTTGTGTTGGAGAGTGTGAGATGTGTTGGAGAGTGTAAGATGTGTTGGATATCGTGAGATGTGTTGGAGAGTGTTAGATGTGTTGGAGAGTGTGAGATGCATTGTAGAGTTTGAGATATGATGGAGAGTGGGAGTTGATTTGGAGAATGTGAGATGTGTTGGATGGTTCAAGATTTGTTGGAGAGTGTGAGATGTGTTGGAGGGTGTGAGCAGGGTTGTAGAGTGTGAGATGTATTGAAAAATGTGAGATGTATTGGAGAGTGTGAGATATGTTGGAGGGTGTGAGATGTGTTGGATGATGCGAGTTGAGTTGGAGGGTGTGAGATTGTTGGAGGGTGTGAAAAGTGTTGGTGAGTGTGAGATGTGTTCATGAGTGCGAGATTTGTTGGATGGTGTAAGATTTTTTGAAGAGTGTGAGATGTGTTGGAGGGTGTGAGCAGGGTTGGAGAGTGTGAGATGTATTGAAACGTGTGAGATGTATTGGAGAGTTTGAGATATGTTGGAGGTTGTGAGATGTGTTGGAGATGTGTGATGTGTTGGAGTATGTGAGATGTGTTGGAGAGTATGAGATGTATTGGAAAGTGTGAGATGTGTTGAGGAGTGTGAGTTGTGGTGGAGGGTGTGAGATGTGTTGGATGATGTGAGATGTGTTGGATGGTGTGAGATGTGTTGGAGTGGGTGAGATGTATTGGAGGGTGTGAGATGTGTTGGAAAGTGTGAGATATTATAGAGAGTGTGAGATGTGTTGGAGAGTGAGGGATGTGTTAGAGAGTATGAGACATGATGGAGAGTGTGAGATGTGTTGGGGAGCGAGAGTGGGGTTGGAGAGTGTGAGATGTGCAAGAGAGTGTGAGATGTTTAAGAGAGTGTGAGATGAGTTGGAAAGTATAAGATGTATTGGATGGTGTGATATGTGTTGGAGAGAGTGAGATGTGTTGGAGATAGTGAGATATTTTGAAGACTGTGAGATGTGTTGGTGGTTGTGAGATGTGTTGGAGCGTGTGAGATGTGTTGCAGAATGTAAGATGTGTTAGAGATCGTGAGATGTGTTGAAGAGTGTTGGATGTGTTGGAGGGTGTGAGATGCAATGGAGAGTATAAGATGTGATGTAGAATGGGAGTTTTTTGGAGAATGTGAGATGTGTTGGATGGTGTAAGATTTGTTGGAGAGTTTGAGATGTGTTGGAGGATGTGAGCAGGGTTGGAGATTGTGAGATGTATTGAAAAGTGTGGGATGTATTTGAGAGTGTGAGATATGTTGGAGGGTGTGAGATGTGTTGGATGGTGCGAGTTGTGTTGGAGGGTGTGAGATTGTTGTAGGGTGTGAGATATTTTGGAAGGTGTAACATTTGTTGAATGCTGTGAGATGTGTTGGAGGGTGGGAGATGTGTTGGAGAGTGAGATGTGTTGGATGGTGTGAGATGTGTTGGAGGGTGTTTGATGTGTTGGAGAACGTGAGATCGGTTGGATGGTGTGAGATGTGTTGTTGATTGAGAGATGTGTTGGTGACTATGAGATTGCTGCAGGGTGTGAGATGTTTTGGTTGGTGTGAGATGTGTTGGATGGTGTGAGATGTCTTGGAGAAGGTGAGATATGTTATAGAGTGTGATATGTGTTGGGAGGTGAGAGCTGTGTTGGAGAGTGTGAGATGTGCAAGAGAGTGTGAGATGTTTAAGAGAGTGTGAGATGAGTTGGAGAGTATAAGATGTATCGGATGGTGTGATATGTGTTGGAGAGAGTGAGATGTGTTGGATGGTGTGAGATGTGTTGGAGAGAGTGAGATATTTTGAAGACTGTGAGATGTGTTGGTGGTTGTGAGATGTGTTGGAGAGTGTGAGATGTGTTGGAGAATGTAAGATGTGTTAGAGATCGTGAGATGTGTTGGAGAGTGTTGGATGTGTTGGAGGGTGTGAGATGCATTGGAGAGTATAAGATGTGATGTAGAATGGGAGTTTTTTTGGCGAATGTGAGATGTGTTGGATGGTGTAAGATTTGTTGGAGAGTTTGAGATATGTTGGAGGGTGTGAGCAGGGTTTGAGAGTGTGAGGTGTATTGAAAAGTGTGAGATGTATTTGAGAGTGTGAGATGTGTTGGAGAGTGTGAGATGTGTTGGAAGGAGTGAGATGTGTTGCTTGGTGTAAGTTGTGTTGGAGGGTATTAGATTTGTTCGTCTTTGCGAGATGTGTTGGATAGTGTAAGATTTGTTGTAAAGTTTGAAACATGTTGGAGAATGTGAGCAGGGTTTGCGAGTGTGAGATGTATTGGACAGTGTGAGATGTGTTGGAGGATGTGAGATGTGTTGGAGTGTGTGAGATGTGTTGGCGAGTGTGACTTGTGGTGGAGGGAGTGAGATTTGTTGTAGAGTTGAGATGTGTTAGTGTGTGTGAAATGTGTTGGAGGGAGTGAGATGTGTTGGAGGGCAGGAGATGTGTTGGAGGGCGAGAGATGTGTTGGAGGGTGAGAGATGTGTTGGAGAGTGTGAGATGTGTTTATAGGTGCGAGATGTTTTGGATGGTGTAAGATTTGTTGTAAAGTGTGAGATATGTTGGAAGATGTGAGAAGGGTTGGCGAGTGTGAGATATATTGGAACGTGTAAGATGTATTGGACCGCGTGAGATGTGTTGGAGGGTGTGAGATGTGTTGGAGAGTATGAGATGTTTTGGAGGGTGTGAGATGTGTTGGAGTGTGTGAGATGTATTGGAGAGTTGAGATGTGTTGGTGTGTGTGAAATGTGTTGGAGGGGGTGAGATGTGTTGGAGGGGGTACGTTGTGTTGGAGGGTCTGAGATGTGTTCGTGAGTGCAAGATGTGTTGGATGGTGTAAGATTTGTTGTAAAGTGTGAGATATGTTGGAGGAAGTTAGCAGGATTGGAGAGTGTGAGATGTATTAGAACGTGTGAGATGTATTTGAGAGGGTGAGATGTGTTCGATGGTGTAAGATTTGTTGGAGAGTTTGAGATGTGTTGGAGGGTGTGAGCAGGGTTGGAGAGTGTGCGATGTATTGAAACATGTGAGATGCATTGTTGAGTTTGAGATATGTTGGAGGTTGTGAGATGAGTTGGAGATATGAGATGTGTTGAAGGGTGTGAGATGTTTTGGAAGGTGTAACATTTGTTGGATGATGTGAGATGAGTTGGAGGGTGCTAGATGTGTTGGATGGTGTGAGATGTGTTTGATGGGGTGAGATGTGTTGCAGGGTGTGATATGTTTTGTAGCAGGTGCAATGTGTTGGAGGTTGTGAGATGTGTTGGAGAGTGAGATGTGTTGGATGGTGCGAGATGTGTTGGAGGTTGTTTGATGTGTTGGAGAACGTGAGATCGGTTGGATCTTGTGAGATGTATTGTTGTTTGGAGATGTGTTGGCGACGATGAGATGTGTTGCAGGGTGTGAGATGTGTTGGATGGTGTGAGATGTGTTGGATGGTGTGAGATGTGTTGGAGAAGGTGAGATATGGTATAGAGTGTGAGATGTGTTGGGGAGTGAGAGTGGGGTTGGAGACTGTGAGATGTGCAAGAGAGTGTGAGATGTTTAAGTGAGTGTGAGATGCGTTGGAGAATATGAGATGTATTGGATGGTGTGAGATGTGTTGGAGAGAGTGAGACGTGTTGGAGAGTGTGAGATAGTTTGAAGACTGTGAGATGTGTTGGAGAATGTAAGATGTGTTCGAGATCGTGAGATGCGTTGGAGAGTGTTGGATGTGTTGGAGGGTGTGAGATGCAATGGAGAGTATAAGATGTGATGTAGAATGGGAGTTTTTTTGGAGAATGTGAGATGTGTTGGATGGTGTAAGATTTGTTGGAGAGTTTGAGATGTGTTGAAGGATGTGAGCAGGGTTGGAAAGTGTGAGGTGTATTGAAAAGTGTGGGATGTATTTGAGAGTGTGAGATATGTTGGAGGGTGTGAGATGTGTTGGATGGTGCGAGTTGTGTTGGAGGGTGTGAGATTGTTGTAGGGTGTGAGATATTTTGGAAGGTGTAACATTTGTTGCATGATGTGAGATGTGTTGGAGGGTGCGAGATTTGTTGGATGGTGTAAGATGTGTTTGATTGGGTGAGATGTGTTGGAAGGTGTGAGATGTGTTGGAGAGTGAGATGTGTTGGATGGTGCGAGGTGTGTTGGAGGGTGTTTGATGTGTTGGAGAACGTGAGATCGGTTGGATGGTGTGAGATGTGTTGTTGATTGGGAGATGTGTTGGGGACTATGAGATTGTTGCAGGGTGTGAGATGTTTTGGTTGGTGTGAGATGTGTTGGATGGTGTGAGATGTGTTGGATGGTGTGAGATGCGTTGGAGAAGGTGAGATATGTTAGAGAGTGTGAGATGAGTTGGAGAGTATAAGATGTATTGGATGGTGTAATTGGTGTTGGAGAGAGTGAGATGTGTTGGAGAGAGTGAGATATTTTGAAGACTGTGAGATGTGTTGGTGGTTGTGAGATGTGTTGGAGAGTGTGAGATGTGTTGGACAATGTAAGATGTGTTAGAGATCGTGAGATGTGTTGGAGAGTGTTGGATGTGTTGGAGGATGTGAGATGCATTGGAGAGTATAAGATGTGATGTAGAATGGGAGTTTTTTTGGCGAATGTGAGATGTGTTGGATGGTGTAAGATTTGTTGGAGAGTTTGAGATATGTTGGAGGGTGTGAGCAGGGTTTTGAGTTTGAGGTGTATTGAAAAGTGTGAGATGTATTTGAGAGTGTGAGATGTGTTGGAGAGTGTGAGATGTGTTGGAAGGAGTGAGATGTGTTGGTTGTTGTAAGTTGTGTTGGAGGGTATTAGATGTGTTCGTCTTTGTGAGATGTGTTGGATAGTGTAAGATTAGTTGTAAAGTTTGAGACATGTTGGAGAATGTGAGCAGGGTTTGCGAGTGTGAGATGTATTGGACAGTGTGAGATGTGCCGGAGGGTGTGAGATGTGTTGGAGGGTGTGAGATGTGTTGGCGAGTGTGACTTGTGGTGGAGGGAGTGAGATTTGTTGTAGAGTTGAGATGTGTTGGTGTGTGTAAAATGTGTTGGCGGGAGTGAGATGTGTTGGAGGGTGTGAGATGTGTTGGAGGCTGTAAGTTGTGTTGGAGAGTGTGAGATGTATTGGATGGTGTGTTTGGTGTTGAAGAGAGTGAGATGTATTGGAGAGTGTGAGATGTGTTGGGGAGTGTGAGATGTGTTGGGGAGTGTGAGTTGTGGTGGAGGGTGTGAGATGTGTTGGGGAGTGAGAGTGGGGTTGGAGATTGTGAGATGTGTTGGGGAGTGTGAGATGTGCAAGAGAGTGTGAGATGCGTTGGAGAATATGAGATGTGTTGGATGGTGTGGGATGTGTTGGAGAAAGTGAGATGTGTTGGAGAGAGTGAGATATTTTGAAGACTGTGAGATGTGTTCGTGGTTGTGAGATGTGTTGGAGAGTGTGAGATGTGTTGCAGAATGTAAGATGTGTTAGTGATCGTGAGATGTGTTGGAGAGTGTTACATGTGTTGGAGGGTGTGAGATGCATTGGAGAGTATGAGGTGTGATGTAGAATGGGAGTTTTTTTGGAGAATGTGAGATGTGTTGGATGGTGTAAGATTTGTTGGAGAGTTTGAGATGTGTTGGAGGGTGTGAGCAGGGTTGGAGAGTGTGATTTGTATTGAAACGTGTGAGATGTATTGGAGAGTTTGAGATATGTTGGAGGTTGTGAGATGTGTTGGAGATGTGTGATGTGTTAGAGGATGTGAGGTGTGTTGGAGAGAGTGAGATATTTTGAAGACTGTGAGATGTGTTGATGGTTGTGAGATGCGTTAGAGAGTGTGAGATGAGTTGGAGAGTATAAGATGTATTGGATGGTGTGATATGTGTTGGAGAGAGTGAGATGTGTTGGAGGGTGTGAGATGTGTTGGAGAATGTAAGATGTGTTAGAAATCCTGAGATGTGTTGGAGAGTGTTGGATGTGTTGGAGGGTGTGAGATGCATTGGAGAGTATAAGATGTGATGTAGAATGGGAGTTTTTTTGGCGAATGTGAGATGTGTTGGATGGTGTAAGATTTGTTGGAGAGTTTGAGATATGTTGGAGGGTGTGAGCTGGGTTTGAGAGTGTGAGGTGTATTGAAAAGTGTGAGATGTATTTGAGAGTGTGAGATGTGTTAGAGGGTGTGAGATGTGTTGGCGAGTGTGACTTGTGGTGGAGGGAGTGAGATTTGTTGTAGAGTTGAGATGTGTTGGTGTGTGTGAAATGTGTTGGCGGGAGTGAGATGTGTTGGAGGGTGTGAGATGTGTTGGAGGGTGAGAGATGTGTTGGATTGTGTAAGTTGTGTTGGAGAGTGTGAGATGTGTTTATAGGTGCGAGATGTTTTGGATGGCGTAAGATTTGTTGTAAAGTGTGAGATATGTTGGAAGATGTGAGCAGGGTTGGAGAGAGTGAGGTGTATTGGAACGTGTGAGATGTATTGGACCGTGTGAGATGTTTTGGAGGGTGTGAGATGTGTTGGAGTGTGTGAGATGTATTGGAGAGTGTGAGATGTGTTGGGGAGTGTGATTTGTGGTGGAGGGTGTAAGATTTGTTGGAGAGTTGAGATGTGTTGGTGTGTGTGAAATGTGTTGGAGGGGGTGAGATGTGTTGGATGGGGTAGGTTGTGTTGGAGGGCCTGAGATGTGTTCGTGGGTGCGAGATGTGTTGGATGGTGTAAGATTTGTTGTAAAGTGTGAGATATGTTGGAGGAAGTTAGCATGGTTGGAGAGTGTGAGATGTTTTGGAACGTGTGAGATGTATTGGAGAGGGTGAGATGTGTTAGAGAGTGTGAGAAGTGCTGGATGGAGTGAATGTGTTGGAGAGTGTTAGGTATGCTGGTGAGTGTGAAATGTGTTGGAGGAAGTGAAATGTGTTGGAGGGTGTATTTTGTGTTAGAGGGTGTGAGATGTGTTTGTAGATGCGAGATGTGTTGGATGGTGTAACATTTGTTGGAGAGTATGTGACGTGTTGGAGTGTGTGAGATGTGTTTGTAGGTGCGAGATGTGTTGGATGGTGTAACATTTGTTGGAGAGTATGTGACGTGTTGGAGGGTGTGAGCAGGGTTGGATAGTTTGAGAAGTATTGAAACACGTGAGATGTATTTTAGAGTCTTAGATGTGTTGGAGAGTGTGAGATGTGTTGGAGGGTGTGAGATGTGTTGGAGAATGTGAGATGTGTTGGAGAGCGTGAGATGTGTGGTGAGTGTAAGTTGTGGTGGAGAGTGTGAGATGTGTTGGATGATGTGAGATGTGTTTGATGGTGTGAGATGTGTTGGACGGTGTGAGATGTGTTGGAGGGAGTTAGATATGTTGGAGGGTGAGATGTGTTCGAGGCTGTGTGATGTTTTGTAGGGTGTGAGATGTATTGATAGCTGCGAGATGTGTTGGAGAGTGTGAGATGTGTTGGATGGTGAGAGTTGTATTGGAGGGTGTGACATTTTTGGAGGGAGTGAGAAGTGTTGGATGGAGTGAAATGTTTTGGAGTGTGTGAGATGTGTTGGTGAGTGTGAAATGTGTTGGAGGGAGTGAGATGTGTTGAAAGGTGTAAGTTGTGTTCGAGAGTGTGAGATGTGTTTGTAGGTGTGAGATGTTTTGGATGGAGTAAGATTTGTTGGAGAGTGTATGATGTATTGGAGGGTGTGAGACGTGTTGGAGATTGTGAGATATATTGGAGAGTGTGAGATGTGTGGGGGAGTGAGAGTTGTGGTGGAGGGTGTGAGATGTGTTGGATGATGTGAGATGTGTTGGATGGTGTGAGATGTGTTGGATGGTCTGAGATGTGTTGGAGAGAGTGAGATATGTTGGAGGGTGAGATGTGTTCGAGGCTGTGTGATGTTTTGGAGGGTGTGAGATGTATTGAAAGCTGCGAGATGTGTTGGATGGTGAGAGTTGTGTTGGAGGGTGTGAGATTGTTGGACGGTGTGAGAAGTGTTGGATGCAGTGAAATGTTTTGGAGAGTGTGAGATGTGTTGGAGAGTGTGAGATGTGTTGGAGGGTGTGAGATGTGTTGGAGAATGTGAGATGTGTTGGAGAATGTGAGATGTGTTGGAGAGCGTGAGATGTGTTGGATGATGTGAGATGTGTTGGATGGTGTGAGATGTGTTGGACGGTGTGAGATGTGTTGGAGGGAGTTAGATATGTTGGAGTGTGAGATGTGTTTGAGGCTGTTTGATGTTTTGTAGGGTGTGAGATGTATTGGAAGCTGCGAGATGTGTTGGAGAGTGTGAGATGTGTTGGATTGAGAGAGTTGTGTTGGAGGGTGTGACATTTTTGGAGTGAGTGAGAAGTGTTGGATGGAGTGAAATGTTTTGGAGCGTGTAGGATGTGTTCGAGGGTGTTATATGTGTTGAAGAGTGTGAGATGTATTGGAAGCTTCAAGATGTGTTGGGGAGTGTGAGATGTGTTGGATGGTGAGAGGTGTGTTGGAGGGTGTGAGATGTGTTCGTGGGTGCGTGATGTGTTGGATGGTGTAAGATTTCTTGGAGAGTATGAGATGTGTTGGAGGATGTGAGCAGGGTTGGAAAGTGTGAGATGTAGTGGAACCTGTGAGATTTAGTGGAGAGTGTGAGATGTGTTTGTAGGTGCGAGATGTGTTGGATGGTTTAAGATTTGTTGGAGAGTGTGTGATGTGTTGGAGGGTGTGAACCGGGTTGGAAAGTGTGAGAAGTATTGAAAATGTGAGATGTATTGGAGAGTGTTAGATGTGTTGGAGGGTGTGAGACATGTTGGAGAGTATGAGATATGTTGGAGCATGTGAGATTTATTGGAGAGTGTGTGATGAATTGGGGAGTGAGAGATGTGTTGGGGAGTGTGTGTTGTGTTGGATAGTGTAAGATTTGTTGTAAAGTGTGAGATATGTTGGAGGATGTGAGCAGGTTTGGAGAGTGTGAGATGTATTGGAAAGTGTGAGATGCATTGGAGACTGTGAGATGTGTTGGAGAGTGTGAGATGTGTTGGATTGACTGAAATGTTTTGGAGAGTGTGAGATGTGTTGGAGAGTGTGAGATGTATTGGAGAGTGTGAGATGAGTGGGGGAGTGTGAGTTGTGGTGGAGTGTGTGAGATGTTTTGGATGATGTGAGATGTGTTGGATGGTGTGAGATGTGTTGGATGGTGTGAGATGTGATGTAGGGAGTGAGATATGTTGGAGGGTGAGATGTGCTCGAGGCTGTGTGAAGTTTTGAAGGGTGTGAGATGTACTGGAAGCTGCGAAATGTGTTGGAGACTGTGAGATGTGTTGGATGGTGAGAGTTGTGTTGGAGGGTGTAAGATAGTTGAAGAGTGTGAGCAGTGTTGGAGAGTGTGAGATGTGGTGGTGAGTGTGAAATGTGTTGGAGAGAGTGAGATCTGTTGGATGGTGTAAGTTGTGTTGGAAGGTGTGAGATGTGTTGGAGGATGTGAGCAGGGTTGGAAAGTGTGAGATGTAGTGGAACCTGTGAGATTTAGTGGAGAGTGTGAGATGTATTGGAGAGTGTGAGATGTGTTTGTAGGTGCGAGATGTGTTGGATGGTTTAAGATTTGTTGGAGAGTGTGTGATGTGTTGGAGGGTGTGAACCGGGTTGGAAAGTGTGAGAAGTATTGAAAATGTGAGATGTATTGGAGAGTGTTAGATGTGTTGGAGGGTGTGAGACATGTTGGAGAGTATGAGATATGTTGGAGCATGTGAGATTTATTGAAGAGTGTGTGATGAGTTGGGGAGTGAGAGATGTGTTGGGGAGTGTGTGTTGTGTTGGATAGTGTAAGATTTGTTGTAAAGTGTGAGATATGTTGGAGGGTGTAAGAATTGTTGTAAAGTGTGAGATATGTTGGAGGATGTGAGCAGGTTTGGAGAGTGTGAGATGTATTGGAACGTGTGAGATGTATTTGACAGTGTGAGACATGTTGGATGCAGTGAAATGTTTTGGAGAGTGTGAGATGTATTGGAGAGTGTGAGATGTGTTGGGGAGTGTGAGTTGTGCTGGAGGGTATGAGATGTGTTGGAGTGGGTGAGATGTGTTCGATGGTGTGAGATGTGTTGAAGGGTGAGAGGTGTGTTTAATGATGTAAGATTTGTTGGAGAGTGTGAGATGTGTTGGAGCGTGTGAGATGTGTTGACGAGTGCGAGTTGTGGTGGATGGTGAGAATTGTGTTGGTGGTTGTGAGATTTTTGGAGAGTGTGATGTGTGTAAGTTGGGTTGGAGGGTGTGAAGTGTGTTCGTGGGTGCGAGATGTGTTGGATGGTGTAAGATTTCTTGGGGAGTATGAGATATATTGGAGGATGTGAGTAGGGTTGGAGAGTGTGAGATGTAGTGGAACGTGTGAGATGTGTCGGATCGTGTGAGATGTGTTCGAGGGTGTTATATGTTTTGAAGAGTGTGAGATGTATTGGAAGCTTCAAGATGTGTTGGGGAGTGTGAGATGTGTTGGATGGTGAGAGGTGTGTTGGAGGGTGTGAGATGTGTTCGTGGGTGCGTGATGTGTTGGATGGTGTAAGATTTCTTGGAGAGTATGAGATGTGTTGGAGGATGTGAGCAGGGTTGGAAAGTGTGAGATGTAGTGGAACCTGTGAGATTTAGTGGAGAGTGTGAGATGTGTTTGTAGGTGCGAGATGTGTTGGATGGTTTAAGATTTGTTGGAGAGTGTGTGATGTGTTGGAGGGTGTGAACCGGGTTGGAAAGTGTGAGAAGTATTGAAAATGTGAGATGTATTGGAGAGTGTTAGATGTGTTGGAGGGTGTGAGACATGTTGGAGAGTGTGAGATATGTTGGAGCATGTGAGATTTATTGGAGAGTGTGTGATGAATTGGGGAGTGAGAGATGTGTTGGGGAGTGTGTGTTGTGTTGGGTAGTATAAGATTTGTTGTAAAGTGTGAGATATGTTGGAGGATGTGAGCAGGTTTGGAGAGTGTGAGATGTATTGGAAAGTGTGAGATGCATTGGAGACTGTGAGATGTGTTGGAGAGTGTGAGATGTGTTGGATTGACTGAAATGTTTTGGAGAGTGTGAGATGTGTTGGAGAGTGTGAGATGTATTGGAGAGTGTGAGATGAGTGGGGGAGTGTGAGTTGTGGTGGAGTGTGTGAGATGTTTTGGATGATGTGAGATGTGTTGGATGGTGTGAGATGTGTTGGATGGTGTGAGATGTGATGTAGGGAGTGAGATATGTTGGAGGGTGAGATGTGCTCGAGGCTGTGTGAAGTTTTGAAGGGTGTGAGATGTACTGGAAGCTGCGAAATGTGTTGGAGACTGTGAGATGTGTTGGATGGTGAGAGTTGTGTTGGAGGGTGTAAGATAGTTGAAGAGTGTGAGCAGTGTTGGAGAGTGTGAGATGTGGTGGTGAGTGTGAAATGTGTTGGAGAGTGTGAGATCTGTTGGATGGTGTAAGTTGTGTTGGAAGGTGTGAGATGTGTTGGAGGATGTGAGCAGGGTTGGAAAGTGTGAGATGTAGTGGAACCTGTGAGATTTAGTGGAGAGTGTGAGATGTATTGGAGAGTGTGAGATGTGTTTGTAGGTGCGAGATGTGTTGGATGGTTTAAGATTTGTTGGAGAGTGTGTGATGTGTTGGAGGGTGTGAACCGGGTTGGAAAGTGTGAGAAGTATTGAAAATGTGAGATGTATTGGAGAGTGTTAGATGTGTTGGAGGGTGTGAGACATGTTGGAGAGTATGAGATATGTTGGAGCATGTGAGATTTATTGGAGAGTGTGTGATGAGTTGGGGAGTGAGAGATGTGTTGGGGAGTGTGTGTTGTGTTGGATAGTGTAAGATTTGTTGTAAAGTGTGAGATATGTTGGAGGGTGTAAGAATTGTTGTAAAGTGTGAGATATGTTGGAGGATGTGAGCAGGTTTGGAGAGTGTGAGATGTATTGGAACGTGTGAGATGTATTTGACAGTGTGAGACATGTTGGATGCAGTGAAATGTTTTGGAGAGTGTGAGATGTATTGGAGAGTGTGAGATGTGTTGGGGAGTGTGAGTTGTGCTGGAGGGTATGAGATGTGTTGGAGTGGGTGAGATGTGTTCGACGGTGTGAGATGTGTTGAAGGGTGAGAGGTGTGTTTAATGATGTAAGATTTGTTGGAGAGTGTGAGATGTGTTGGAGCGTGTGAGATGTGTTGACGAGTGCGAGTTGTGGTGGATGGTGAGAATTGTGTTGGTGGTTGTGAGATTTTTGGAGGGTGTGATGTGTGTAAGTTGGGTTGGAGGGTGTGAAGTGTGTTCGTGGGTGCGAGATGTGTTGGATGGTGTAAGATTTCTTGGGGAGTATGAGATATATTGGAGGATGTGAGTAGGGTTGGAGAGTGTGAGATGTAGTGGAACGTGTGAGATGTGTCGGATCGTGTGAGATGTGTTCGAGGGTGTTATATGTGTTGAAGAGTGTGAGATGTATTGGAAGCTTCAAGATGTGTTGGGGAGTGTGAGATGTGTTGGATGGTGAGAGGTGTGTTGGAGGGTGTGAGATGTGTTCGTGGGTGCGTGATGTGTTGGATGGTGTAAGATTTCTTGGAGAGTATGAGATGTGTTGGAGGATGTGAGCAGGGTTGGAAAGTGTGAGATGTAGTGGAACCTGTGAGATTTAGTGGAGAGTGTGAGATGTGTTTGTAGGTGCGAGATGTGTTGGATGGTTTAAGATTTGTTGGAGAGTGTGTGATGTGTTGGAGGGTGTGAACCGGGTTGGAAAGTGTGAGAAGTATTGAAAATGTGAGATGTATTGGAGAGTGTTAGATGTGTTGGAGGGTGTGAGACATGTTGGAGAGTGTGAGATATGTTGGAGCATGTGAGATTTATTGGAGAGTGTGTGATGAATTGGGGAGTGAGAGATGTGTTGGGGAGTGTGTGTTGTGTTGGGTAGTGTAAGATTTGTTGTAAAGTGTGAGATATGTTGGAGGATGTGAGCAGGTTTGGAGAGTGTGAGATGTATTGGAAAGTGTGAGATGCATTGGAGACTGTGAGATGTGTTGGAGAGTGTGAGATGTGTTGGATTGACTGAAATGTTTTGGAGAGTGTGAGATGTGTTGGAGAGTGTGAGATGTATTGGAGAGTGTGAGATGAGTGGGGGAGTGTGAGTTGTGGTGGAGTGTGTGAGATGTTTTGGATGATGTGAGATGTGTTGGATGGTGTGAGATGTGTTGGATGGTGTGAGATGTGATGTAGGGAGTGAGATATGTTGGAGGGTGAGATGTGCTCGAGGCTGTGTGAAGTTTTGAAGGGTGTGAGATGTACTGGAAGCTGCGAAATGTGTTGGAGACTGTGAGATGTGTTGGATGGTGAGAGTTGTGTTGGAGGGTGTGAGATAGTTGAAGAGTGTGAGCAGTGTTGGAGAGTGTGAGATGTGGTGGTGAGTGTGAAATGTGTTGGAGAGAGTGAGATCTGTTGGATGGTGTAAGTTGTGTTGGAAGGTGTGAGATGTGTTGGAGGATGTGAGCAGGGTTGGAAAGTGTGAGATGTAGTGGAACCTGTGAGATTTAGTGGAGAGTGTGAGATGTATTGGAGAGTGTGAGATGTGTTTGTAGGTGCGAGATGTGTTGGATGGTTTAAGATTTGTTGGAGAGTGTGTGATGTGTTGGAGAGTGTGAACCGGGTTGGAAAGTGTGAGAAGTATTGAAAATGTGAGATGTATTGGAGAGTGTTAGATGTGTTGGAGGGTGTGAGACATGTTGGAGAGTATGAGATATGTTGGAGCATGTGAGATTTATTGGAGAGTGTGTGATGAGTTGGGGAGTGAGAGATGTGTTGGGGAGTGTGTGTTGTGTTGGATAGTGTAAGATTTGTTGTAAAGTGTGAGATATGTTGGAGGGTGTAAGAATTGTTGTAAAGTGTGAGATATGTTGGAGGATGTGAGCAGGTTTGGAGAGTGTGAGATGTATTGGAACGTGTGAGATGTATTTGACAGTGTGAGACATGTTGGATGCAGTGAAATGTTTTGGAGAGTGTGAGATGTATTGGAGAGTGTGAGATGTGTTGGGGAGTGTGAGTTGTGCTGGAGGGTATGAGATGTGTTGGAGTGGGTGAGATGTGTTCGACGGTGTGAGATGTGTTGAAGGGTGAGAGGTGTGTTTAATGATGTAAGATTTGTTGGAGAGTGTGAGATGTGTTGGAGCGTGTGAGATGTGTTGACGAGTGCGAGTTGTGGTGGATGGTGAGAATTGTGTTGGTGGTTGTGAGATTTTTGGAGGGTGTGATGTGTGTAAGTTGGGTTGGAGGGTGTGAAGTGTGTTCGTGGGTGCGAGATGTGTTGGATGGTGTAAGATTTCTTGGGGAGTATGAGATATATTGGAGGATGTGAGTAGGGTTGGAGAGTGTGAGATGTAGTGGAACGTGTGAGATGTGTCGGATCGTGTGAGATGTGTTCGAGGGTGTTATATGTGTTGAAGAGTGTGAGATGTATTGGAAGCTTCAAGATGTGTTGGGGAGTGTGAGATGTGTTGGATGGTGAGAGGTGTGTTGGAGGGTGTGAGATGTGTTCGTGGGTGCGAGATGTGTTGGATGGTGTAAGATTTCTTGGGGAGTGTGAGATATATTGGAGGATGTGAGTAGGTTTGGAGAGTGTGAGATGTAGTGGAACGTGTGAGATGTGTCGGAGAGTGTGAGATGTGTCGGAGACTGTGAGATGTGTTTGTAGGTGCGAGATGTGTTGGATGGTGTAAGATTTGTTGGAGAGTGTGTGATGTGTTGGACGGTGTGAACCGGGTTGGAGAGTTTGAGAAGTATTGAAACATGTGAGATGTATTGGAGAGTATTAGATGTGTTGGAGGGTGTGAGATGTGTTGGAAAGTGTGAGATATGTTGGAGGGTGTGGATTTGTTTGAGAGAGTGAGATGTGTTGGAGAGTGTGAGATGTATTGGAGATTGTGAGATGTGTTGTGGAGTGTGAGTTGTGATGGAGGGTGTGAGATGTGTTGGATGATGTGAGATATGTTGGATGGTGCGAGATGTGTTGGATGGTGTAAGCTGTGTTGGAGGGAGTGTGTTATGTTGGAGGGTGAGATGTGTTCAAGGCTGTGTAATGTTTTGAAGGGTGTGAGATGTATTGGAAGCTGCGAGATGTGTTGGAGAGTGAAAGATGTGTTGGATGGCGAGAGTTGTGTAGGAGGGTGTGAGATTGTTGAATGGTGTAAGTTGTGTTGGAGGGTGTGAGATGTGTTTGTGGGTGCGAGATGTGTTGGATGGTATAAGAATTGTTGTAAAGTGTGAGATATATTGGAGGATGTGAGCAAGGTTGGACAGTGTGAGATGAATTGGAACGTGTGAGATGTATTGGACAGTGTGAGATGTGTTGGATGGAGTGAAATGTTTCGGAGAGTGTGAGATGTATTGGAGAGTGTGAGATGTGTTGGGGATTGTGAGTTGTGCTGGAGGGTGTGAGATGTGTTGGATGGTGTGAGATATGTTGGAGTGGATGAGATGTGTTGGATGGTGTAAGATGTGATGGTGGGCGAGGATATTTTGGAGGGTGTGAGATGTGTTGGAGAGTGTGAGATGTAGTGGAACTTTTGAGATGCAGTGGAGTGTGTGAGATGTGTTGGAGAGTGTGAGATGTGTTTGTAGGTGCGAGATGTGTTGGATGGTTTAAGATTTGTTGGAGAATGTGTGATGTGTTGGAGGATGTGAACCGGGTTGGAAAGTGTGAGAAGTATTGAAAATGTGAGATGCATTGGAGAGTGTTAGATGTGTTGGAGGGTGTGAGACGTGTTGGAGAGTGTGAGATATGTTGGAGGGTGTGGGAAGTGTTGGAGAGTGTGAGATGTATTGGAGAGTTTGTGATGTGTTGGAGAGTGTGAGTTGTGATGGAGGGTGTGAGATGTTTTGGATGATGTATGATATGTTGGATGATGTGAGATGTGTTGGAGGGAGTGAGATATGTTGGAGGGTGAGATGTGTTCGAGGCTGTTTGAAGTTTTGAAGGGTGTGAGACGTATTGGAAGCTGCAATTTGTGTTGGAGAGCGTGAGATGTGTTGGATGGTGAGAATTGTTTTGGAGGGTGTGCGATTGTTGAAGGGTGTGAGCTGTGTTGGAGAGTGTGAGGTGTGTTGGAACGTGTGAGATGTGGTGGTGAGTGTGAAATGTGTTGGAGCGAGTGAGATCTGTTGGATGGTGTAAATTGTATTGGAGGGTGAGGGATGTGTTCGTGGGTGTGAGTTGTGTTGGATGGTGTAAGAATTGTTGTAGAGTGTGAAATATGTTCGAGGATGTGAGCAGGCTTGGAGAGTATGAGATGTATTGGAATGTGTGAGATGTATTTGACAGTGTGAGATGTGTTGGAGAGTGTGAGATGTGTTGGATCGAGTGAAATGTTTTGGAGAATGTGAGATGTGTTGGAGAGTGTGAGATGTATTGGAGAGTGTGAGATGTGTTGAGGAATGTGAGTTGTGGTGGAGGGTATGAGATATGTTGGAAGATGTGAGATGTGTTGGATGGAGTGAGATATGTTGTAGTGGGTGAGATGTGTTGAAGGGTGTGAGATGTATTGGAAGCTTCGAGATGTGTTGGAGAGTGTAAGATGTGTTGGATGGTGAGAGTTATGTTGGAGCGTGTGAGCTTGTTGGAGGGTGTGAGATGTTTTCGAGAGTGTGAGATGTGGTGGTGAGTGTGAAATGTATTGGAGGGAGTGAGATGTGTGGGATGGTGAAAGTTGTGTTGGAGAGTGTGAGATGTGTTTTTAAGTGCGAGATGTTTTGGATGGTGTAAGATTTGTTGGAGAGTGTGAGATGTGTTGGAGAGTGTGAGATGTGTTGGATGGTGTGAGATGTGTTGGAGGGAGTGAGGTATGTTGGAGGGTGAGATGTGTTCGAGGCTGTGTGAAGCATTGAAGGGTGTCAGATGTATTGGAAGCTGCGAGATGTGTTTGAAAGTGTGAGATGTATTGGATGGTGAGAGTTGTGTTGGAGGGTGTGAGATTGTTGGAGGGTGTGAGCAGTGTTGGCGAGTGTGAGATGTGGTGGTGAGTGTGAAATGTGTTGGAGAGAGTGAGATGTGTTGGATGGTGTCAGTTGTGTTGCAGGGTGTGAGATGTGTTCGTGGGTGCGAGATGTGTTGGATGGTGTAAGAATTGTTGTAAAGTGTGAGATATGTTGGAGGATGTGAGCAGGGTTGGAGAGTGTGAGATGTATTGGAACGTGTGAAATGTATTTGACACTGTGGGATGTGTTGGATGCAGTGAAATGTTTTGGAGAGTGTGAGATGTATTGGAGAGTGTGAGATGTGTTGGGGAGTGTGAGTTGTGCAGGAGGGTATGAGATGTGTTGGAGTGGGTGAGATGTGTTGGATGGTGTGAGATGTGTTGTAGGGTGTGAGATATGTTGGAGGGCGTGAGATGTGTTTAATGATGTAAGATTTGTTGGAGAGTGTGAGATGTGTTGGAGAGTGTGAGATGTGTTGAATGGTGTGAGATGTGTTGGATGGTGTGAGATGTGTTGGAGGGAGGGAGATATGTTGGAGGGTGAGATGTGTTCAAGGCTGTGTGAAGCATTGAAGGGTGTCAGACGTATTGGAAGCTGCGAGATGTGTTGGAGAGTGTGAGATGTGTTGGCGAGAGTGAGATGTGTTGAATGGTGTAAGTTGTGTTGGAGGGTGTGAGATGTGTTCGTGGGTGCGAGATGTGTTGGATGGTGTAAGAATTGTTGTAAAGTGTGAGATATGTTAGAGGATGTGAGCAGGGTTGGAGAGTGTAGATGTATTGGAACATGTGAGATGTATTTGACAGTGTGCGACATGTTGGATGCAGTGAAATGTTTGTGAGAGTGCGAGATGTATTGGAGAGTGTGAGATGTGTTGGGGAGTGTGAGTTGTGCTGGGGGATATGAGATGTGTTGGAGTGGGTGAGATGTGTTGGATGGTGTGAGATATGTTGGAGGGCGTGAGATATGTTGGAGGGCGTGAGATGTGTTCGAGGGTGTGAGATGTGTTGAAGGGTGTGAGATGTGTTTAATGAAGTAAGATTTGGTGGAGAGTGTGAGATGTGTTGGAGCATGTGAGATGTATTGGAGAGTGTGAGATGTGTTGGGGAGTGTGAGTTGTGGTGTAGGTTGTGAGATGTGTTGGATGATGTGAGATGTGTTGGATTGGGTGAGATGTGTTGGATGGTGTGACATGTGTTGGTGTGAGTGAGATATGTTGGATAGTGTGAGATGTGATCAAGGGTATGAGATATGTTGAAGGGTGTGAGATGTATTGGAAGCTGCGAGATGTGTTGGAGAGTGTGAGATGTGTTGGAGAGTGTGAGATGTGTTGGAGAGTGTGAGATGTGTTGAAGGGTGTGAGATGTGTTGGATGGTGAGAGTTTTGTTGGAGGGTGTGAGGTTGTTGGAGGGTGTGAGATGTGTTCGAGAGTGTGAGATGTGGTGGTGAGTGTGAAATGTGTTGGAGGGTGTGAGATGCGTTGGTGAGTGTGAAATGTATTGGAGGGAGTGAGATGTGTGGGATGGTGCGAGTTATGTTGGAGTGTGTGAGATTGTTGGAGGGTGTGAGCAGTGTTGGAGAGTGGAGATGTGGTGGTGAGTGTGAAATGCGTTGGTGAGTGTGAGATGTGTTCGTAGGTGCGAGATGTGTTGGATGGTGTAAGATTTGTTGGATGTGTGAGATGTGTTGGAGAGCGTGATGTATGTTGGAGAGCGTGAGCTGGGTTAGATCATGTGAGATCTGTGGGAGGGTGTGAGATTTTTGGAGGATGCGAGATGTGTTGGAGAGTGTGAGGTGTAATGGTGAGTGTGAGATGTGTTGGAGGGTGTGAGATGTGGTGGATAGAATGAGATGTGTTGGAAGGTCTGAGATGTGTTGAAGGGAGTGAGATGTGTTGGAGACTGAGAAATGTGTTGGATGGAGTGAGACGTCGTGGAGGTTGTGAGATTGGTTGGATAGGGTAGGATGTTTTGGAGGCTGTGCAATGTGTTGGAAGGTGTGAGATGTGTGGGAGGGTGTGAGCTCATTTGGAGTGTGTGAGATGTGTTAGTGGGTGTACGATGTGTTGGACAGTGCGAGATATGTTGATGGGTGTACGATGTGTTGGATGGTGTGAGCTTTGTTGGAGAGTTTGAGATGTGTAAGAGAGTGTGAGATGTGTTGGAGGGGGTGAGATGTGTTGGATGGTGTGAGATGTGTTGGAGGGTTTGAGATGTGTTGTACAGTGTGAGATTCGTTCGAGGATGTGAGATGAGTTGGAGATTGTGGGATGTGTTGGAGGGTTTGAGATGTGATGGATGGTGGGATGTGTTGGGTGGTGTGAGATGTGTTGGCTGGTGTGAGATTTGTTGGGGAGTGTGAGATATGTAGGAGAGTGGGAGATGTGTTGGCGAATGAGGGATGTGTTAGAGAATGAGAGATATGTTGGAAAGTGTAAGATGTTTTGGAGAGTGGGAGTTTGGTTGGAGAGTGTGAGATGTTTCAGAGAGTGTGAGATGTGTTGGAGAGTGTGAGATGAATTGGAGAATGTGAGATGTATTGGAGGGTGAGATGTGTGTAGGAGGCTGTGGGATGTGTTGAATGGTGTGAGATGTGTTCGTGGGTGGGAGACGTGTTGGACAGTGCAAGATGTGTTGATGGGCGTGCGATGTTTTGGATGGTGTGAGCTTTGTTAGAGAGTTTGAGATGTGTAAGACAGTGTGAGATGTGTTGGAGGGGGTGAGATGTGTTGGATGGTGTGAGATGTGTTGGAGGGTGTGAGATGTGTTGTATAGTTTGAGATTCGTAGGAGGATGTGAGATGGGTGGAGATTGTGGGATGTGTTGGAGGGTTTGAGATGTGTTGGATGGTGAGATGTGTTGAATGGTGAGAGATGTATTGGAGGATGTGAGATGTGTTGGAGAGTGTGAGATGTGTTAGAGAGTGTGAGATGTGTTGAATAGTGTGAGATGTGTTGGAGAATTTGAGATGCGTTGGATGGTGTGAGATGTGTTGGAGGGTGTGAGATGTGTTTGAGGGTGTGAGATGAGTTGGATGAGTGAGATGTGTTGGAGGGTGGGAAATGTGTTGGAGGGTGGGAAATGTGTTGGAGAGCGTGAGATGGGTTGGATTGTGTGAGATGTGTTGGAGGGTGTGAGATGTGTTGAATGGTGAGAGATGTGTTGGAGAGTGTGAGATGTGTTAGAGAGTGGGAGATGTGTTGGAGAGTGTGAGATGTGTTGGAGGGTGTGAGATGTCTTGGTGAGTGAGTTGTGTTGGATGTATTGAGATGTGTTGGAGTGTGTGCGATGTGTTGGAGCGTGTGAGGTTTATAGGAGGATGTGAGATGTGTTGGAGATTGTGGGATGTTTTGGAGGGTTTGAGATGAGTTGGATGGTGAGATGTGCTGGCTGATGTGAGATTTGTTGGGGAGTGTGAGATATGTAGGAGAGTGGCAGATGTGTTCGGGAGTCAGGGATGTGTTATAGAGTGAGATATACGTTGGAAAGTGTAAGATGTTTCGAAGAGTGGTAGTTTGGTTGGAGAGTGTGAGATGTTTAAGAGAGTGTGAGATGTGTTGGAGAGTGTGAGATGAATTGGAGAGTGTGAGATGTGTTGGAGAGTGTGAGTTGTGATGGAGGGTGTGAGATGTGTTGGATGATGGGAGATATGTTGGATGGTGCGAGGTGTGTTGGATGGTGTAAAATTTCTTGGGGAGTATGAGATATGTTGGAGGATGTGAGTAGGTTTGGAGAGTGTGAGATTTAGTGGAACGTGTGAGATGTGTCGGAGAGTGTGAGATGTGTTGGAGAGTGTGAGATGTGTTTGTAGGTGCGAGATGTGTTGGATGGTGTAAGATTTGTTGGAGAGTGTGTGATGTGTTGGACGGTGTGAACCGGGTTGGAGAGTGTGAGAAGTATTGGAACATGTGAGATGTATTGGAGAGTGTTAGATGTGTTGGAGGGTGTGAGACGTGTTGGAGAATGTGAGATATGTTGGAGGGTGTGGATTTGTTTGAGAGGGTGAGATGTGTTGGAGAGTGTGAGATGTATTGGAGATTGTGAGATGTGTTGGGGAGTGTGAGTTGTGATGGAGGGTGTGAGATGTGTTGGAGGGTGTGAGCTGTGTTGGAGGGAGTGAGATATGTTGGAGGGTGAAATGTGTGATGTTTTGAAGGGTGTGAGATGTATTGGAAGCTGTGAGATGTGTTGGAGAGTGAAAAATGTGTTGGATGGCGAGAGTTGTGTTGGAGGGTGTGAGATTTTTGGATGGTGTAAGTTGTGTTGGAGGGTGTGAGATGTGTTTGTGGGTGCGAGATGTGTTGGATGGTATAAGAATTGTAAAGTGTGAGATATGTTGAAGGATGTGAGCAGGGTTGGACAGTGTGAGATGAATTGGAACATGTGAGATGTATTGGACAGTGTGAGATGTGTTGGATGGAGTGTAATGTTTTGGAGAGTGTGAGATGTATTGGAGAGTGTGAGATGTGTTGGGGATTGTGAGTTGTGCTGGAGGGCGTGAGATGTGTTGGATGGTGTGAGATATGTTGGAGTGGGTGAGATGTGTTGGTTGGTGTAAGATGTGATGGTGGGCGAAGATATGTTGGAGGGTGTGAGATGTATTGGAGAGTTTGAGCTGTGTTGGTGGGTGTGAGATGTGTTGGCGAGTGCGAGTTGTGGTGGATAGTGAGAGTTGTGTTGGTGGGTGTGAGATTGTTGGAGGGTGTGAGAAGGGTTGGAGAGTTTGAGATGTGGTGGTGAGTGTGAAATGTGTTGGAGGGAGTGAGGTGGGTTGGAATGTGTAAGTTGTGTTGGAGGGTGTGAGATGTGTTCGTGGGTGCGAGGTGTGTTGGATGGTGAAAGATTTCTTGGAGAGTGTGTCATGTGTTGGAGGGTGTGAGATGTATTGGAGAGTGTTAGATGTGTTGGAGAGTGTGAGATGCGTTGGAGGGAGTGAGATGTGTTGGATGGTGTAAGGTGTGTAGGAGACTGTGAGATATGTTGAATGGTGTGAGATGTATTGGAGGGTATGAGATGTGTTGGGTGGTGTGAGATGTGTTGATGGGTGTCCGATATGTTGGATGGTGTGAGCTTTGTTGGAGAGTTTGAGATGTGTAAGAGAGTGTGAGATTTGTTGGAGAGTGTGTGAGATGTGTTGATTGGTGTGAGATGATTTTGGAGAGTATGGTTGTGTTGGAGATTGTGAGCAGTGTTGGAGGGTGTGAGATGTGTTGTATAGTGTGAGATTCGTTGGAGGGTGTGAGATGTGTTGGAGATTGTGGGATGTGTTGGAGGGTTTGAGATGTGTTGGATGGGGAGGTGTGTTGGGGTGTGTGCGATGTGTTGGCTAGTGTGAGATTTGTTGGGGAGTGTGAGGTTTGTTGGAGGGTGTGAGATGTGTTGGATGGTTTGAGATGTGTCGGAGGGTGTGAGATGTGTTGGAGAGTGTGTGAGATGTGTTGAGTGGTGTGAGATGATTTTGGAGAGTATGGTTGTGGGATATGTTGGAGGGTTTGAGATGTGTTGAATGGGGAGATGTGTTGGGTGGTGTGCGATGTGTTGGCTAGAGTGAGATTTGTTGGAGGGTGTGAGATATGTAGGAGAGTGTGAGATGTTTAAGAGAGTGTGAGATATTTTGGAGATTGTGGAATGTGTTGGAGGGTTTGAGATGTGTTGGATGGTGATATGTGTTGGGTGGTGTGAGATGTGTTGGCTAGTGTGAGATTTGTTGGAGGGTGTGAGATATGTAGGAGAGTGGGAGATGTGTTGGGAGTGAAGGATGTGTAATAGAGTGAGAGATGTGTTGGAAATTATGAGATGTTTTGGAGAGTGGGGGTTTTGTTGGAGTGTGTGAGATGTTTAAGAGAGTGTGAGATGTGTTGGAGATTGTGAGCTGTGTTGGAGAATGTGAGATGTGTTGAATGGTTTGCGATGTGTCGGAGAATGTGAGATGTGTTGGAGAGTGTGAGGTGTGTTGGAGAGCGTGAGATAGGTTGGATCGTGTGAGATGTATTGGAGGGTGTGAGATTTTTGGAGGGTGTGAGATGTGTTGGAGAGTGAGATGTATTGGATGTAATGAGATGTGTTGGAGAGCATGAGGTTTATTGGAGGATGTGAGATGTGTTGGAGAGTGTGAGGTGTAATGGTGAGAGTGAGATGTGTTTCCGGGTGTGAAATGTGTTGGATGGAGTGAGATGTGTTGGAGGATGTGAGATGTGTTGGAGGATGTGAGATGTGTTGGATAGGGTAGGATCTTTTGGAGGCTGTGCAATGTGTTGGAGAGTGTGAGATGTGTGGGAGAGTGTAAGCTTTGTTGGAGGGTGTGAGATGTGTTGGAGGGGGTGAGATGTGTTGTTTTGTGTGAGATTCGTTGGAGGATGTGAGATGTGTTGGAGATTGTGGGATGTGTTGGAGGGTTTGAGATGTGTTGGATGGTGAGTTGTGTTGGGTGGTGTGAGATGTGTTGGCTGGTGTGAGATTTGTTGGTGAGTGTGAGATATGTAGGAGAGTGGGAGATGTGTTGGGGTGTGAGTGATGCATTAGAGAGTGAGAGATGTGCTGGAAAGAGTGAGATGTTTTGGAGAGTGGGAATTTTGTTGGAGAGTTTGAGAGGTTTAAGAGAGTGTGAGATGTGTTAGAGCGAGTGAGATGAATTGGAGAGTGTGAAATGTATTGGAGGGTGTCAGGTGTGTAGGAGGCTGTGAGATGTGTTGAATGGTGTGAGATGTGTTGGATAGTGTGAGATGTGTTGGATAGTGTGAGATGTGTTGGTGGTGTGCGATGTGTTGGATGGTGTGAGATGTGTTGGAAAGTGTGAGATGTGTTGGAGGGTGTGAGATTTGTTGGAGGTTGTACGATGTGCAGGACAGTGTGAGGTGTGTTGGTGAGTGCGAGATTTGTTGGAGAGTGTTAGATGTGTTGGATGGTGTGAGATGTGTTGGAGAATGTGTGAGATGTGTTGAGTGGTGTGAGATGATTTTGGAGAGTATGTTTGTGTTGGAGATTGTGAGCTGTGTTGGAGAGTGAGAGATGTGTTGGAGGGCGTGAGATGTGTTGTATAGTGTGAGACTCGTTGGAGGGTGTGAGATGTGTTGGAGATTGTGGGATGTGTTTGAGATTGTGGGATGTGTTGATGGTGAGATGTGTTGGGTGGTGTGAGATGTGTTGGCTAGGGTGAGATCTGTTGGGGAGTGTGAGATATGTCGAAGAGTGGGAAATGTGTTGTGGAGTGAGAGATTTTTAGATTAGACTTACAGTGTGGAAACAGGCCCTTCGGCCCAACAAGTCCACACCGACCCGCCGAAGCGAAACCCACCCATACCCCTACATTTACCCCTTACCTAACACTACGGGCAATTTAGCATGGCCAATTCACCTGACCCGCACATCTTTGGACTGTGGGAGGAAACCGGAGCTCCCGGAGGAAACCCACGCAGACACGGGGAGAACGTGCAAACTCCACACAGTCAGTCACCTGAGTCGGGAATTGAACCCGGCTCTCAGGTGCTGTGAGGCAGCAGTGCTAACCACTGTGCCACCGTGCCGCCCAAATGTGTTGGAAAGTGTGAAATGTTTTGGAGAGTGGGAGTTTGGTTGGAGAGTGTGGGATGTTTAAGAGAGTGTGAGATATGTTGGAGATTGTGGGATGTGTTGGAGGGTTTGAGATGTGTTGGATGGTGAAATGTGTTGGGTGGTGTGAGATGTGTTGGCTAGTGTGAGACTTATTGGGGAGTGTGAGATATGTAGGAGAGTGGACGATGTGTTGAGGAGTGAGGGATGTGTTAGAGAGTGAGATGTTGGAGGGTGTGAGATGTGTTGTATAGTGTGAGATTCGTTGGAGGATGTGAGATGTGTTGGAGATTGTGGGATGTGTTGGAGGGTTTGAGAGTTGTTGGGGAGTGTGAGATATGTAGGAGAGTGGGAGATGTGTTCGGGAATGAGAGATGTGTTAGAGAGTGAGAGATGTGTTGGAAAGTGTAAGATGTTTTGGAGAGTGGGAGTTTGGTTGGAGAGTGTGAGATGTGTTGGAGAGAGAGAGATGAATTGGCGAGTGTGAGATGTATTGGATGGTGAGATGAGTTGGGTGGTGTGAGATGTGTTGGCTGGTGTGAGATTTGTTGGGGCGTGTGAGATATGTAGGAGAGTGGGAGATGTGTTGGGGAGTGAGGGATGTGTTAGTGAGTGAGAGATGTGTTGGAAAGTGCGAGATAATTTGGAGAATGGGAGTTTGGTTGCAGATTGTGAGATGTTTAAGACAGTGTGAGATGTGTTGGAGATTGTGAGCTGTGTTGGAAAGTGTGAGATGTGCTGAATGGTTTGAGATGTGTTGAAGAATGTGAGATGCGTTGGATGCTGTGAGATGTGTTGGAGAGTGTGAGATGTGTTGGAGAGCGTGAGACGTGTTGGATCATGTGAGGTGTGTTGGGGTGTGTGAGATTTGTTGCGGAGTGTGAAATATGTTGGATGTAATGAAATGTGTTGGGAGAGTGTGAGATGTGTTGGAGAGTGTGAGGTGTAATGGTGAGTGTGAAATGTGTTGGAGGGTGTGAGATGTGGTGGATGGAGTGAGATGTGTTGAAAGGTGTGAGATGTGTTGGAGAGGATGAGATGGGTTGGATGGTGTGAGATGTGTTGGAGGGTGTGAGAACTTTGGTGGGTGTGAGATGTGTTGGAGAGTGTGAGATGTGTGTGATGGAGTGAGATGTGTTGGAGAGTGTGAGATGTGTTGGAGAGTGTGAGGTTTATTGGATGGTGTGAGATGTGTTGGAGAGTGGGAAATGTATTGGAGGTTTTCAGGTGTGTAGGATGCTGTGAGATGTGTTGAGTGGTGTGAGATGTGTTGGAGGGTGTGAGATGTGTTGAATGGTGTGAGATCTGTTGGAGGGTGTGAGATGTGTTGGATGGTGCAAGATATGTTGGAGGGAGAGATGTATTGTTGAGTGGGAGATGGGCTGTAGACTGTGAGATGTGTTGCAGGGCGTATGATGTTTTGGAGGGTGTGAGATGTGTTGGGGTGTGGTAGATGTGTTGGAGAGTGTGAGATATGTTGGATGTGTGAGATGTGTTGGAGGGTGGGAGATGTGTTGGGGAGTGTGAGATATGTTGGATGTGTGAGATGTGTTGGAGGATGTGAGATTCGTTGGTGGATGTGAGATGTGTTGGAGATTCTGGGATGTGTCGGAGGGTTTGAGATGTGTTGGATGGTGAGATGTGTTGGGTGGTGTGAGATGTGTTGGCTGGTGTGAGATTTGTTGGGGAGTGTGAGATATGTAGGAGAGTGGGAGATGTGTTGGGGTGTGAGTGATGCATTAGAGAGTGAGAGATGTGCTGGAAAGAGTGAGATGTTTTGGAGAGTGGGAGTGTTGTTGGAGAGGGAGAGACGTTTAAGAGAGTGTGAGATGTGTTGAAGGGTGTGAGATGTATTGGAAGCTTCGAGATGTGTTGGAGAGTGTAAGATGTGTTGGATGGTGAGAGTTATGTTGGAGCGTGTGAGCTTGTTGGAGGGTGTGAGATGTTTTCGAGAGTGTTAGATGTGTTGGATGGCGTGAGATGTGTTGGAGGGTGTGAGATGTGTTGGAGAGTGTGTGACATGTGTTGAGTGGTGTGAGATGATTTTGGAGAGTATGTTTGTGTTGGAGATTGTGAGCTGTGTTGGAGAGTGAGAGATGTGTTGGAGGGCGTGAGATGTGGTTGTATAATGTGAGATTTGCTGGAGGGTATGAGATGTTTTGGAGATTGTGGGATGTGTTTGAGATTGTGGGATGTGTTGGATGGTGAGATGTGTTGGGTGGTGTGAGATGTGTTGGCTAGTGTGAGATCTGTTGGGGAGTGTGAGATATGTCGAAGAGTGGGAAACGTGTTGTGGAGTGAGGGATGTGTTAGAGAGTGCGAGATGTGTTGGAAAGTGTGAAATGTTTTGGAGAGTGGGAGTTTAGTTGGAGAGTGTGAGATGTTTAAGAGAGTGTGAGATATGTTGGAGATTGTGGGATGTGTTGGAGGGTTTGAGATGTGTTGGATGGTGAAATGTGTTGGGTGGTGTGAGATGTGTTGGCTAGTGTGAGATTTGTTGGGGAGTGTGAGATATGTAGGAGAGTGGGAGATGTGTTGGGGTGTAGGGATGTGTTAGAGAGTGAGATGTTGGAGGGTGTGAGATGTGTTGTATAGTGTGAGATTCGTTGGAGGATGTGAGATGTGTTGGAGATTGTGGGATGTGTTGGAGGGTTTGAGAGTTGTTGAGGAGTGTGAGATATGTAGGAGAGTGGGAGATGTGCTCGGGAGTGAGAGATGTGTTGGAAAGTGTAAGATGTTTTGGAGAGTGGGAGTTTGGTTGGAGAGTGTGAGATGTGTTGGAGAGAGAGAGATGAATTGGAGAGTGTGAGATGTATTGGATGGTGAGATGAGTTGGGTGGTGTGAGATGTGTTGGCTGATGTGAGATTTGTTGGGGGGCGTGAGGTATGTAGAAGAGTGGGAGATGTGTTGGGGAGTGAGGGATGTGTTAGTGAGTGAAAGATGTGTTGGAAAGTGTGAGATATTTTGGAGAATGGGAGTTTGGTTGCAGATTGTGAGATGTTTAAGACAGTGTAAGATGTGTTGGAGATTGTCAGCTGTGTTGGAGAGAGTAAGATGTACTGAATGGTTTGAGATGTGTTGAAGAATGTGAGATGCGTTGGATGCTGTGAGATGTGTTGGAGAGTGTGAGATGCGTTGGAGGGTGGAAGATGTGTTGGAGAGTGTGAGGTGTGTTGGAGAGCGTGAGATGTGTTGGTTCGTGTGAGATGTGTTGGGGTGTGTGAGATTTGTTGCGGAGTGTGAAATATGTTGGATGTAATGAGATGTGTTGGAGAGTGTGAGATGTGTTGGAGAGTGTGAGGTTTATTGGAGGATGTGAAATGTGTTGGAGAGTGTGAGGTGTAATGGTGAGTGTGAAATGTGTTGGAGGGTGTGAGATGTGGTGGATGGAGTAAGATGTGTTGGAAGGTGTGAGATGTGTTGGAGAGGATGAGATGGGTTGGATGGTGTGAGATGTGTTGGAGGGTGTGAGAACTTTGGTGGGTGTGAGATGTGTTGGAGAGTGTGAGATGTGTGTGATGGAGTGAGATGTGTTGGAGAGTGTGAGATGTGTTGGAGAGTGTGAGGTTTATTGGATGGTGTGAGATGTGTTAGGGAGTGTGAGATGTGTTGGAGAGTGGGAAATGTATTGGAGGTTTTCAGGTGTGTAGGATGTTGTGAGATGTGTTGAATGGTGTGAGATGTGTTGGAGGGAGTGAGGTGTCTTTGAGAGTGTGCGATGTGTTGAAGGTTGTGACATGTTTTGGAGAGTGGCCGATGTAAGGGAGGGTGTGGGATGTGTTGGAGGGTTTGAGATGTGTTGGATGGTGAGATGTGTTGAAGGGTGTGAGATGTGTTGGTGAGTGTGAGATGTGTTGAATGGAGTGAGGTGTATTAGAGAGTGTGAGATGTGAAGGAGAGTGTGAGATATAATGGAGGGTGTCAGGTGTGTAGAAGGCTGTGTGATGTGTTTAATGGTATGATATCTGTTGGAGGGTTTGACATGTATTGGATAGTGTGGGATGTTTTGGGTGTGAGAGGTATTGAATGGAGAGGTGTGTTGGATGCTGTCTGATGTGCTGGAGGTTGTGAGATGTGTTGGAGGTTGTAAGATGTGTTGGAGTGTGTGAGATGTGTTGGAGAAAGTGAGATGTGTTGGAGAGTGTGAGATGCTTTGGATGGTGTGAGATGGGTTGGAGGGTATGAGATGTGTTGGATGATGTGAGATGTGTTGGATGATGTGAGATGTGTTGGAGAGCATGAGATGGGTTGGATAGTGTGAGATGTGTTGGAGAGTGTGAGATGTGTTGAATTGTGAGTTGTGTTGGATGGTGTGTGATGTGTTTGAGGTTGTGAGATATTTTGGAGAATGTGAGATGTCTTTGAGGGTGTGAGATATGTTGGAGGGTGTAAGATGTGTTTGAGTGTGTGTGATGTGTTGGAGAGTATGTGATGTGTTGCAGAGTGTGGGATATTTTGGATGTTGTGACATGTGTTGGAGAGCGTGACATGGGTTGGATGGTGGCAGATGTGTTGGAGGGTGTGAGATGTGTTGGAGGGTGTGAGATGTGTTGGAGAGTGTGAGATGTGATTTAGAGTGTGTGATATATTGGATGGTGTCAGGTGTGTCGGAGGGTGTGCGATGTGTTGGATGGTGTGAAATGTGTTGGAGGGTGTGAGATGTGTTGGAGAGGGTGAGATGTGTGGTGGTGGATGAGATGTGTTGGATAGTGTGCGATGTGTTGGAGGGTGTGAGATGTGTTGGATGGAGTGAGATGTGTTGGAGGGTGTGAGTTGTGTTGCAGGGCTTGTGATGTGTTGGAGGGGGTGATATGTGTTGGATGCGTAAGATGTGTTGGAGAGTGTGAGATGTGTTGGAAAGTGTGAGATGTGTTGAAGATTGTGATATGTTTTGGAGAGATGCAGATGTGTTGGAAGGTATGAGATGTGTTGGAGGATGTGAGATGTGTTGGAGAGTGTGGGATGTGTTGGAGGGTTTGAGATGTGTTGGGGAGTGTGAGATATGTTAGAGAGTGGGAGATGTATTGGGGAGTGAGGGATGTGTTAGAGAGTGTGAGATGTGTTGGAGAGTGGGAGGTGGGTTGGAGAGTGTGAGTTGTGTTAGAGAGTGTGAGATGTGTTGGAGAATGTGAGATGAGTTGGAGAATGTGAGATGTGTTGGAGCATGTGAGGGTTGTTGGAGGCTGTGAGATGTGTAGGACAGTGTGAGGTTGTGTTGGTGAGTGTGAGATTTGTTGAAGAGTGTGAGATGTGGTGGATGGTGTAAGATGTGTAGAAGGGTGTGAGATGTGTTGGTGTGCGCGAGATGTGGTGGAAGGTGTGAGATGATTTTGGAGAGTGTGTTTTGTGTTGGAGATTGTGAGCTATGTTAGAGAGTGAGAGATGTGGTGGAGGTTTTGAGATGTGTTGGGGTGTGTGAGAAGTGTTCGAGAGTGTGAGATATGTTGGATGGTGCGAGATGTGTTGGAGGGAGTGAGATGTGTTGTTGAGTGGGAGATGTGTTGTAGACTGTGAGATGTGTTGCAGGGCACGTGATGTTTGGGACAGTGTGAAGTATTGAAACATGTGAGATGTATTGGAGAGTGTTAGATGTGTTGGAGAGTGTGAGATGTGTTGAAGATTGAGATATGTCTTGGAGAGTGTGAGATGTGTTGGAGGGAGTGAGATGCATTGTTGAGTGGGAGATGTGTTGGAGAATGTGAAATGTGTTGCAGGGTGTATGATGTGTTGGAGGATGTGAGATGTGTTGGATGTGTGAGATGGGTTGGAGGGAGGGAGGTGTGTTGGAGAGTGTGAGATGTGTTGGAGTGAGAGAGATGATTTGGAGAGTGTGTGATGTGTTGGAGAGTGTGAGATGTGTTGGATGGTGCGAGATGCATTGGAGGGTGTGAGATGTGTTGAATGGTGAGATGGGTTGGATGGTGTGTGATGTGTTAGAGTTTGTGAGATATTTTGGAGAGTGTGAGTTGTGTTGTAGGGGGTGAGATGTGTTGGTGTGTGCAAGATGTGGTGGATGGTGTGCGATGATGTTGAAGATTGTGTTTTGTGTTGGAGATTGCGAGCTGTGTTGGAGAGTGTGAGATGTGCTGGATGGTGTGAGATGTATTGGAGAGTGTGAGATGTGTTGGAAAGCATAAGATGTGTTGGATTGGTGTGAGATGTGTGTGAGAGGGTGAGATGTGTTGGGGTGTGTGTGATGTGTTGGCCAGTGGGAGATGTGTTGGAGGGAGTGAGATCTGTTGTTGAGTGGGAGATTTGTTGGAGACTGTGAGATGTGTTGCAGGGCGTGTGATGTGTTGTAGGGTGTGAAATGGTTTGGATGTGTGAGATGTGTTGGAGAGTGGGAGATGTGTTGGAGCGTGTGAGATGTGTTGGAAAGTGGGATATGTGTTGGAGAGTGTGAGATGTGTTGAAGATTATGATTTGTTTTGCAGAGTGGCAGATGTGTTGGATGCTGTTAGATGTGATGTAGGGTGTGAGAGGTGTTGGAGAGAGAGGGAGCTGTGTTAGAGAGTGTGAGACGTGTTGGAGCAACAGGGATGTTTTGGAGAGAGAGTGATATGTTGGAGCTTATGAGATGTGTTGGAGACTGTGCGATGTGTTGGAGAGTATGAGATTTATTGGAGAGTGTGAGATGAGTTGGAAAGAGTGAGATGTGTTGGAGCATGTGAGGTTTGTCAGAGAATGTGAGATGTGTAGGACAGTGTGAGGTGTGTTGGTGATTGTGAGAGTTGTTGGAGAGTGTGAGATGTGGTGGATGGTGTGTGATGATGTTGGAGAGTGTGTTTTGTGTTGGAGATTGTGAGCTGTGTTGGAGAGTGTGAGATGTGTTGGAAAGTGCGAGATATGTTGGAGAGAGTGGTATGTGTTGGAGAGAGTGAGATGTGTTGGAGCGTATGAGATGTATTGGAGGTTGTGAAATGTGTTGGAGAGTATGAGTTGGTTTTGAATGGTGTGAGATATGTTGGAGGGAGTGAGATGTGTTGGATCGTGTGAGATGCATTGTAGAGTATGAGATATGTTGGAGCATGTGAGATTTGTAGGTTGGTGTGAGATGTGTAGGACAGTGTGAGGTGGTGTCGGTGAGTGTGAGATTTGTTGGATAGTGTGAGATGTGTTGGAGGGTGTTAGATGTGTTGGGGTGTGAGCAACTTGTTGGACAGTGCATGATTTGTTGGAGGGAGTGAGATGTGTTGGAAAGTGTGAGAAGTATTGGAGAGTGTGAGATGTGTTGGGTGGTGCGAGATGCATTGGAGGGTGTGAGATGTGATGGATCGTGTGAGATGTGTTGTAGGGTATGAGATATGTTGGAGCATGTGAGATTTGTAGGTTGGTGTGAGATGTGTAGGACAGTGTGAGGTTGTGTTGGTGAGTGTGAGATTTGTTGGAGTGTGTGAGATGTGTTGGATGGTGTGAGATGTGTTGAAGGGTGTGAGATGTGTTGGAGTGTGTGAGATGTGTTGGATGGTGTGAGATGTGGTGGATGGTGTGAGATGATTTTGGAGAGTGTGTTTTGTGTTGGAGATTGTGAGCTGTGTTGGAGAGTGTGAGATGTGTTGGATGGTGTGAGATGTCTTGGAGAGTGTGAGATGTGTTGGAGAGTGTGAGGTGTGTTGAAGGATGCGAGATGTGTTGGAGGGTGTTAGATGTGTTGGGGTGTGAGCGACGTGTTGGACAGTGCATGATTTGTTGGAGGGAGTGAGATGTGTTGGAAAGTGTGAGATGTATTGGAGAGTGTGAGATGTGTTGGGTGGTGCGAGATGCGTTGGAGGGTGTGAGATGTGTTGAATGGTGTATTACGTTTAGGAGGTTGTGAGATATTTTGGAGAGTGCGAGATGAGTTGGAGTATGTGAGATGTGTTGGAGGGTGTAAGATGTGTTGGAGAGTGTGAGATGTGTTGGAGGGAGTGAGATGTGTTGGAGAGTGTGAGATGTTTTGGATGGTGTGAGATGTGTTGGAGAGTGTGAGATGTGTTGGATGTTGTGAGATGTGTTGGCGGTTGTGAGATATGTTGGAGAGTATGAGATGTGTTGGATGGTGAGACGTGTTGGATGGTGTGAGATGTGTTGGATGTTGTGAGATGTGTTGGATGGTGTGAGATGTGTTGGGAAGTGTGTGATATGTTAGAGAGTGGGAGATGTGTTGGGGAGTGAGGGATGTGTTAGAGAGTGTGAGATATATTGGAAAGTGTGAGATGTGATGGAGAGTGGGAGGTGGGTTGGAAAGTGTAAGATATGCAGGACAGTGTGAGAAGTGTTGGAGAGTGTGAGATGAATTGGAGAGTGTGAGATGTTTTGGAGCATATGACGTTTGTAGGAGGGTGTGAGATGTGCAGGACAGTGTGAGGTGTTTTGGTGAATGTGAGATTTGTAGGAGAGTGCGAGATGTGTTGTAAGTTGTGAAATGTGTTGGAGAGTATGAGCTGGTTTTGAATGGTGTGAGATGTGTTGGTGGGAGTGAGATGTGTTGAATCATGTGAGATGTGTTGTAGGGTATGAGATGTGTTGGAGCATGTGAGATTTGTAGGTTGGTGTGAGATGTGTACGACAGTGTGATGTGTGTTGGTGAGTGTGAGATTTGTTGGAGTGTGTGAGATGTGTTGGATGGTGTGAGATGTGTTTAAGGGTGTGAGATGTGTAGAGGATGGTGTGTGATGATTTTGGAGAGTGTGTTTTGTGTTGGAGATTGTGAGCTGTGTTGGAGAGTGTGAGATGTGTTGTAGGGTATGAGATGTGTTGGAGCATGTGAGATTTATAAGTTGGTGTGAGATGTGCAGAACAGTGTGATGTGTGTTGGTGAGTGTGAGATTTGTTTGAGTGTGTGAGATGTGTTGGATGGTGTGAGATGTGTTGGATGGTGTGAGATGTCTTGGAAAGTGTGAAATGTGTTGGAGAGTGTGAAATGTGTTGGGGTGTATGCGACGCGTTGGACTGTGCATTATGGGTTGGAGGGAGTGAGATGTGTTGTTGAGTGGGAGATGTGTTGGAGACTGTGAGATGTGCTGTAGGGTGTGTGACGTGTTGGAGGGAGTGAGATGTGTTGAATGTGTGAGATGTGTTGGAGGGTGGGAGATGTGTTGGGAAGTGCGAGATGTGTTGGAGTGAGTGGTATGTTTTGGAGAGAGTGAGATGTGTTGGAGCGCATGAGATGTATTGGAGGTTGTGAAATGTGTTGGAGAGTATGAGTTGGTTTTGAATGGTGTGAGATGTGTTGGTGGGAGTGAGATGTGTTGAATCATGTGAGATGTGTTGTAGGGTATGAGATGTGTTGGAGCATGTGAGATTTGTAGGTTGGTGTGAGATGTGTACGACAGTGTGATGTGTGTTGGTGAGTGTGAGATTTGTTGGAGTGTGTGAGATGTGTTGGATGGTGTGAGATGTGTTTAAGGGTGTGAGATGTGTTGAAGGGTATGAGATGTGTTGGAGGGTGCGAGATGTAGTGGATGGTGTGTGATGATTTTGGAGAGTGTGTTTTGTGTTGGAGATTGTGAGCTGTGTTGGAGAGTGTGAGATGTGTTGTAGGGTATGAGATGTGTTGGAGCATGTGAGATTTATAAGTTGGTGTGAGATGTGTAGAACAGTGTGATGTTTGTTGGTGAGTGTGAGATTTGTTTGAGTGTGTGAGATGTGTTGGATGGTGTGAGATGTGTTGGATGGTGTGAGATGTCTTGGAAAGTGTGAAATGTGTTGGAGAGTGTGAAATGTGTTGGGGTGTATGCGACGCGTTGGACTGTGCATTATGGGTTGGAGGGAGTGAGATTTGTTGTTGAGTGGGAGATGTGTTGGAGACTGTGAGATGTGCTGCAGGGTGTGTGACGTGTTGGAGGGAGTGAGATGCGTTGAATGTGTGAGATGTGTTGGAGGGTGGGAGATGTGTTGGGAAGTGCGAGATATGTTGGAGTGAGTGGTATGTTTTGGAGAGAGTGAGATGTGATGGAGAGTGAAAGATGTGTTGGAAAGTTTGAGATGTGTTGGAGTGAGAGGTATGTATTGGAGAGAGTGAGATGTGTTGGATCGTGTGAGATGCGTTGTAGAGTATGAGATATGTTGGAGCATGTGAGATTTGTAGGTTGGTGTGAGATGTGTAGGACAGTGTGAGGTTGTGTTGGTGAGTGTGAGATATGTTGGAGTGTGTGAGATGTGTTGGATGGTGTGAGATGTGTTGAAGAGTGCGAGATGTGGTGGATGGTGTGAGATAATTTTGGAGAGTGTGTTTTGTGGTGGAGATTGTGAGCTGTGTTGAGAGTGTAAGATGTGTTGGATGGTGTGAGATGTGTTGAAGGATGTGAATTGTGTTGGAGAGTGTGAGATGTCTTGGAAAGTGTGAAATGTGTTGGAGGGTGTGAGATGTGTTGGGGAGTATGTGACATGTTGGACAGTGCATGATGTGTTGGAGGGAGTGAGATGTGTTGTTGAGTGGGAGCTGTATTGGAGACTGTGAGATGTGTTGCAGGTTGTGTGATGTGTTGGAGGGAGACAGATGTGTTGAATGTGTGAGATGTGTTGGAGGGTGGGAGATGTTTTGGAAAGTGCGAGATGTGCTGGAGTGAGTGGTAGTTTTGGAGAGAGTAAGATGTGTTGGAGCGTATGAGATGTATTGGAGGTTGTGAAATGTGTTGGAGAGTGTGAGTTGGTTTTGAATGGTGTGAGATATGTTGGAGGGAGTGAGATGTGTTGGATCGTGTGAGATGCGTTGTAGGGTATGAGATGAGTTGGAGCATGTGAGATTTGTAGGTTGGTGTGAGATGTGTAGGACAGTGTGAGGTGGTGTTGGTGAGTGTGAGATTTGTTGGAGTGTGTGAGATGTGTTGGATGGTGCGAGATGTGGTGGATGGTGTGAGATGATTTTGGAGAGTGTGTTTTGTGTTGGAGATTGTGAGCTGTGTTGGAGAGTGTGAGATGTGTTGGATTGTGTGAGATGTCTTGGGGAGTGTGAGATGTGTTGGAGAGTGTGAGGTGTGTTGAAGGATGCGAATTGTGTTGGAGGGTGTGAGATGTGTTGGAATGTGTGTGAGATGTATTGGAGAGTGTGAGATGTGTTGAATGGTGTATGATGTGTAGGAGTTTGTGAGATATTTTGGAGCGTGCAAGATGTGTTGGAGTATGTGAGATGTGTTAGAGAGTGTGAGATTTGTTGGAGGGTGTGAGATGTGTTGGAGAGTGTGAGTTGTGTTGGAAAGTGGGAGATGTATTGGAGAGTGTGAGATGTGTTGAATGGTGTATGATGTGTAGGAGTTTGTGAGATATTTTGGAGCGTGCGAGATGTGTTGGAGTATGTGAGATGTGTTGGAGGGTGTGAGATGTGTTGTAGGGCGAGAGGTGTTGGAGAGTGGGAGCTGTGTTGGTGAGTGTGAGATATGTTGGAGTGAGCGGGATGTTTTGGAGAGAGTGTGATGTGTTGGAGCGTATGAGATGTGTTGGAGACTGTGCGATGTGTTGGAGGTTGTGAGATGTGTTGGAGAGTGTGTGGTTTATTGGAGGGTGTGAGATGTGTTGGAGAGTGTGAAGTGTTTTATGGAGAGAGTAAAATGTGTTGGAGCGTATGAACGGTGCAGGAGACCCTGTAATGTGTTGGAGAGTGTGAGACGTGTTGGAGAGTGTGAGATGCGTTGGAAGGTGTGTGATGTGTCGAATGGTGAGATGTGTTGGATGGTGTGGGATGTGTTGGAGTTTGTGAGATATTTTGGAGAGTGTGAGATGTGTTGGAGGGTGTGAGATGTGTTGGAGTGAGCGGGATGTTTTGGAGAGAGTGTGATGTGTTGGAGTGAGACGGATGTTTTGTAGAGAGCGTTGGAGGGTGTGAGATGTGTTGGATGTGTGAGTTGTGTTGGAGGGTGGGAGATGTGTTGGAGAGTGTGAGTTGTGTTGGAAAGTGAGAGATGTGTTGGAGAGAGGCAGATGTGTTGGAGAGTGTGAGATGTGTTATAGAGTGTGAGATGTGTTGTAGAGTGTGAGAGGTGTTGGAGAGTGGGAGCTGTGTTTGAGAGTGCAAGATGTGTTGGAGTGAGCGGGATGTTTTTGAGAGAGTGTGATGTGTTGGAGCGTATGAGATGTGTTGGAGACTCTGCAATATGTTGGAGAGTATGATACGTGTTGGAGATTGTGAGATGTGTTGGAAGATGTGAGATGCTTTGGAGGATGTGTGATGTGTAGAATGGTGAGATGTGTTGGATGTTGTGGGATGTATTGGAGCTTGTGAGATATTTTGGAGAATGTGAGATGTGTTGGTGGGTGTGAGATATGATGAAGGGTGTGAAATGTGTTTGTGAGTGTGAGATGTGTTGGAGAGTCTGAGATTTGTTGGATGGTGCGAGATCTGTTGGAGGTTGTGAGATATGTTGGAGAGTGAGATGTGTTGGAGCGTGTAAGATGTGTTGGAGAGTGTAAGATGTGTTGGAGAGTTTGTGGTTTATTGGAGGGCGTGAGATGTGTTGGAGAGAGTGACGTGTGTTGGTGAGTGTGAGATGTGTTGGAGGGTGTGAGATGTGTTGGATGGAGTGAGATGTTGTGAAGCGTGAGAGATGAGTTGGAGAGTGTGTGGTTTATTGGAGGGTGTGAGATGTATTGAATGTGTGAGATGTGTTGGAGGGTGGGAGATGTGTTGGAGGGTGGGAGATGTGTTGGAGGGTGGGAGATATGTTGGAGAGTGTGAGCTGTGTTGTTGGGTGTGAGATGTGTTGGAGAGTGTGAGATGTGTTGGTGGGTGTGAGCTGTGTTGGATTGTGAGAGATGTGTTGGAGGGTCTAAGATGTGTTGGAGGGTGTGAGATGTGTTGGAAAGTTGGAATGTGTTGGTGGGCGTGAGATGTGTTGGAGAGTGAGAGATGTGTGCGGACTGTGAGATGTGTTGGATGGTGTAAGATGTTTTAGAGGGTATGAAATGTGTTTTGGAGAGTGAGATTTTTTGTATTGAGTGTGGTGTTTTGAAGACTGTGAGATGTGTTGGAGCATGTAAGCTGTGTTATAGGGTGTGAGATATGTTGGAGAGTGTGAGGGGTGTTGGATGGTGTGAGGTGTTTTGGAGAGAGTGAAATCTTTTGGACAGAGTGAAATGTTTTGAAGACTCTGAGATGTGTTGAAGGATGTGAGATGTGTTGGAGAGTGTGAGCTGTGTTGGAGAGTGAGAGATGTTTTGTATTGAGTGAGATGTTTTGGAGACAGTGAGATGTGTTGGAGAATATGAGATGTGTTGGATGGTGTGAAATGTGTTAAAGAGTGTGAGACGTATTGGAGAGGGGGAGCTGTGTTTGGGAGCATGAGATGTGTTGGATGGTGTGAAATTATTGGAGGGTCTGGGATTAGTTGGAGAGTGTGAGGTGTGTTGGAGGGTGTGAGATTGTTGGAGAGTCTGAGATTGTTGAAGGGTCTGAGATTGTTGTAGAGTGGGAGCTGTGTTGGGGAGTGTGAGATGTGTTGGATTGTGTGAAATTGTTGGAGGGTCTGGGATTTGTTGGAGTGTGTGAAGTGTATTGGAGGGTATGAGATGTGTTGGAAAGTGTGAGATGTGTTGGATTGAATGAGATGTGTTAGAGAGTGTGAGATGTGTTGGAGAGTGTGTGATGTGTTGGAGGGTGTGAGGTGTGTTGGTGAGTGTGAGATGTGTTGGAGGGTGTGAGATGTGTTGGATGGAGTGAGATGAGTTGGAGGGTGGGAGAAGTGTTGGAGAGTGTGAGATGTGCTGGAGAGAGTGTGGTGTGTTGTTGAGTGGGAGATGTGTTCGAGACTGTGAGATGTGTTGCAGGGCATGTGACATGTTGGATGGTGAGATATTGTTGGATGTGTGAGATGTGTTGGAGGGTGGGAGTTGTATTGGAGAGTGTGAGATGTGTTGGAGAGTGTTAGAAATGTTGAGGAGTGTGAGATGTTTTGCAGAGTGTGAGATATGTTTGAGTGTGAGAAGTGATGTGGAGTGTGAGATGTTTCGGAGAGAGTAAGCTTTGTTGGAGAGTGTTAGATGTGTCAGAGGGGGTGAGGTGTGTTGGAGGAGGTGAGATGTGTTGGATGGTGTGTGATGTATTGGAGAGTGTGAGATGTGTTGGAGTGTGTGAGATGAGTTGGAGAGTGTGAGATGTGTTGGAGAGTCTAAGATTTGTTGGATGGTCTGAGATGTGTTGGAGAGTGTGAGATGTGTTGGACGGTGTGAGATGTGTTAGAGACTGTGAGATGTGTTGCAGGGCATGTGACATGTTGGATGGTGATTTTTTTTTGTTGGATGTGTGAGATGTGTTGGAGGGTGGGAGATGTGTTGGAGAGTGTGAGATGTGTTGGAGAGTGTGAGATGTGTTGGAGAGAGTGTGGTGTGCTGTTGAGTGGAAGGTGTGTTCGAGACTGTGAGATGTGTTGCAGGGCATGTGACATGTTGGACGGTGAGATATTGTTGGATGTGTGAGATGTGTTGGAGGGTGTGAGATGTGTTAGAGAGTGTGAGATGCGTTGGAGAGCGTGAGATGTAGTGGAGGGTGTCAGGTGTGTAGGAGGCTGTGAGATGTTTGAATGGTGTGAGACATGTTGGAGGGTGTGAGTTGTGTTGTATAGGGTAAGATGTTTTGGAGAGTGTGCGATGTGTTGGAAGATGTGAAGTGTGTTGGAGGGTGTCAGATGTGTTGGAGTGGATGATATGTGTTCCTGATTGTGGGATGTTTTGTAGTGTTTGAGATGTGTTGGATGGTGTGAGATGTGCTGAAAGGTGTGAGATGTGTTGAAGAGTATGCGATGTGTTGGAGAGTTTGAGAAATGTTGCGGAGTGTGAGATGTTTTGCAGAGTGTGAGATATGTTCGAGTGTGAGATGTGTTGTGGAGCGTGAGATGTTTTAGAGAGTTTGAGCTTTGTTGGAGAGCATGAGATGTGTCAGAGGGTGTGAGGTGTGTTTGATGGGGTGAGATGTGTTGGATGGTGTGAGATGTATTGGATGGTGTGAGATGTGTTGTATGTTGTGTGATGTGATGGAGAGTGTGAGAGGTGTTGGATGGTGTGCGATATGTTGGAGAGAGTGAGATGTTTTGGAGAGAGTGAGATGCTTTGAAGACACTGAGATGTGTTGAAGGGTGTGAGATGTGTTGGAGAGAGTGAGCTGTGATGGAGAGTGAGAGATATGTTGGGTAATGTGAGATGTGTTGGATGTGTGAGATGCTTTGGAGGGTGTGAGATTTGTTTGGGAGAATGAGGTGTTTTGGAGAGAGTGAGATATTTTGGAGACCGTGAAATGTGTTGGAGGGCGTGAGATGTGTTGGAGAGTTTGAGATATATTTGAGGGTGTGAGATGTGTTGGGGATTGTGTGACATGTTGGAGAGTGAGAGATGTATTGTGGAGTGAGAGATGTGTTGGAGAGCGTGAGATGTGTTTGAGGGTGTGAGATATGTTTGAGGGTGTGAGATGTTTTGGGATGTGTGTGATGTATTGGGGAGTATGAGATGGTGGATGCGAGCTGTGTTATTGGATGTGAGATGTGTTGGAGAGTGTGAGATGTGTTGGTGGGTGTGAGCTGTGTTGGAGGGTGTGAGATGCATTGGAGGGTCTAAGATGTGTTGGAGGGTGTGAGATGTGTTGGAGAGTGTGAGATGTGTTGGTGGGCGTGAGATGTGTTGGAGTGTGAGAGATGTGTTGGATGGTGTAAGATGTTTTGGAGGGTGTGAGATGTGTTCGGAAGAGTGAGATTTTTTGGATTGAGTGAGGTGTTCTGAAGACTGTGAGCTGTGTTGGAGGGTGTGAGCTGTGTTTTAGGGTGTGAGATATGTTGGAGAGTGGGAGCTGTGTTGGAAAGTGTGAGATGTGTTGGAGAATGTGAGAGGTGTTGGATGGTGTGAGATATGTTGAAGAGAGTGAAATGTTTTGGAGGGGGTGAGATGTTTTGAAGACTCTGAGATGTGTTGAAGGGTGTGAGATGTGTTGGAGAGTGAGAGATGTGTTGGAGAGTGGGAGTTGTGTTGGGTACTGTGAGATGTGTTGGATGGTGTGAGATGCTTTGGAGGGTGTGAGATGTGTTTGGGAGAGTGAGGTGTTTTGGTGAGAGTGAGATATTTTGAAGACCTTGAGATGTGTTGGAGGGTGTGAGCTGTGTTGCACGGTGTGAGATGTGTTGGAGAGTGGGAGCTGTGTTGGAGGGTGCGAGATGTGTTGGAGAGTGTGAGATATGTTTGAGGGTGTGAGATGTGTTGGGGTGTGTGTGATGTATTGGGGAGTGTGAGATGGAGGTTGTGAGCTGTGTTGTTTGGTGTGAGATGTGTTGGAGAGTGTGAGATGTGTTTTTGGGTGTGAGATGTGATGGAGAGTGTGAGATGTGTTGGAGGGTGTGAGTTGTGTTAGAGGGTGTGAAATATGTTGGAGAGTATGAGTTGTGTTGGCGATTGGGAGCTGCGTGGGAGAATGTGAGGTGTGTTGCAGAGTGTGAGATGTGTTGGAGAGTGTGAGATGTGTTGGAGAGTGGGAGTTGTGTTGGAAAGTGGGAACTTTGTGGGAGAGTGCGAGGTATGTTGGAGACTGTCAGATGTGTTGGAGAATGTGAGATGTGTTGGAGGGTGTGAGATGCGATGGAGGATGTGAGATGTGTTGGCGATTTTGTGATGTGTTGGCGATTGTGTGATGTGTTGGAGACTGTGAGTTGTGTTGGGGAGTGTGAGATATGTTGGAGAGTGGTAGCTCTGTTGGTGGGTGTGAGTTGTGTTGTTGGGTGTGTGATGTGTTGGAGAGTGTGGGTTGTGTTGGGGAGTGAGAGATGTGTGGGAGAGTGTGAGATGTGCTGGAGTGTGTGAGATGTGTTGAAGGGTGTGAGATGTTTTGGAGGGTGTGAGATGTGTTGGTCGGTGTGAGATGTGTTGGATGGTGTGAGATGTTTTGGAGGGTGTGAGATGTGTTTGGGATAGAGATGTTTGGAGAGAGTGAAATATTTTTTAGACTGTGAGATCTGTTGGAGGGTGTGAGCTGTGTTGCACGGTGTGAGATGTGTTGGAGAGTGGGAGCTGTTTGGAGTGTATGAGATGTCTTGGAGAGTGTGAGATATGTTAGAGAGTGTGAGTTGTGTTGGGAGCATGAGATCTGTTGGTGAGTGGTAGCTGTGTTGGTGGGTGTGAGCTGTGTTGTTGGGTGAGGGATGTGTTGGAGAGTGTGAGATGTGTTGGTGGGTGTGAGCTGTGTTGGATGGTGAGAGATGTGTTGGAGGGTCTAAGATGTGTTGGAGGGTATAAGATGTGTTGGAAAGTTGGAATGTGTTGGTGGGTGTGAGATGTATTGGAGAGTGAGAGATGTGTGCGGAGTGTGAGATGTGTTGGGTGGTGTAAGATGTTTTAGAGGGTATGAAATGTGTTTTGGAGAGTGAGATTTTTTGTATTGAGTGAGGTGTTTTGAAGACTGTGAGATGTGTTGGAGTGTGTAAGCTGTGTTATACGGTGTGAGGTATGTTGGAGAGTGTGAGGGGTGTTGGATGGTGTAAGGTGTGTTGGAGAGAGTGAAATCTTTTGGACAGAGTGAAATGTTTTGAAGACTCTGAGATGTGTTGAAGGATGTGAGATGTGTTGGAGAGTGTGAGCTGTGTTGGAGAGTGAGAGATGTTTTGTATTGAGTGAGATGTTTTGGAGACAGTGAGATGTGTTGGAGAATATGAGATGTGTTGGATGGTGTGAAATATGTTAAAGAGTGTGAGACGTATTGGAGAGGGGGGGCTGTGTTTGGGAGCATGAGATGTGTTGGATGGTGTGAGATTGTTGGAGAGTCTGAGATTGTTGAAGGGTCTGAGATTGTTGGAGAGTGGGAGCTGTGTTGGGGAGTATGAGATGTGTTGGATGGTGTTTAATTGTTGGAGGGTCTGGGATTTGTTGGAGTGTGTGAAGTGTGTTGGAGGGTGTGAGATGTGTTGGTGAGTGTGGGATTTGTTGGGAATTGTGAGCTTTGTTGGAATGTGTGAGATGTGTTGCTGAGTGTGAGATGAATTGGAGAGTGTGAGATGTGTTGGAAGGTGTGAGTTGTGTTGATGGGTGTGCGATATGTTGGAGGGTGTGAGATGTGTTGGAGACTGTGAGTTGTGTTGGGGAGTATGAGATATGTTGGAAGTGGGAGCTGTGTTGGAGAGAGTGAGGTGTGTTTTTGGGTGTGAGCTGTGTTGGATGGTGTGAGATGTGCTGGAGGGTCTGAGATGTGTTGGAAGGTGTGAGATGTTTTGGAGAGTGTGAGATGGGTTGCCTGGCATGAGATGTGTTGGTGAGTGAGAGATGGGTATGAGATGAGTTGGATGGTGTAAGATGTAATGGAGGGTCTCAGACGTATTTGGGAGAGTGAGATGTTTTGGAGAGACTGAGGGGTTTTGAAGACTGTGAGATGTGTTGGTGAGAGGGGGCTGTGTTGCAGAGTGTGAAATGTATTGGAGAGTGTGAGGGGTGTTGGATGGTGTGAGGTGTGTTGGAGAGAGTGAGATCTTTTGGACAGAGTGAAATGTTTTGAAGACTCTGAGATGTGTTGAAGGATGTGAGATGTGTTGGAGAGTGTGAGCTGTGTTATAGGGTGTGAGATATGTTGGAGATTGGGAGCTGCGTTGGAAAGTGTGAGATGTATTGGAGAGTGTGAGAGGCGTTGGATGGTGTGAGATATGTTGGAGAGAGTGAAATGTTTTGGAGAGTGAAATGTTTTGAAGACTCTGAGATGTGTTGAAGGATGTGAGATGTGTTGGAGAGTGTGAGCTGTGTTGGAGAGTGAGAGATGTGTTGGAGAGTGAGAATTGTGTTGGGTACTGTGACATGTGTTGGATGGTGTGAGATGCTTTGGCGGGTGTAAGATTTGTTTGGAGACAGCGAGGTGTTTTGAAGACTGTGACATGTGTTGTTTTAGTGTGAGATGTGTTGGAGAGTGAGAGCTGTGATGGAGGCTGTGAGATGTGTTGGAGAGTGTGAGATGTGTTGGAGGGTGTGAGATGTGTTGGAGACTGTGAGTTGTTTTAGGGAGTGTTAGATATGTTGGAGATTGGAAGCTGTGTTGGTGGGTGTGAGCTGTGTTGTTGGGTGTGAGATGTGTTGGAGAGTGTGAGGTGTGTTGGAGAGTGTGAGATGTGATGGAGGGTGTGAGATGTGTTGGAGGGTCTGAGATGTGTTGGAGGGTGTGAGATGTGTTGGAGGGTCTGAGATGTGTTGGAGGGTGTGAGATGTGTTGGAGGGTCTGAGATGTGTTGGAGGGTGTGAGATGTGTTGGAGGGTGTGAAATGTGTTGGAGAGTATGAGTTGTGTTTGCGATTGGGAGCTGTGTGGGAGAGAGTGAGGTGTGTTGCAGGGTGTGAGATGTGTTGGAGAGTGTGAGATGTGTTGGAGAGTGTGAGGTGTGTTGGAGAGTGTGAATATGTTGGACAGTGAGAGATGTGTTGGAGAGTGGGAGTTGTTTTGGAAAGTGGGAACTTTGTGGGAGAGTGTGAGGTATGTTGGAGACTGTCAGATGTGTTGGACAGTGTGAGATGTGTTGGAGAGTGTGAGATGTGTTGGAGGGTCTGAGATGTGTTGGAGGGTGTGAGATGTGTTGGAGGGTGTGAAATGTGTTGGAGAGTATGAGTTGTGTTTGCGATTGGGAGCTGTGTGGGAGAGAGTGAGGTGTGTTGGAGAGTGTGAGATGTGTTGGAGAGTGTGAGATGTGATGGAGGGTGTGAGATGTGTTGGAGATTGTGCGATGTGTTGGAGACCGAGTTGTGTTGGGGAGTGTGAAATATGTTGGAGAGTGGTAGCTCTGTTGGTGGGTGTGAGCTGTGTTGTTGGGTGTGTGATGTGTTGGAGAATGTGGGTTGTGTTGGGGAGTGTGAGATGTGTGGGAGAGTGTGAGATGTTTTGGAGGGTGTGAGATGTGTTTGGGATAGAGATGTTTGGAGAGAGTGAAATATTTTTTAGACTGTTGGAGGGTGTGAGCTGTGTTGCACGGTGTGAGATGTGTTGGAGAGTGGGAGTTGTTTGGAGGGTGTGAGATGTCTTGCAGAGTGTGAGTTATTTTTGAGGGTGTGAGATGTGTTGGGGAGTGTGAGATGTGTTGGGGAGTGTGAGATGTGTTGGGGAGTGTGAGATGTGTTGGGGAGTGTGAGATGTGTCGGGGGGCGTGAAGTATGTTGGAGGGTGTGAGATGTGTTGGAGACTGTGAACTTTGTTGGGGAGCATGAGATCTGTTGGTGAGTGGTAGCTGTGTTGGTGGGTGTGAGCTGTGTTGTTGGGTGTGAGATGTGTTGGAGGGTCTAAGATGTGTTGGTGCGCATGAGATGTGTTGGAGAGTGAGAGATGTCTGGTGGACTGTGAGATGTGTTGGATGGTGTAAGATGTTTTAGAGGGTATGAAATGTGTTTTGGAGAGTGAGATTTTTTGTATTGAGTGAGATGTTTTGAACACTGTGAGATGTGTTGGAGCGTGTAAGCTGTGTTATAGGATGTGAGATATGTTGGAGAGAGTGAGATGTTTTGGAGAGAGTGAAATGTTTTAGTGACTGTGAGATGTGTTGAAGTGTGTGTGAGATTTGTTGCAGAGTGTGAGATGTTTTGGAAAGAGTGAGCTTTGTTGGAGAGTTAGAGATGTGTTGGGTAATGTGAGATGTGTTGGATGTGTGAGATGCTTTGGTGGGTGTGAGATATTTTGGAGAGTGTGAGATTTGTTGGGGAGTGTGAGATGTGTTGGAGAGTGTGGGATGTGTTGGACGGTGTGAGAAGTGTTGGATGCTGTGAGATGTGCTGGAGGGTCTGAGATGTGTTGGAGGGTGTGAAATGTTTTGGAGAGTGTGAGATGTGTTGCTGGGCGTGAGATGTGTTGGAGAGTGAGAGATGTGTTGGGGAGTATGAGATGTGTTGAATGGTGTAAGATGTTTTATATGGTCTGAGATGTGTTTGAGAGAGTGAGATGTTTTGGAGAGAGTGAGGTGTTTTGAAGAGTGTGAGATGTGTTGGAGGGAGGGAGATGTGTTGGAGAGTGTGAGATGCATTGGAGAGTGAGAGGGCTGTTGGATGGTGTGAGATGTGTTGGAGAGAGTGAGAGCTTTTGGACAGAGTGAAATGTTTTGAAGACTCTGAGATGTGTTGAAGGGTGTGAGATGTGTTGGAGAGTTGAGCTGTGTTGGAGAGCGTGAGATATTTTGGGTTGAGTGAGATGTTTTGGAGACTGTGAGATGTGTTGGAGAGAGTGAGATGCATTGAATGGTGGGATATTATTGGAGAGTGTGAGATTGTTGGAGGATGTGAGATGTGTTGGAGAGTATGAGATGTGTTGGATGGTGTGAAATGTTTTAGAGTGTGAGATGTGTTGGATGGTGTGAGACTGTTGGAGGGTGTGAGATTCTTGGTGGATGCGAGATGTGCTGGAAAGTGTGGGGTGTATTGGAGAGTGGGAACTGTGTTGGGGAGTATGAGATGTGTTGGATGGTGTGAAATTTTTGGAGGGTCTGTGATTTGTTGGAGAGTGTGAAGTGTGTTGGAGGGTGTGAGATGTGTTGGAGGGTGTGAGATGTTTTGGAGAGTGTGAGATGGGTTGCTGAGTGTGAGATGTGTTGGGAGTGTGAGATGTGTTGGATGGTGTAAGATGTCTTGGAGGGTCTCAGATGTGTTTGGGAGAGTGAGATGTTTTGGAGAGAGTGAGGTGTTTTGAAGACTGTGAGATGTGTTGGTGAGAGGGGGCTGTGTTGGAGAGTGTGAAATGTATTGGAGAGTGTGAGGGGTTTTGGATGGTGTGAAGTGTGTTCGAGAGAGTGAGATCTTTTGGACAGAGTGAAATGTTTTGAAGACTCTGAGATGTGTTGAAGGATGTGAGATGTGTTGGAGAGTGAGAGATGTTTTGGATTGAGTGAGATGTTTTGGAGACAGTGAGATGTGTTGGAGAATATGAGATGTGTTGGATGGTGTGAAATGTGTTGGAGGGTGTGTGATATGTTGGAGGGTGTGAGATGTGTTGGAGAGTGTGAGATGTTTTGGAGGGCGTGAGATGTGTTGGAGAGTGAGAGATGTGTTGCAGAGTGTGAGATGTGTTGGATGGTGTGAGATGTTTTTGAGGGGATGAGATGTGTTTTGGAGAGTGAGATTTTTTTGGAGTGAGTGAGGTGTTTTGAAGACTGTGAGATGTGTTGGAGGGTGTGAGATGATTTGAATGGTGCGAGATTGTTGGAGGGTCTGAGATTGTTGGAGGGTCTGCGATTGTTGCAGAGTGTGAGATGTATTGGTGGGTGTGAGCTGTGTTGGAGGATCTGAGATGTGTTGGAGAATGTGAGGTGTGTTGGAGAGTGTGAGGTGTGTTGGAGAGTGTGAGATGTGATGGAGGGTGTGAGACGTGTTGGAGAGTGTGAGATGTGTTGGATTGTGTGAGGTGTGTTGGAGAGTGAGAGATGTGTTGAAGAGTGGGAACTTTGTGGAGAGTGTGAGGTATGTTGGAAACTGTCAGATGTGTTGCAGATTGTGCGATGTGTTGGAGACTGTGAGTTGTGTTGGGGAGTGTGAGATATGTTGGAGTGTGAAAGCTCTGTTAGTGGGTGTGAGCTGTGTTGTTGGGTGTGAGATGTGTTGGAGAGTGTGGGTTGTGTTGGGGAGTATGAGATGTGTTGGAGTGTGTGAGATGTGTTGGTGGGTGTCAGATGTGTTGGACGGTGTGAGATGTTTTGGAGGGTGTGAGATGTGTTTGGGATAGAGATGTTTGGAGAGAGTGAAATATTTTTTAGACTGTTGGAAGATGTGAGCTGTGTTGCACGGTGTGAGATGTGTTGGAGAGTGGGAGCTGTTTGGAGGGTGTGAGATGTCTTGCAGAGTGTGAGATATTTTTGAGGGTGTGAGATGTGTTGGGGAGTGTGAGATGTGTTGGGGAGTGTGAGATGTGTTAGAGAGTGTGGATGTGTTGGGGGGTGTGAGGTATGTTGGAGGGTGTAAGTTGTTTAAGATAGGTATGAAATGTGTTTTGGAGAGTGAGATTTTTTGTAGTGAGTGAGATGTTTTGAAGACTGTGAGAAGTGTTGGATGCTGTGAGATGTGCTGGAGGGTCTGAGATGTGTTAGAGGGTGTGACATGTTTTGGAGAGTGTGAGATGTGTTGCTGGGCGTGAGATGTGTTGGAGAGTGAGAGATGTGTTGGGGAGTATGAGATGTGTTGAATGGTGTAAGATGTTTTATATGGTCTGAGATGTGTTTGAGAGAGTGAGGTGTTTTGAAAAGTGTGAGATGTGTTGGAGAGAATGAGATGTGTTGGATGGTGTGAAATGTTTTAGAGTGTGAGATGTGTTGGATGGTGTGAGATTGTTGGAGGGTCTGTGATTTGTTGGAGAATGTGAAGTGTGTGGAGGGTGTGAGATGTGTTGGAGAGTATGAGATGTGTTGGAAGGTGTGAGATGTGTTGGAAGGTGTGAGATGTGTTGGAAGGTGTGAGATGTGTTGGAGGCTGTGCGATATATTGGAGGTTTTCAGATTTATTGGAGACTGTGAGCTGTGTTGGGGAGTGTGAGATATGTTGCAGAGTGGGAGCTGTGATAGTGGATGTGAGCTGCATTGTCGGGTTGAGATGTGTTGGAGAGTGTGAGATGTGTAGGAGGGTGTGCGATATATTGGAGGTTTTGAGATGTGTTGGAGACTGCGCGCTGTGTTGGGGAGTGTGAGATATGTTGCAGAGTGGGAGCTGTGATCGTGGATGTGAGCTGTGTTGTCGGGTGTGAGATGTGTTGGAGAGTGTGAAATGTGTGGAGGGTGTGAGATGTGTTTGAGAGTATGAGATGTGTTGGAGAGTGTGAGATGTGTTGGAAGGTGTGAGATGTGTTGATGGGTGTGAGATGTGTTGGAGGGTGTGAGATGTGTTGGAGGGTGTGTGATGTGTTGGAGAGTGTGAGATGTGTTGGAGACTGTGAGATGTGTTGGAAAGTGTGAGATGTGTTGGAAGGTGTGAGGTGTGTTGATGGATCTGAGATGTGTTGGAGACTGTGAGTTGTGTTGGGGAGTGTGAGATATGTTGCAGAGTGGGAGCTGTGATAGCGGATGTGAGCTGGGTTGGTGGGTGTGAGATGTGTTGGAGAGTGTGAAATGTCTTGGAGAGTGTGAGATGTATTTTTGGGTGTGAGCTGTGTTGGATGGTGTGAGATATGCTGGAAGGTCTGAGAGGTGTTGGAGGGTGTGAGATGTTTTGGAGAGTGTGAGATGAGTTGCTGGGTGTGAGATGTGTTGGAGAGTGAGAGGTGTGTTGGGGAGTGTGAGATGTGTTGGATGGTGTAAGATGTAATGGAGGGTCTCAGATGTGTTTGGGAGAGTGAGATGTTTTGGAGAGAATGAAGTGTTTTGAAGACTGTGAGATGTGTTGGTGAGAGGGAGCTGTGTTGAAGAGTGTGAAATGTATTGGAGAGTGTGAGAGGTGTTGGATGGTGTGAGATGTGTTGGAGAGAGTGAGATCTTTTGGACAGAGTGAAATGTTTTGAAGACTCTGAGATGTGTTGAAGGATGTGAGATGTGTTGGAGAGTGTGAGCTGTGTTGGAGAGTGTGAGCTGTGTTGCAGAGTGAGAGATGTGTTGGAGAGTGAGAGATGTTTTGGATTGAGTGAGATGTTTTGGAGACGGTGGGATATGTTGGAGAGAGTGAGATGCATTGGATCATGGGATGTTGTTGGTGTGAGATAGTTGGAGGATGTGAGATGTGTTGGAGAGTATGAGATGCGTTAGATGGTGTGAAATGTTTTAGAGTGTGAGATGTATTGGATGGTGTGAGATTGTTAGAGGGTGTAAGATTGTTGGTGGATGCAAGATGTGCTGTAGAGTGTGAGATGTATTGGAGAGTGGGAGCTGTGTTTGGGAACATGACATGTGTTGGATGGTGTGAAATTGTTGGAGGGTCTGGGATTTTTTGGAGAGTGTGAGATGTGTTGGTGAGTGTGAGATATGTTTGATGGTGTGAGACTGTTGGAGGGTCTGCGATTGTTGAAGAGTGTGAGGTGTGTTGGAGGGTGTGAGATTGTTGGAGAGTGTGAGATTGTTGGAGGGTCTGAGATTGTTGGAGAGTGTGAGATGTCTTGGAGGGTGTGAGATGTGTTGATGAGTGTGAGATGTGTGATGGTGTGAGATTGTTAGAGGGTCTGAGATTGTTGGATGGTGTGAGATTGTTGGGGGTGTGAGATGTGTTGGAGGGTGTGAGATTGTTGGAGGGTCTGAGATTGTTGGAGGGTGTGAGATGTGTTGGTGGGTGTGAGATTGTTGGAGGGTGTGAGATTGTTGGATGGTGTGAGATGTGTTGGTGGGTGTGAGATGTGTTGGAGGGTGTGAGATGTGTTGGTGGGTGTGAGATGTGTTGGTGGGTGTGAGATGTGTTGGTGGGTGTGAGATTGTTGGAGGGTCTGAGATTGTTGGAGGGTGTGAGATGTGTTGGAGGGTCTGAGATTGTTGGAGGGTGTGAGATGTGTTGGTGGGTGTGAGATTGTTGGTGGGTGTGAGATTGTTGGAGGGTGTGAGATTGTTGGGGGTGTGAGATGTGTTGGTGGGTGTGAGATGTGTTGGTGTGTGTGAGATGTGTTGGTGGGTGTGAGATTGTTGGAGGGTCTGAGATTGTTGGAGGATCTGAGATTGTTGGAGGGTGTGAGATTGTTGGAGGGTGTGAGATGTGTTGGTGGGTGTGAGATTGTTGGAGGGTCTGAGATTGTTGGAGGGTGTGAGATTGTTGGAGGGTGTGAGATTGTTGGAGGGTGCGTGCTACATTATTGAATTTGAGCTGTGTTCGTGTGAGCTGTGTTCGTCAGTGTGAGCTATATTCGAGACAATGTGCTGTGTTTGCCAGCGTCAGCAGTGATTATTGTTGTGAGATTTGTTGGTGACTGTGATCTTTCTTAAAATGGTTGAGCTATATGGGTGAGTGTGAGCTGTGTCAGTGAGTGTGAGCTGTGTTGGTGAGTGTGAGCTCTGTTGGTGAAAGGAGGACAATTTATAACTGCAGTAAAAGGATTAACCTGTTTAATTGAATATTCCCGTGAGATGAGATAACCATTCTTAATTCCAAGGATCAAGGGGGGAGGACAGAATTTCACAAGGATAGTAGGGATTTGGAGAGTGTCAGAGATAAGCAAGTACAGGGAACTCCCACTATCCAATGTAGAGAATTCCCAGGAAACCTTTCGTCAGCTGAAAATGGCGTAAAGCGAAGGTGCATGATTTATATCATAGAATTCCGACAATGATGAAGCAGGCCCTTCGACCCAATAAGTCCACACTGACCCTCCGAAGAGTAACCCATCCACGCCCAGACCAATAACCTACATTTACCCCTGATTAATGCACTGAACCAACACTTCCCTGAACACTATGGGCAATTTAGCACGGCCAATTCACCTAACCTGCACATCTTTTGGACTGTGGGAGGAAACCGGAGCACCCGGACGAAACCCACGCAGATATAGGGAGAATGTGCAAACTCCACACAGACATTCGCCCGAGGCAGGAATCAATACCATGACCTGGTGCTGTGAGGCAGCAGTGCTAAACATTGAGCCATTGCATTGCACTGTACACTGTTGTTATGCATTTTAAGATCCCAAGGATTGGTGACTACTATGTCTGGTAAATATCATGTGACCATGGGAGAACCCAGGGGTGTCTGTCATAAACGGTGTGGTTCCAAGACTGGATGTGCAGATGAGGAGCATGGAAATGAGGTGAGGAAACAAACCGAGAGAGTGATGTTAAACGTAATTATTGTAACACCGAATGTACAAGAGTGCTGCATTCGGCTGGGGGAGCCAGAGTGTCAGTGACTCTCTTCGGAGCTGTACTGTCACAAGAGGGCAACTGGACTTCATGTGAAAGCTGTTTTCAGAGCAGTCTCTACATCTCCCAGCTCACATGGTACAAAACACTTCACAGTCACAAACACAGCTGACACCCTCCAACACCCCTCACAGTCACAAACACAGCTCACACCCTCCAACACCCCTCACAGTCACAAACACAGCTCACACCCTCCAACACCCCTGCACACTCTCAAACACAGCTCACACTCTCCAACACCCCTCACACTCACAAACACAGCTCACACCCTCCAAAACCCCTCACACTCACAAACACAGCTCACACCCTCCAACACCCTTCACACTCACAAACACAGCTCACACCCTCCAACACCCCTCACACTCACAAACACAACTCACACCCTCCAATACCCCTCACACTCACAAACACAGCTCACACCCTCCTCACCCTTCACACTCTCAAACACGGCTCACAACCTCCAACACCCCACACACTCCCGAACACAGCTCACACCCTCCAACACCCCTCACACTCACAAACACAGCTCACACCCTCCAACACCCCTCACACTGACAAACACAGCTCACACCCTGCAACACCCCTCACACTCACAAACACAGCTCACACCCTCCAACACCCCTCACACTCACAAACACAGCTCACACCCTCCAACACCCCTCACACTCACAAACACAGCTCACACCCTCCAACACCCCTCACAGTCTCAAACACAGCTCACACCCTCCAACACCCCTCACACTCACAAACACAGCTCACACCCTCCAACACCCCTCACAGTCTCAAACACAGCTCACACCCTCCAACACCCCTCACACTCACAAGCACAGCTCAAACCCTCCAACATCCCTCACAGTCTCAAACACAGCTCACACCCTCCAACACCCCTCACACTCACAAACACAGCTCACACCCTCCAACACCCCTCACACTCACAAACACAGCTCACTCCCTGCAACACCCCTCACACTCACAAACACAGCTCACACCCTCCAACACCCCTCACACTCACAAACACAGCTCACTCCCTGCAACACCCCTTACACTCACAAACACAGCTCACTCCCTGCAACACCCCTCACACTCACAAACACAGCTCACACCCTCCAACACCCCTCACACTCACAAACACAGCTCACACCCTCCAACACCCCTCACACTCACAAACACAGCTCACACCCTCCAACACCCCTCACAGTCTCAAACACAGCTCACACCCTCCAACACCCCTCACACTCACAAGCACAGCTCAAACCCTCCAACATCCCTCACAGTCTCAAACACAGCTCACACCCTCCAACACCCCTCACACTCACAAACACAGCTCACACCCTCCAACACCCCTCACACTCACAAACACAGCTCACACCCTCCAACACCCCTCACACTCCCAAACACAGCTCACACCCTCCAACATCCCTCACAGTCTCAAACACAGCTCACACCCTCCAACACCCCTCACACTCACAAACACAGCTCACACCCTCCAACACCCCTCACAGTCACAAACACAGCTCACACCCTCCAACACCCCTCACACTCACAAACACAGCTCACACCCTCCAATACCCCTCACAGTCTCAAACACAGCTCACACCCTCCAACATCCCTCACAGTCTCAAACACAGCTCACACCCTCCAACACCCCTCACACTCACAAACAAAGCTCACACCCTCCAACACCCCTCACACTCACAAACATAGCTCACACCCTCCAACACCCCTCACACTCACAAACACAGCTCACTCCCTCCAACACCCCTCACAGTCACAAACACAGCTCACACCCTCCAACACCCCTCACACTCACAAACACAGCTCACTCCCTCCAACACCCCTCACAGTCACAAACACAGCTCACTCCCTCCAACACCCCTCACAGTCACAAACACAGCTCACACCCTCCAACACCCCTCACACTGACAAACACAGCTCACACCCTCCAACACCCCTCACACTCACAAACACAGCTCACACCCTCCAACACCCCTCACACTCACAAACACAGCTCACACCCTCCAACACCCCTCACAGTCACAAACACAGCTCACACCCTCCAACACCCCTCACACTCACAAACACAGCTCACACCCTCCAACACCCCTCACAGTCTCAAACACAGCTCACACCCTCCAACACCCCTCACACTCACAAACACAGCTCACACCCTCCAACACCCCTCACACTCCCAAACACAGCTCACACCCTCCAACATCCCTCACAGTCTCAAACACAGCTCACACCCTCCAACACCCCTCACACTCACAAACACAGCTCACACCCTCCAACACCCCTCACACTCACAAACACAGCTCACACCCTCCAACACCCCTCACACTCACAAACACAGCTCACACCCTCCAACATCCCTCACAGTCTCAAACACAGCTCACACCCTCCAACACCCCTCACACTCACAAACACAGCTCACACCCTCCAACACCCCTCACAGTCACAAACACAGCTCACACCCTCCAACACCCCTCACACTCACAAACACAGCTCACACCCTCCAACACCCCTCACAGTCTCAAACACAGCTCACACCCTCCAACACCCCTCACACTCACAAACACAGCTCACACCCTCCAACACCCCTCACACTCCCAAACACAGCTCACACCCTCCAACATCCCTCACAGTCTCAAACACAGCTCACACCCTCCAACACCCCTCACACTCACAAACACAGCTCACACCCTCCAACACCCCTCACACTCACAAACACAGCTCACACCCTCCAACACCCCTCACACTCCCAAACACAGCTCACACCCTCCAACATCCCTCACAGTCTCAAACACAGCTCCCACCCTCCAACACCCCTCACACTCACAAACACAGCTCACACCCTCCAACACCCCTCACAGTCACAAACACAGCTCACACCCTCCAACACCCCTCACACTCACAAACACAGCTCACACCCTCCAATACCCCTCACAGTCTCAAACACAGCTCACACCCTCCAACATCCCTCACAGTCTCAAACACAGCTCACACCCTCCAACACCCCTCACACTCACAAACAAAGTTCACACCGTCCAACACCCCTCACACTCACAAACATAGCTCACACCCTCCAACACCCCTCACACTCACAAACACAGCTCACACCCTCCAACACCCCTCACAGTCACAAACACAGCTCAGTCCCTCCAACACCCCTCACAGTCACAAACACAGCTCACACCCTCGAACACCCCTCACACTCACAAACACAGCTCACACACTCCAACACCCCTCACACTCACAAACACAGAACACACCCGCCAACACCCCTCACAGTCTCAAACACAGCTCACACCCTCCAACACCCCTCACACTCACAAACACAGCTCACACCCTCCAACATCCCTCACAGTCTCAAACAAAGCTCACACCCTCCAACACCCCTCACACTCACAAACACAGCTCACACCCTCCAACATCCCTCACAGTCACAAACACAGCTCACACCCTGCAACACCCCTCACACTCCCAAACACAGCTCACACCCTCCAACACCCCTCACACTCACAAACACAGCTCACACCCTCCAACATCCCTCACAGTCTCAAACACAGCTCACACCCTCCAACACCCCTCACACTCACAAACACAGCTCACACCCTCCAACACCCCTCACAGTCACAAACACAGCTCACACCCTCCAACACCCCTCACACTCACAAACACAGTTCACACCTTCCAACACCCCTCACAGTCTCAAACACAGCTCACACCCTCCAACACCCTTCACAGCCACAAACACAGCTCACACCCTCCAACACCCCTCACACTCACAAACACAGCTCACACCCTCCAACACCCCTCACACTCACAAACACAGCTCACACCCTCCAACACCCCTCACACTCACAAACACAGCTCACACCTTCCAACACCCCTCACAGTCTCAAACACAGCTCACACCTTCCAACACCCCTCACACTCACAAACACAGATCACACCTTCCAACACCCCTCACAGTCTCAAACACAGCTCACACCCTCCAACACACCTCACACTCACAAACACAGCTCACACCCTCCAACACCCCTCACACTGACAAACACAGCTCACTCCCTCCAACACCCCTCACACTCACAAACACAACACAGACCCTCCAACACCCCTCACACTCTCAAACACAGCTCACACCCTCCAACACCCCTCACACTCACAAACACAACACACACTCTCCAACACCCATCACAGTCACAAATGCAACTCACACCCTCCAACACCCCTCACACTCACAAACACAACCCACACCCTGCAACACCCTTCACACTCACAAACACAGCTCACACCCTGCAATACCTATCACACTCACAAACACAGGTCACACTCACCAACACGCCTCACACTCACAAACAAAGCTCACGCCCTCCAACACTCTTCACACTTACATACACAGGTCACAATCTTGAATATCCCTCACACTCACAAAAACACAGCTCACACTATCGAACACACTCACGCTCACAAACAAAGCTCAAACCCACCTAAACCTCACATATTCACAAACACAGCTCATACTCTGCAAAACCACTCACAGTCACAAAAACAGCTCACTCCCTCCAACACCCCACACACTCGCAAACACAGAACACACCCACCAACACACCTCCCACTCACAACCACAGCTCACACCCTCCAACACCCCTCACAGTCACAAACACAGCTCACACCCTCCAACATCCCTCACAGTCTCAAACACAGCTCACACCCTCCAACACCCCTCACACTCACAAACACAGCTCACACCCTCCAACACCCCTCACACTCCCAAACACAGCTCACACCCTCCAACATCCCTCACAGTCTCAAACACAGCTCACACCCTCCAACACCCCTCACACTCACAAACACAGCTCACACCCTCCAACACCCCTCACACTCACAAACACAGCTCACACCCTCCAACACCCCTCACACTCACAAACACAGCTCACACCCTCCAACACCCCTCACAGTCACAAACACAGCTCACACCCTCCAACATCCCTCACAGTCTCAAACACAGCTCACACCCTCCAACACCCCTCACACTCACAAACAAAGCTCACACCCTCCAACACCCCTCACACTCACAAACATAGCTCACACCCTCCAACACCCCTCACACTCACAAACACAGCTCACACCCTCCAACACCCCTCACAGTCACAAACACAGCTCACTCCCTCCAACACCCCTCACAGTCACAAACACAGCTCACACCCTCCAACACCCCTCACACTCACAAACACAGCTCACACCCTCCAACACCCCTCACACTCACAAACACAGAACACACCCTCCAACACCCCTCACAGTCTCAAACACAGCTCACACCCTCCAACACCCCTCACACTCACAAACACAGCTCACACCCTCCAACATCCCTCACAGTCTCAAACAAAGCTCACACCCTCCAACACCCCTCACACTCACAAACACAGCTCACACCCTCCAACATCCCTCACAGTCACAAACACAGCTCACACCCTGCAACACCCCTCACACTCCCAAACACAGCTCACACCCTCCAACACCCCTCACACTCACAAACACAGCTCACACCCTCCAACATCCCTCACAGTCTCAAACACAGCTCACACCCTCCAACACCCCTCACACTCACAAACACAGCTCACACCTTCCAACACCCCTCACACTCACAAACACAGATCACACCTTCCAACACCCCTCACAGTCTCAAACACAGCTCACACCCTCCAACACCCCTCACAGCCACAAACACAGCTCACACCCTCCAACACCCCTCACACTCACAAACACAGCTCACACCCTGCAACACCCCTCACACTCACAAACACAGCTCACACCCTCCAACACCCCTCACACTGACAAACACAGCTCACTCCCTCCAACACCCCTCACACTCACAAACACAACACAGACCCTCCAACACCCCTCACACTCTCAAACACAGCTCACACCCTCCAACACCCCTCACACTCACAAACACAACACACACTCTCCAACACCCATCACAGTCACAAATGCAACTCACACCCTCCAACACCCCTCACACTCACAAACACAACTCACACCCTGCAACACCCTTCACACTCACAAACACAGCTCACACCCTGCAATACCTATCACACTCACAAACACAGGTCACACTCACCAACACGCCTCACACTCACAAACAAAGCTCACACCCTCCAACACTCTTCACACTTACATACACAGGTCACAATCTTGAATATCCCTCACACTCACAAAAACACAGCTCACACTATCGAACACACTCACGCTCACAAACAAAGCTCAAACCCACCTAAACCTCACATATTCACAAACACAGCTCATACTCTGCAAAACCACTCACAGTCACAAAAACAGCTCACTCCCTCCAACACCCCACACACTCGCAAACACAGAACACACCCACCAACACACCTCCCACTCACAACCACAGCTCACACCCTCCAACACCCCTCACAGTCACAAACACAGCTCACACCCTCCAACACCCCTCAAACTCACAAACACAGCTCACACCCTCCAACACACCTCACACTCACAAACACAGCTCACACCCTCCAACACCCCACACACTCGCAAACACAGCTCACACCCACCAACACCCCTCACAATCACAAAAACAGCTCACACCCTCCAACACCCCTCACACTCACAAACTCGACTCACACTCTTCAACACCCCACACTCATTAACACAGCTCACACTCTCCAACACCCCTCACACTCACATACACAGCTCACACCCTCCAACACCCCTCACACTCACAAACACAGGTCACACCCTCCCACACCCCTCACACTCACAAACACAGCTCACACCCTCCAACACTCTTCACACTCACAAACACAGCTCACACTCTCCAACACCCCTCACACTCACAAACACAGCTCACACCCTCTAACACCCCTCACACTCACAAACACCACTCTGGACAATGCACCCCTCTCGTTAGTCAGTTACTTGAACTTCTTTAGCCATGGTTTGCGATCTTTTGAGATGGTGATACTCACCCCTGCATTGCAGTTAATATTAACGAGTTGTTCTTTAACATATATCGGTTCTATTAAACTCAAGTTGGTTGAATGATTAATTCTCTTATGAATGCCTCAGTATACTCTTTGTAATGATGGTGGCTCTATCACATTAACAGAGGAGAAAGTGAGGTCTGCAGATGCTGGAGATCAGAGCTGAAAATGTGTTGCTGGAAAAGCGCAGCAGGTCAGGCAGCATCCAAGGAACAGGAATTTTTTTTTGCGGAGATGAGTTCTATGGGACAGGAGCAGGCTGAGACAATGGGTCGGCCGGGCCAGTCAGGTTTGTGGATTTTGGGCAGGAGGTAGAAACGGGCGGTGCGGGGTTGTATCCTGATGAAGGACTTATGCCCGAAACGTCGAATTTCCTGTTCCTTGGATGCTGCCTGACCTGCTGCGCTTTTCCAGCAACACATTTTCAGCTATCACATTAACAACCTTGTATGTGTAAACATTTGACTTTTTACTGCATCCTATTTCTGCACATTTTCTCGAAGTGACTTATAATTCTACAGACGGGTAATTTTTTTTTGTCCTAATTGGGCACTACTTGTGCCTGTGAGACTCTGTTATGCTACATCAAACCATTAATATTTATTTTTTGATACACCCTTTGTGTCGGCTTATGATGTGTGTCTCCAGAGTATTTATATATTATAAAGTGGATAGGTTCTGTCGCTCTCCTGTGGTACGCTTATCCTTCTGCTCTTAGGATTTGTCTGTAATTCTTTAGGTTTCTGCTTCCTGCACAACCTGAATGTTATTCTCTAAAGTCAGAGCTTCCTCTGCCTGTCCTAGATCTGACAAAGCTCCATCAATAATTCAGAGCTGTGTTGGAGGGTGTCAAAGTGTTGGTGAGCATGAGCTGTGTTGGTGAGTGTGGCCTCTGTTGGCGAGTGTGAGCTGTGTTGGTGAGTGGGAGCTGTGTTGGAGGGTGTGTGCGTGTTAATGAGTGCAAGCAATATCTCACATCCATGCTGTGTTGGGAAGCGTGGCTCTCTCGATAAGTATATGCTGTGTTGGATGTTTGTTTTTGAGTATGAGGTGTGTTATTGAGTTAAAAATCACACAACACCAGGTTAAAGTCCAATAGGTTTAATTGGAAGCACACTAGCTTATAACTAAACCTGTTGGACTATAACCTGGTGTTGTGTGATTTTTAACTTTGTACACCCCAGTCCAACACCGCATCCCCAAATCGTGTGTTATTGAGTGTGACATGTTTTGAAGAGTGTGAGCTTATTGGTGCGTGTGAGCAGGTTGAAGAGGGTGCACTGTGTTGGCAAGTGTGAGCTCTGGTGTTGATTGTGAGCTATGTTAATGAGTGTGATCTGAGCTGATCGGAGTGAGCTGTGTTGGAACACGTGAGCTGTGTGGGTGAGTGTGAGCTGTGTTCAAGTATGTAAGATGTGTTCAATGGTGTGATTGTGTTGGTGAGTTTGTGATATAGAGTCATAGAGATTTGCAGCATGGAAACAGACCCTTCGGTCCACCATGTCCATGCCAATCAGATATCCCAACCCAACCTAGTCCCACTTGCCAGCACCCGGCCCATATCCCTCCAAACCCTTCCTATTCATATACCCATCCAAATACTTTTTAAATGTTGTCATTGTACCAGCTTCCACCACATCTTCAGGCAGCTTAATCCATACACAGACCACCCTCTGCATGAAAAAGTTGCCCCTTTGGTCTCTTTTATATCTTTTCCCTCTCACCCTAAACCTATGCCCTGTAGTTCTGGAATCCCCAATCCCAGGGAAAAGACTTTGTCTATTTACCTTATCCATGCCCCTCATAATTTTATAAACCTCTCTAGGGTCACCCCTCAACCTCCGATGCTCCAGGGAAAACAGCCCCAGCCTGTTCAGCCTCTCCCTGTAGCTCAAATCCTCCAACCCTGGCAACATCCGTGTAAATCTTTTCTGAACCCTTTCAAGTTTCACAACATCCTTCCGATAGGAAGGAGACCAGAATTGCATGCAATATTCCAACAGTGGCCTAACCAATGTCCTGTACAGCTGCAACATGACCTACCAACTCCTGTACTCAATACTCTGACCAATAAAGGAAAGCATACCAAACACCGCCTTCACTATCTTATCTACCTGCGACTCCACTTTCAAGGCGCTATGAACCTGCACTCCAAGGTCTCTTTGTTCAGCAAAACTCCCTAGGACCTTACCATTAAGTGTATAAGTCCTGCTAAGATTTGCTTTCCCAAAATGCAGCACCTCGCATTTATCTGAATTAAACTCCATCTGCCACTTCTCAGCCCATTGGCCCATCTGGTCAAGATCCTGTTGTAATCCAATGTAACCTTCTTCGCTGTCCACTACACCTCCAATTTTGGTGTCATCTGCAAACTTACTAACTGTACCTCTTATGCTCGCATCCAAATCATTTATGTAAATGACAAAAGGTAGAGGGCCCAGCACCGATCCTTGTGGTACTCCACTGGTCACAGGCCTCCAGTCTGAAAAACAACCCTCCACCACCACCCTCTGTCTTCTACCTTTGAACCAGTTCTGTATCCAAATGGCTAGTTCTCCCTGTATTCCATGAGATCTAACCTTGCTAATCAGTCTCCCATGGGGAACCTTGTCGAACGCCTTGCTGAAGTCCATATAGATCTCATCTACTGCTCTGCCCTCATCAATCTTCTTCGTTACTTCTTCAAAAAACTCAATCAAGTTTGTGAGACATGATTTCCCATGCACAAAGCCATATTGACTATCCCAAATCAGTCCTTGCCTTTCCAAATACATGTATATCCTGTCCCTCAGAATTCCCTCCAACAACTTGCCCACCACCGAGGTCAGGCTTACCAGTATATAGTTCCCTGGCTTGTCTTTACTGCCCTTCTTAAACAGTGGCACCACATTTGCCAACCTCCAGTCTTCCGGCACCTCACCTGTGACTATCGATGATACAAATATCTCAGCAAGAGGCCCAGCAATCACTTCTCTAGCTTCCCACAGAGTTCTCAGGTATACCTGATCAGGTCCTGCATCACCTCACATTTGTTCAGATTAAACTCCACCTGCCATTTCTGCACCCAAGTCCCCAGCCAAATTCTATCCTGCAGTCTCTCCTCTTCTTTATTACCCATAGCATCCCCAATCTTTGCGCCATCTGCAAACTTAGTGATCAGGTTACCTCTATTCTTCTCCAGATCATCTATGTGTGTTACAAACAGCAAAGGTTCCAGCACTGATCCCTGTGTGACAGGTAAAAACAATGACTGCAAATGCTGGAAACCAGATTCTGGATTAGTGGTGCTGGAAGAGCACAGCAGTTCAGGCAGCATCCGAAGAGCAGTAAAATCGACGTTTCAGGGCTTTTGCGTGAAACGTCAATTTTACTGCCCTGTGGAACAGCACTGTTCACAGATCTCCAGTCAGAGATTCATCCTTCCACGGCTACTACCTGTCTTCTATGAGTAAGCTAGTCCTGTATCCATTTTACCCGCTCACAGCAGATTCCATGTGACTTCACCTTCTGTACCAGCCTGCTCTGAGGGACCTTGATAAAGTACAGATAAACCACATTTATGCCCTGACCAATCATTTTTATTAGATATTAGATTCCCTACAGTGTGGAAACAGGCCCTTCGGCCCAACAGGTCCACACCGACCCTCTGAAGAGCATCCCACCCAGACCCATTCCCCTAACACTACGGGCAATTTAGCACGGCCAATTCACCTAACCTGCACATCTTTGGACTGTGGGAGGAAACTGGAGCACCTGGAGGAAACCCACACAGACACAGGGAGAATGTGCAAACTCCACACAGACAGTCACCTGAGTTGGGAATTGAACCCGGATCCCTGGTGCTGTGAGGCAGCAGTGCTAACCACTGAGCCACCGTACCATCCTTTTTGTCACTTCCTTAAAAAGTTTGATCAGGTTTGTGAGATACAAAGCCATGCTGCCTATTGCTAATAAGTTTATTTTCTCCTAAATGTCAATAAGTCCTATCCCAAATAATCTTCTCCAATAATTTCTCTGGCTTAAGGTTCACTAACCTCTAATTTCTCAAATTCCCCTTCCTGAAGAAAATAACAAGTTTGATTACTTTCCAGACCACTAGGGCCTCTCCTGTTCCGTTCTGAAGAAGGGTCAATGAACCATTTCTCTTTCTCTCCACAGATGCTGCCAGACCTGCTGAGTTTCTCCAGTGATTTCTCATTTTGATCCTATAAATGGACTAGTATACATTGGCAAACCATTTAAAAATATGTGCATCTGGGAGTGTCCCAGATCATGTTGTCACCATACCATCCCCACTCAAACTGTCGAGCAGAAAATCTGATACATACCATTGTGACAATACTGCGACTTGAAGAGGTGTGTTTTGTCCTGGTCTCTTTTAGACAGAGAGTTGGGGGACGGGTTACGAGCACTCCATGAGAGGAAAAACACCATGTCAATTCTAAGGTGCTTTTTTTAAAAGTTGGAACAATAGAAGCAGCCTGAATGGGCGAGGTCAAGCTCCCACAGAATCATGGATCTTTTGGTTTTTTTTCAACTGCTGGGATAGAGAAAAACTGTCACGTGTCTCTTTGCTACAGTTGAAAATTCTCTTTTGATGTTATTTCATCCTGGGATGGATAACTGCACGTATTTGTATGTGTGTGAGTGAGTGTGTGTATGTGATTGTGTGTGTGAGTGAGTGTGTGTGTGTGTGTGTGAGAGAGTGTGTATGTATGTGTGTGTGAGTGAATGTATGTGTGTGTGTGTGTGAGTGAATGTATGTGTGTGTGTGTAAGTGTGTGTGTCTATGTGATTGTCTGTGTGTGTATGTGTGTGTGTGTGTGCGCGTGTACGTAGTGTGAGTGTGTGTGTGAATGAGTGTATGTGTGAGTGAGCGTATTGTGAGTGAGCGCATGTGTGTGTGTGAATATGTGTGTGTGAATGCGCGTGTACGTGTGTGCGTCTTTGTGTGTGTGTTTTTGAGTATGTATGTGTGCATGTGTGTGCATATGTGTGTGTATGTGTGTGTGAGTGTGTGCGTGTGTATATGTGTGTGTGTTTGTGTTTATATGTGTGTTTATATGTGTGTGTGTGTTTTTGAGTGTCTGTGTGTGTGAGTGTGTGTGTGTGTGAGTGTGAGTGAGTGTGTGTGTATGGTGTGCACGTGTGTGTGAGTGTGTGAATGTGTGTGTATACATGTGTATATGTGCATGTGTGCGTGCAAGTGTGTGTATATGTATGTGAGTGTATGTCTGTGTGAGTATGTGTGTGTGTGTATGTGGGTGAATGTGTATCTGTGTGAGTATGTATGTGTATGTGTGAGTGTGTGCGCGCATGTGTATGTGAGTGTGCACGTTTGTATATGTGTGTGTGAGTGAGGGCGTGTGTGAATGTGTGCGTATGCATGTGTATATGTGTGTGTGTACATATGTGCGTGTGTGTGTGTGTATATGTGTTTGTGCATGGTGTGTATGTCTGTCTGTGAATGTGTATGTGTATATGTGTGTGTGCACGCATGTCTGTGTGAGTGTATGTGTCTGAGTGTGTGTCTGTGAGTGTCTGTGTGAGCATGTGTGTGTGTGAGTGTTTGTCTGTGAGAGTGTGTGAGCGTGTGTATGTCTTTGTGAGTGTATGCCTGTGTGTGAGTGTGTCTGTGTGTATCTGTGTACGTGTATGTATGTGTGTCGGTGTGAGTGCTTGTGTGTGTGTCTGTGTGAGTGTGTGGCTGTATGAGTGTCTGTGTGTGTCTGCGTGAGTGTGTGTCTTCGTGTCTGTGTAAGTGTGTGTCTGTGTGTTTGTGTGAGTGTGTGTCTGTGCGAGTGTGTGTTTATTTGTAAGTCTGTGTGCTTGTGTGCGTGTCTGTGTGAGTGTGTGTCTGTGTGAGTGTGTGTGTCTGTGTGAGTGTGTGTCTGTGTGGATGTCTGTGCGAGTGTGTGTTTATATGTGTGTCTGTGTGCTTGTGTGCGTGTCTGTGTGAGTGTGTGTCTGTGTGAGTGTGAGTGTGTGTAGATGTCTGTGTGAGTGTGTCTGTGTGTAAGTGTGTGTCAGTGTGTGTATGCATGCGTGAATGTGCCTGTGTGGGTATGTATTTGTGTGTGAATGCGTGTGTGTTTATGTGAGTGTGTGTGTATGTGTGAGTGTGTGTCTGTGTGTGCATATATGTGTGTCTGTGTGAGTGCATGTATTTGTGTGTGTGCGCCTGTGTATGTTCCTGTGAGTGTGTGTGTGTGTGAGTATGAGTCTGTGTGAGTGTATCTGTGTGTGTGCCTATGTGAGTGTGTGTCTGTGAGTGTGTGTGTGTGTGTCTGTGTGAGTGTAATGTGTATATGTGTATGTGTGTCAATGTGAGTGTGTGTCTGTGTGCGTGCATGTGTGTGAGTGTATGAGTGAGTGCATATGTGTGTGTGTGTGTGTGTGTGTGGACGTCTGTGTGAGTGTGTCTGTGTGTAACTGTGCGTATGTATGTGTGTGTGCATGTGTGTGTGTGTCTGTGTGAACGTGTGTCTGTGTGAGTGAGTGTGTGTGTTTCTGTGCCTGTGTGTGTATATATGTGTGTGTGTATGTGTGTATGTGAGAGAGAGTGAGTGTGTGTCTGTGTGTGCGTGCGTAGGACACAGTGAAGAAATGATGAGTGCAATACTTTTTATTTGTATTCCACTACCAGGAAGAAAAAGCGCCTGAGTGGCCAGTGACAAGCTTCTCTTTAACAGCAATGTCTAAGTGAAAACAAAAAGTGAAGGGGAGGGTTGGGAGTCAGAGGGGGAAGTGAAACACTCCATGCCCCTGGGTGCCCACTTCTCCCTGAAATCCTTGGGGGGGTATTGATAGAGAGATGTTGTTGTATTGAAACAGCTCATTTGTACTAGTTCCCGTATCTATTGTTCTGTTAAGATTTCCAACAAAGTTATTCCAATTCCTTGTTTTTTTTGTGGCATTTTAATTATAGTGGGTGAATTATAGTTTGACCAATCAAATTGCATCTGCAACACAGCACCTTACATTTACCTTTAAAATAAGGACTCTTGTGGGTCTACACTATCAAATCAACGATCATGAGCTTTGGACAATAAAGGAAGCTATTTTTCACATTGCTTCGCTGTATTGTAGTAGGATTACCATCACCAGGATACTCTGCAACGTCACTGCCTCACCATTCTGAGGCGCAGGACTGTCTCCCTCAAAGATGAAGGAGAGTGAAAGGGATACATGGCCAACGATCCGGTAGAAAATTTGCACACTGGCCAGAGAGTGAAGCACAAACATGAATACTTGGAAACCAGCAAAGATGTACAAGCAGGATCTGAGGACCAAGGGAGCTGTGATTATGGCCTGGCCAGACAGGTTGAGTATCAATTGTGCAAATCCTTCCAGCTGATCGTAGAATCCCTCCATGTGGAAGCAGGACATTAGGCCCATCAAGTACACCCTGCCTCTCTGAAGAGCATCCTACTCAGATCCACCCTCTTTGCCCTGTCGCTATAACCCTGCATTTCCCATGCCCAATCCTCCCTAACCTATGCTTTTATAGACTGTGGGAGGAAACCCAAAGGAAACCCACGCAGACACGAGGAGAATGTGCAAACACCACACAGACAGTCGCCCGAGGTGGGAATCAATCCTGGGTCCCTGGTGCTGTGCAGTGTTAACCACCGCACCGTCCTTGCAGTGGGAGGTTCAGACGTCACAATTGTCCGTTGGGTCCTTTCAGGCTGTCTGGGCGAGAGTGAGGGTGGGTGGGATACCTAACTGTGGCACTGTGGTACAGGAAACCATTCAAGAGGAGGAGGAAAGATGCAATGGAGAGGCAGTGGGGGATCAGTACAATGTGGGGAATGACACAGCTCTGTGCAGTAAACAGCATCAACCCAGTGTCAGGGCTCAGAGATGGAAAGGAACTTTATAGAGTCGCTATAGTGTGGAAAAAGGCCATTCAGCCCACTGAGTCTGCACTAACCCTTTTGAAAGGCATCCCACCCAATTCCAACATGGCTAACACACCCAGCCTGCACACTGGGGAATTTAGCATGGCTAACCTGCACACCTATGGACTGTGGCAGGAAACCAGAACATGTGAAGGAAACCCACAGGGAGAACATGCAAACTCCACACAAATAGTCACCCCGGGGGGGATTGAAGCTGGATCCTTGACCATATGAGGCAGCAGTACTAACCACTGAGCCACCTATAGCCCTGTGCTGCTGAGCTGCAGTATCCCACCCAGAAGTGCACACATGAGTGCAGTTGATGACAGACAGTCAGGGTGGGGAGCATTCCTGGTTCGATGTGCAATGGAAGGAAAGTGGAACATCTGCCATGTTGATCCAGAGTCCCTGGCTGCAACGTGCTAGGTAATTCTTTGAGAAGGTGACCAAACAGGTGGATGAAGGTAAGGCGGTTGATGTGGTTTATATGGATTTCAGTAAGGTGTTTAATAAGGTTCCACATGGTAGGCTATTGCACAAAATATGGAGTTTCGGGATTGAAGGTGATGTAGCAGTTTGGATCAGAAATTGGCTAGCTGAAAGAAGACAGAGGCTGGTGGTTGATGGGAAATGTTCACCCTGGAGCTCAGTTACCAGTGGGGTGCCACAAGGATTCTATTTTGGGCCCACTGCTGTTTGTTATTTTTATAATTGATCTGGATGTGGGCATGGAAGGATGGGTCAGTAAATTTGCGGATGACCCTATGGTAGGCAGAGTTGTGGATAGTGCCCAATGATGTTGTGGGTCACAGAGGGAAATAGATAAGATGCAGAGCTGGACTGAGAAGTGGCAAGCGAAGTTTAATGTGGAAAAGTGCGAGGTAGTTCACTTCGGAGGAAGTAACAGGGATGTGGAGTACTGGGCTAACAGTAAAATCTTTGGCTGTGTAGATGAACAGAGAGATCTCAGTGTCCAGGTGCATAAATCCCTGAAAGTTGCCAACCAAGCTGATAGGGTTGTTAAGAAGGCATATGGTGTGTTGGCTTCTATTGGTAGGGGGATTGAGTTTTGGAGCCACGAGGTCATGCTTCAGCTGTACAAGACACTTGTGCGGTTGCACTTGGAGTATTGCATACAGTTCTGTCAGCGCATTATAGGAAGGATGTGGAAGCATTGGAAAGGGTTCAGAGGAGAGTTACTCGGATGTTGCCTGCTATGGAAGGAAGGTCTTATGAGGAAAGGCTGAGGGACTTGAGGCTGTTTTCATTGGAGAGAAGGTTGAGAGGTGACTTAATTAAGACGTATAAAATAATCAGAGGGTTAGATAGGGTGGACAGTGAGAGCCTTTTTCCTCAGATGGTGAAGGCTAGCACGAGTGGGCATAGCTTTACATTGAGGAGTGACAGATATGGGACAGATATCAGGGGCAGTTTCTTTACTGAGAGAGTAATTGGGGTGTGGAGCAGCCTGCCTGCAACAGTAGTAGACTCACCGACGTTAAGGGCAGTTAAACGGGCATTGGACATACATATGGATAATAATGGAGTGGTGTAGGTTAGATGGGCATCAGATTAATTTCACAGGTCAGCTCAACATGTTGGTGTTCCTGAACTGAGCTGTAACATTCTATGTTCCATGTTCTATAAGCTCTTGTAAAAGTCTCTGTTTCTCAGTTACCTGGTCTCCGGGATGACCAGTTGGCTCAGTGGGGTGAAGGGCTGGCATTGACCAGATTAGTGGCAGCAGCATGAGGGCTGGTGCCCCGTTATTGCTGGGTGTGTCTCTTTGCCCTATCCCTGGAGGAGAAGGTGCCAAAGTGTGTCAGACCCGCCCTCAGGAAGAGAACTCAGCAGAAGCTGCCGTTTAGTACACTCAATAAACGTTACAAATTTAAACAAGTGAGATAAAAAGCAAACGAGTCGCAGCATCTAATTCAGGAGTTTGCCTCAGTGGGATCTGATTTGACACAAGACAAATTAGGTCTTCAAATGATTCCTGAAGTGCTAAAACCCACAGTAATTAATGGCTTCGTGGTGGGAGAGTGCTGCTCAACAGCAGTAAACAGTTCCACACACTCTCATTCACACACAGACATACAGAGACACAGACACACTCACATGTACAAATACACACACACACACACACACAAATAACACACAGGCAAACACACACAGACATACACGCATATAGACATGCAGACATAGACACACATACACTCACACACACACACATGCACACGGACACACACACGCACACTCACACACACACGTACACTCACAGACACACATGCACACACATGCACAAGCCATACATGGATGAACATACAAGCAGAAAAGAATGGCAGACAATGTAGATCTCAATGTAGCAAGATGTAAGTGACTTCAGTTTGCATGTCAAAGGATTTAAACGGCTGGACCTGGTTCTTGGCAATGAACACTGAGAGGGTTCTGGAATGTTATATTATGACCAGCACTGACTGGAGCAGCTGATCCTCCTGAATTGATATTACGAATAAAATATTGTTTGGAGGAGGAAAACCAGACTAAAGCATCGAGTGTTGGCCCACAGTTATCCGTGAGTTTAAAGTCTATAATCTAATTGATTGGACTATAATTTGAAGGGAACCTTTCGAAGTGGCATTTCCCAGTGCAATCTTTCACTGTGAAAGCTTTAGCTTTGCAAATCAGTGCTCTAGCCAGGATTATCCTTCTTGATTCACAAAAGATTGAAAGTACAGACCTCTGAATCATTCCTTACTTCGAAAATTGAAACAAAATCTAAACAAATACTGTTTCCAACACATTCCAGAGGGCTAAATGAAGAAGATGAGATTATGTCAATATTTAATGAGATTTTCACCCAAACTGAATGAAGCAGGCTCACTCATGTTCACAGGCCTCCTAATTCCTATCTGTTAATGAAGGAAGGAGCTGTATAAATCTGCAAAATGGTTTAAAGACAAGTGCACTGCTGTTCCCTGTTGTTAGTCTTCAGACTGGCTTGTTTCGTTTGGTGATAAACCAATGTGGAATTAGTAAAATGTCAGCTATAGATGGCAGTTGAAATATGTAAAACATTGCATTTTGTACCATTAAAGCCAAATACTCAGACTAAGAGCCAGCGTGATGCCAATTAACATAGTACATGCAAACACACAACACCCTGCCGTCCCTGATTAAAGTGCATCTTCCCACTGTAATTTACCTCATGCCAAACTGTGTCATTCAGCACACATATGCAAGGCTTTCATTAACCCGAACCTAAATTACTGGGACATTCATCAGCGGCCTGTCACTGTGCGTTATCTTTACAAATGAGTCGCACACTCCGGAAGAATTGGAGCTCCTTACTGGGACACGGTCTATTTAAAGATGTGACCACCACAGTCACATCGAGAAATTAAACAGTTAAACAGCGACTTAATTGTCTAAAACTAGGGGGCATGCATTTAAGGGGAGAAGGGGGAAAGTTTAAAGGAGATGTGAGGGACAGGTATTTTACACTGCCAGGATGGCAATAGAGGCAGACACAATAGGGGCATTGAAGAGACTTTGAGATCCATGGACTCAATTTACACAGCTCGCTGCCATAAAATTAATCTGATGCCCATCTAACCTACACCGTTCCATTGTTATCTACATGTATGTCCAATGCCCGTTTAACTGCCCTTAACATTGGCAAGTCCACGACTGTTGCAGGCAGGCTGTTCCACGCCCCAATTACTCTCTCAGTAAAGAAACTACCCCTGATATCTGTCCTATATCTATCACTCCTCAATGTAAAGCTATGTCCCCTCGTGTTAGCCATCACCATCCAAGGAAAAAGGCTCTCACTGTCCACCCTCTCTAACCCTCTGATTACCTTATACATCTCGATTAAGTCACATCTCAACCTTCTCTCCAACAAAAACAGCCTCAAGTCTCAGCCTTTCCTCATAAGACCGCCCTTCCATACCAGACAACATTCTAGTAAATCGCCTCAGAACCCTTTCCAATGCTTCCACATCCTTCCTATAATGTGGTGACCAGAACTGTACGCAATACTCCAGGTGCAGCCGCACCAGCGCCTTTTACGGCTGATAGGCTGCCAACATCATCAAAGACCCATCCCCACTCGGTAATGCTCTCCTACAATCTCTTCCATCAGGAAGAAGATACAGAAATTTGTACACACGCTCCAGCAAGGTCAAGAACAGCTTCTTCCCTGCTGTGGTGAATGGACTCTGTAACTACAAATAGTGCTGACCTTGTTCATGCTGATCGTACCTAGCCCACACCCTGTGTAACCTGTACACCTTACTCTGCCCACATTTTCTTTTCCACCCTCTGATCTGTATGTCCTTGCTTGCTATGATCTGCCTGTATTGCTCACAAACAAAGCTTTTCACTGTACTTAGGTACACTTGGAGGTCTGGGATAGAGCAGGGTAGTGGGACTAGCTCCATTTATAAGCAGACATATAAAAACAAGCTGAATTATAGAATCCCTACAGTGCAGGAAAAGGCCATTCAACCCATCGGGTCTGCACTGACCCTTTGAAGAACATCCACTCAATCCCCATGTTTTCCATGGCTAACCCACCCACCCTGCACTCTATAGGCAATTCAGCATGGCCAATCCACCTAAGCTACACATCACTGGACTTTGAGAAGAAACTAGAGCATGGGGAGAAAATCCCCACACAGACACAGGAGAACACGCAAACTCCATATAGACAGAAGCTAGAGGGTAAATCGTCCATAGTGTCCAGGGATGTGCAGGCTGGTGGATTAGCCGTGGGAAATGCAGGGTCACAGGGATAGGATAGGGAGGTGAGTCTGGGTGGGATGTCCTTCAGAAGGTTCAATGCGCCAAATGGCTTGCTTCCACACTGCAGGGATTCTATAATCTACTCTGTTGAACCCTTTAAACATTTCAAAGTGCTGTATTTTGGAGGCTTTCCAACACTTGACACAAAAGCAATAGTTGGGATCTCACTCATGAGTACACCAGAGGGAGTGGTGGAGGCTGGTACAATTACAATACTTAAAAGGCATCTGGATGGGTGTATGAGCAGGAAGGGTTTAGAGGAATATGGGCTAAATGCTACCAAGTGAAACTAGATCAGATTGGGATGTCTGGTTGGTGTGGACATGTTGTGTCAAAGGGTCTGTTTCCAATGCTGTACAACTCTACAACCATCATGGGGCTCTCTTTATCCTTCCCTATACTTCCATCGACTGAAGGCCATCAATGACTGGGCTTCCCATTCCAGAGAGCAGCCGAGAATCAATCAATCACATTGCTGTAGCACTGGAGTCGTGTGTAGACCAGACAAGGGAAGGATGGCCAATTTCCTTTCCCTAAAGTTCATTAGGTTTTACAGCAATTGATGATCATTTCATGGTCTCCATCACGGAGACTAGTTTTCAATTCTAGATTTTATTCGTTTACGTTAACTTCGCCAGGGGTGGGATTTGAACCCATATCCCAGATGAAGCTTTGGGCTGCCCGGCCAGGGACATTGCTATTACACCGCCATTAGTGAAGCCACGGCCTACAGGAAAGGGCCTAGTTTCAAGTGTTTTCATCAATCCAATCCATAGTCTCAATAGCGCCAGGTTTTGTGTGGTGGCCACTGCTGGAACTACAGTGGCCCCTGAACAAAAAAAAGCTGATGGAGGGCTGATGAAAGGTGATTGGTTGGCAGGCCACAATGAGAGGCATGAGGAGGGGTTGAGGGCCGGGTTTGAGAGGGCTGGACTGAGTGGGAGAGTTAAAGTTATGAGAGGTCTCCCAACGCTCTTGTCCATCACCAGTTCAGCACTTACCACCCCATGAAATGACAGCAAGAGGCAACGTGATGGGGCACTAGTGTGGCCATTTAATTGATTACATTGGACCTCAATAGGCCTCATGAGGTTAGGGGAAAGTGGGGAGGCAGTGAGGATACCACACCTTAAGTGAGCCAATGGAGCGCAAACCTGTTGTTGGGGGGTGTGAGAATCCCAAACCAAAGAGACCAGTGAGATCATCCATCAGCCTTTAACACACAGGCGAATACAAGACCAGATTATACAATCTGTTGACATGGTCCTTCTTGTCTCTACGTCCCCCTGTATCATCCTGGTGAATCAGATGGTGATGGTAGCAAATTGCTCAGGGAAAACTCAGTGCTGCTTTGAAGAAGGGGGATTCTCAGTACCAGACCTCCACTGGAATCAGGGAAACCAGTTCTATTTCTGAGATTGATCTTCAGTGCTCCCAAAGGGGAGGACGGGCCTCGCCGGTATCTAACCAGAGAATAGTCATTTGCAGGACTCTGGGCAGAGAACAGAGGAGAGTCATTGGCTCCAGGTCAAATGTTCCTGGACAATTATTGAAAAAGAAATCATTCCTTAGGATGTGAGTGGGGTTGACAGAGACTCAGGGAGATTGTGCATGTCTGTGTCTGTGTGTGGGCATGTGATACTGTGCTTGTCTGTGTGTGAGAGACTGAATATCTGAACATGTGTGCATGAGAGAGACTCTGTGTTCTGTGTTTGTGTGTGTGTCTGTGTCTGTGTGTGTGTGAGACTGTGTGTTTGTGTATATGTGTGTGTCCGACAGACTGAATGTGTAAATGTGAGCTTGTGTGTGTGAGAGCCTGTGTGTGTGTGTGTGTGTGTGTGTGTTAGACAGACTGCATGTATGTGTGAAACTGTATGTGAGCCTGTGTGTGTGATAGAGAGGCTGCATATGTGTATGTGAAACGTTGTGTGTGAGAAACTGTGTGTATGTGTGTGTGTGAGACTGTGTGTATGTGTGTGTGTGAGAAACTGTGTGTGACTGTGTGTATGTGTGTGTGAGATTGTGTATGTGTATGTGTTTGTGTGTGTGTGTGAGAGACTGTGTGTATATGTGTGTGTGAGAGACTGTGTGTATGTGTGTGAGAGGCTGTGTGTGCCTCTATGAGCTTGTGTACATGTGTGCATGTACGTGTGTTTCTTTGTGTGTCTGAGACTGTGTATGTTTGTGTATGTGTGTGAGCCTGTGTGTGTGTGTGAGAGAGACTGTCTGTGTGTGCATTTATGTGCGTGCATGTGTGCCTGTGATTGTGTATGTGACAGAGACTTTATGTGTGCATGCGAGACTGTGTGTGTGTGTGTGTGTGTGTGTGTGTGTGTGTGTGTGCACGTGTGTGGGTACGTGTGTGGGCACTGACATTGAACTGAGTACATGAATAAGAAAACCACCAAAGCAGTCACCCACTGCCACAAGCCCTTGCTGCCATCTCTGTCCCAACAGGGTATGGACGTATTTCGCAGTACAGTGGAATTGCTGGATAATAACCACCTCTGGGACTCTCCTCAGTGTACTCGTTAATGCACGTTTGAGTCTGGATTATGGTCAGATAACCGGCATTATCATCGGACAGTCACAATAAACGGGAAGTTGCCAGCTTTTCGCCACAGCCAAAGCAAATTAACATCATCTCTTTTGATATACACCTGCAGTTTCATCATCAGTGAGGATCAGCCTGGGATTCAGTCAGAGCTGCTTTGAGCAGCACATCTCCTTGCAGGATGCTGTCTGTGGACTTGCACAGTTCAGTGAATCTCCAAAGACATTTGCAGTTCTATCAGAGCCGAATACACCCAGATGAAGAAAAGGATGTGATTTTTCAAGCATTAAGTCATTTTTCACATTTTTTAGAGCAACAGGATTGTGCAAAACACATGCAGATGACTCGGGGATCCTCAAGGAATTCGAGAAATGATACGTATCCCAAAAGAGCCTCACAATAGTCCCTGTAAATAAGGGGAGCTCTTTCCATTTGCCAACCACCTCCCTCACAACATAATGTTGTCTCCCTGGAATTGCAGTGATTGATTTCCATTGTCTGTGCTCTGAAAAAGCAGGTTTTGTTTAAGTTCATAAGAATTACAGTCAACTCGCATGCAGGCCAATATGACACCAGCAATCTCCTGCCAAACTACTAATAGAAACAAATTATACAGGCCACATCCTCAAGACAAAATGTTTGGCAGGTTACTTTCTTTTATCGCCTTCTTCTCTATTTCTTTGCAAGAATAAGGCAAGGATGGAAATTGTCCTGAAATAATTATTAGGATAAAAATGCTGCTCCTTCTCCATATCACATGGGAAAGATGTGATAAAAGAAACCCCTTTCAACCAGTACATGCCGCAGCCCACGTACTCTATAGCAATTCCTTAAGTTCCCCAACACCTCGATAGAATCATACAATGCAGAAGAGGCCCTTTGGGCCATTAAGCCTGTGCTATCCGAACAAACCTACTTTCCGTACTATCCAAACATGCAGCTCTGCTGTCAGTCAAACGGGACGCATATTTTGAAATTGGCCCTTAGAAGATAGAACATAGAACAGTACAGCACAGAACAGGCCCTTCAGCCCACAATGTTGTGCCGACCATTGATCCTCATGTGAGGTAAACCTAATGTACGAACCCTCAAATTTCTGTGACCATATACATGTCCAGCAGTCTCTTAAATATTCCCAATGACCTTGCTTCCACAACTGCTGCTGGCAACGCATTCCATGCTCTCACAACTCTCTGTGTAAAGAACCCGCCTCTGACATCCCCTCTATACTTTCCGCCAAACAGCTTAAACTATGACCCCTCGTGTTAACAACTTCTGCCCTGGGAAAAAAGTCTCTGGCTATCAACTCTATCCATGCCTCTTATTATCTTGTACACTTCAATTAGGTCCCCTCTCTTCCTTCTTTTTTCTAATGAATAAAGCTCGAGCTCAGTCAACCTCTCTTCATAACATAAGCCCTCCAGTCCAGGCAGCATCCTGGTAAACCTCCTCTGAATCCTCTCCAAAGCATCCACATCTTTCGTATACTAGGGCGACCAGAACTGGACGCAATATTCCAAGTGCGGTCTAACCAAAGTTTTATAGAGTTGCAATAAGACCTCACAGCTCTTAAACTTAATCCCCCTGTTAATGAAAGCCAAAACACCATATGCTTTCTTAACAGCCCTGTCCACTTGGGTGGCCATTTTTAGGGATCTATGTACTTGCACACCAAGATCCCTCTGTTCCTCCACACTGCCAAGAATCCTGTCTTTAATCCCGTACTCAGCTTTCAAATTCAACCTTCCAAAATGCATCACCTCGCAATTATCCAGGTTGAATTCCATCTGCCACCTCTCAGCCCATCTCTGCATCCTGTCAATGTCCCACTGCAGCCTACAACAGCCCTCTATACTGTCAACGACACCTCCAACCTTTGTGTCATCTGCAAACTTGCTAACCCATCCTTTAATCTCCTCATCCAAGTCATTAATAAAAATTACAAAGAGTAGAGGCCCAAGAACAGAGCCCTGTGGAGCACCACTCACCACAGACTTACAGGCAGAATATTTTCCTTCTACTACCACTCGCTGTCTTCTGTTGGCCAGCCAATTCTGTATCCAGACAACTATGTTCCCCTGAATCCCATTCCTCCTGACCTTCTGAATGAGCCTCCCATGGGGAACCTTATCAAATGCTGTACTGAAGTCCATATGCACAACATCCACTGCTCGACCCTCATCAACTTGTCTAGTCACATCCTCAAAGAACTCAATAAGATTTGTGAGGCATGACCTGGCCCTCACAAAGCCGTGTTGACTGCATTTAATCAAGCCATGCTCTTCCAGATGGTCATAAATCCTATCCCTCAGAATCCTTTCTAACACCTTGCAGACGACAGACGTGAGACTGACTGGTCTGTAATTGCCGGGGATTTCCCTATTTCCTTTCTTGAAGAGAGGAATTACATTTGCCTCCCTCCAGTCCTCAGGTACGACTCCAGTGGAGAGCGAGGATGTAAAGATCTTCGCAAGCGGCGAAGCAATCCCATTTCTCGCTTCTCAAAGCAGCCGAGGACAAATCTGGTCTGGCCCTGGCGACTTGTCAATCTTAATGTTTGTCAAAATTTTCAACACATCAGCTTCCTCAATCTCTATCCATTCCAGCATGCACACCTGCTCCTCAATGGTTTCATTCACTACAAGGTCTTTTTCTTTAGTAAAGACAGAAGCAAAAAACTCATTTAGGGCTTCCCCTCTCTCCTCAGACTCTATGCACAAGTTCCCTATGCTATCCCTGATCGGCCCTACTCTTTCTTTGATCATTCTCTTATTCCTCACATACGTGTAAAATGTCTTTGGATTCTCCCTCATCCTTCCTGCCAAGCCTTTCTCGTGCCCCCTCCTGGCTCTCCTCAGACCATTTTTGAGCATCTTCCTCGCCTGCCTGTAATCCTCTCGAGCTGAGCATCTATGGAGGAGCTGCTGCTGCCCATTGTGGTGATGTTTGCGGCGCTGCTAATTCAGCGTGATTGCTCAGGGGAACGTGAGTTCAAATCCCACTGTCACAGCTGATTGAGGATGATCAGCCATGATCATAATGAATGGTGGTGCGGGCTCGAAGGGCAGAATGGCCTACTCCTGCACCTATTGTCTATTGAGTTGAAGTTCAGTCAGTAAATTCACTTTCAAAAATCTGGAAGTGAAAACTCGTGTTGCTGAAGATACAAGTGTAGGGAAGTGGGTTTGTTAGCTTGAATGGCTGGTGAGAAATGCAGTGATTCCAACAGCGTGGGTTCAATTCCTGCACTGGCTGAGGTTACCAGGAAGAGCTCTCCTCCTCAGCCTCTCCTCTCGCCTAAGGTGTGGTGACCCTTAGGTTAAACCACTACCAGTCGTTTCACTCCAAAGAGGAAAGCAGCTCTGGTAAGACTATACTGATGTAACCTTTACTAGGATGGCTCACTGCTGCCTCACAGAGCCAGGGGCCTGGGTTCAATCCCAGCCTCGGGTGAATGTCTCTGTGGAGTTTGCACATTCTCCCCGTGTCTGTGTGGGTTGCCTCCCATTGTGGGGCTCTGTGCATAGGGTGGGATGGTCTTCAAGGTTTGGATGGGCTGAAGGATCTGCTTCAAATTGTTATACCTCATCTAATTGACAAATGTTGAGACAGAGATGCCCCACACTGTAGCTGCGTGGATGCAATGTGGTTGACTATTACCTGCTCTCACATTGGCTGAGCAAATTCAAGGGCTATTCGGAATGGACAACAAACAGCCTTAAAGTGATATTCACACAAATAAGCAAAAGCCTTCATCACTTCCATCTTTCCTTCTCAATGCATACGACAAGCCGTCTCACAGCCCATTTTTCTTGCTTTGCCATAGAGTCATCCAGCACGGAAACAGACCTTTCGGTCCAACCAGTCCATGCCAAACATAATCCCTAACTAACCTGGTCCCACGTGCCTGCTCCTGGCTCTTATCCCTTCAAACCTTTCCTATTGTAGACTTATGCCCAATTAAAATCTTGCAGAGCCGTTTCTAGCTGTGAATGCTGCTGTGTGTCAGAAGAGGAGTAAGGTTCAGTCTTTCAACCATCTTCTGTCTTGTAATGAGATCATCGCTGATCTGTATTCTAATTCCACCTTCACGTTCCTTTGCGGCGAAGCGAGAAATAACGACTTGGATATTAAATCATCAGTTGTGTGGCTGTGTCGAGAGCGAGTGGTGAGATTGAGTTCCACATTTTCACCCCTCTTTGTGTGAAAAGATGCTTCCTAATTCTGCTCCTGTATGACGTGACTCCAATAGCGAGGTGTGATCACCTTGTGCTGCACTGGATCACCAGTTGTAAGCATTTCCCACTATCTACCCCATTGAGACCTTCTGAAATTCACAATAAACCTAAAGATCACAATAAAAAATCATTTCTTCAACCTTTTAAAATTGGAGTTGAGGTAACCTCCTCTCAGAGCCTACCCTTGGCACTATTTTGGTGAATCTCATTTGCGCAGAGATTCTTTCCAATGTGCGTTGCCCAGAACTCTGTAGGGCTAATGACTCTACACATTGGATGACCAGGAATTTGTATATTTATCACAAAAACTTCACCAATTTCGAAATGTAAAGTAGACAGGCAGGAGGCTGGAAGAACACAGCAAGCCAGGCAGCATCAGGAGGTGGAGAAGTAGACTTTTCAGATCTAACCCATCTTCAGAAGTGGGGGTGGGGGGTGGGTGTAAGGGGAGCTGCAGATAAGAGGCTGAGGGAGGATGGTTTATGGGTGTGGGGGGATGGGGCGGAATGGTGAGGTAGTGATAGGTGAACACAGGTGGTTGGTGCGGCCTGGTTGGTCGATGGGAGGGATGAATCTGGTTGGTCACTGGGAGGAAGGGTCAGTAGGTGGAGTGGAAGGGATGAGGAGGGGCTGAAAAGGGAGTCGGGGGATAGGTGGGAAGGCTATTTGAAATTGGAGAACTTGTGTTTTCTGGGCCCAGCAGGAAGAAAAGGTGTGGTTCCTCCAATTTGTGGTCTGATTCACCATGGCAATGGAGGAGGCCGAGGATAGACATGTCGGAGAGGGACTGGGAGAGGGAATTGAAATGGGCGGTAACTGGGAGGTCAGACTGAGATGTTCAGTGAAATGTCTACTTAGTTTATGCTTGACATAGAGAAGACATCATCAGGATCCCCTCATTTCCTGGCACAGGGATAATGAGCCAAATGGCTTTCTTCAAAATGGCTGTACCATTTCATGTTTTTGTTAATTTCAGGGGCTGTAGGTGTAATTGGCAAGGCTGGCATTCAATGCCCATTCCTAATTGCCTTGGAACCAAATTGCTTGCTTGGCCATTTTGCAAAAGGGTTAACAGTCAACTGCTGATCTGCTCTCACATGAAAAAAACAGTAGATTTTCTTCACTGAAGGGCATCAATGAACCACATGGATTTATAACAGCAATGGTCACCACTACAGAGACCACACATTCCATTTGTTAACTGAATGCCAATTCCACCAGGTCCCCACAGTATTAGCCTGGGACTAGAACATGGAACATAGAACATTCCAGCACAGTACAGGTCCTTCGGCCTTTGATATCACGCCAACCTGTGAAACCAATCTGAAGCCCATCTATCCTGTACTATTCCATGATTATCCATATGTTTATCCAATACAGTGGTGGGTACGACTTGATTGGTCGAAGGGAGGAATGAATCTGGTTGGAAGGAAAGGATTGTCGCTTATCAGTCCAGTGATTCCTGTCTGACTGCAAGTTTCTGTCCAGTGGTGTACCACAGGGTTGGGCACTGCGTCTCTCACTGCTTGTGTTGTGTACATTAACGATCTGGGAGGTAGGGTCTTTATGTTGACCAGTAACACAAAGATTTGCAGTGTGTTAAGTAGCGAGGAGGACAGCAATTGACAGCAGGATGATGTAGAAGGCTGGTCAGATGGACTGTACAATGGCTAATGGAATTTATTTGTGAAAAGTGTGAGGTGATGCATTTTGGGAGAACCACCGAGGTAAAGGAGTACCATAGAGTTCTTACAGTGTGGAAAGTGACCATTCAGCCCATTAAGTTTGCGCTGACCCTTCAAAGAGCATCCCCATGCAGACCCCAAACCCTATACTAACCATGGCTAGGCCAGCATTTATTGCCCATCCCTAATTGCCCAGAGGGCAGTTAAAAGTCAACCCACGTTGCTGTGGGTCTGGGATCACATGTAGGCCAGACCAGGTAAGGATGACAACATCCTTTGCTAAAAGAAACGCTGGGTTTTTTCAGACAATGGATTTGTGATCATCATGAGACTCACAATTCCAGATTATAAAAAAAGTATGCAATCCGAATTCCACCACCTGCCAATGCAGGATTCAAACCAGGGACCCCAGGTCAACAGTCCAGTGAACACGTCACAAAGTCATTGCCTCACCCACGCATCTTTGGACTGTGGGAGTAAACTGGAGCACCCGGAGGAAACGCACACAGACACGGGGAGAACATGCAAACTCCACACAGACATGGGGAGAACATGCAAACTTCACACAGACACGGGGTGAACATGCAAACTCCACATAGACACGGGGAGAGCATGCAAACTCCACACAGACATGGGGAGAACATGCAAACTCCACCAGTCGCCCGAGGCTGGAATCGAACCCAGGTCCTTGGTGCTGTGAGGCAGCAGTGCTAACCACTGAGTCACCACGCTGCCCAAGCTACATTGTCGGACCTGTGAGGAATCTTAGTCTGTCAATCTATAAAACCTTGGAGGCAGCGAGTCAGAGATATAAAATAATCAGGAAGGCAAATGCAATACTCGCCTTTATTAGTCAAGGCAGTAAATCGATGTGTTGGGTGGTTATGAAGAGAATATCATGTTCATGGGGCCCCACCTGGAAGACTGTGTGTGGCTCTGGTTTCAATAGGAAAATGTAATTGCACTGGAGGGGACGCAGAGGAGATTCCCCAGGATGGTACCTTAACTGGAAGAGAAAGACGGGAGCCTGACTGAGGTGCTCAATTTTCTAGGATAAATAAGGAGAAAATTCTCCCTTGGTCGAGGGGTCAAGAAGCAGGAAGCACAGATTGAAGGTAAGGAGCAGGAAGTTTAGTGGGGCTTTGAGGAAGAGGGTGTTGGATATCTGGAACTGACTGTAATGGTGAGAGTAGCAGGAACCCTGAAGACATTTTTGGGAATATTTCAATGATCACGTGAAATGCCGCAACATACAAGGCTACAGGCCAAGTGCTGGGCAATGGGATTAGACTAGATCACAGGCCCACACACGACAGGCCCAAACATGACAGGCCCAAACATGACAGGCCCACACATGACAGGCCAAAATATGACAGGCCCAAACATGACAGGCCCACACAAGACAGGCCCACACATGACAGGCCCACACATGACAGGCCCAAACATGACAGGCCCACACATGACAGGCCCACACATGACAGGCCCACACAGGACAGGCCCACACAGGACAGGCCAACACAGGACAGGCCCACACAGGACAGGCCCACACATGACAGGCCCAAACATGACAGGCCCAAACATGACAGGCCCACACATGACAGGCCCACACATGACAGGCCCACACATGACAGGCCAACACAGGACAGGCCCACACATGACAGCCCACACATGACAGGCCCACACAGGACAGGCCCACACATGACAGCCCACACATGACAGGCCCAAACATGACAGGCCCACACAAGACAGGCCCACACAGGACAGGCCCACACATGACAGGCCCACACAGGACAGGCCCACACATGACAGGTCTAGAAATTGTGCTGTAAGAACTTTAAGACTCAATATTATGACACACCTGAGGCAGATGGGACTTAGTCATTGAGACATAGAGATGTACAGCTTGGAAACAGACACTTCGGTCTAATTTGTCTGATTAGATATCCTAAACTAATCTAGTCTCTCTTGCTAACACATGACCCATATCCCTCTAAACCCTACATGTTCATCTAGCCATCCAGATGCCTTTTAAATGTTGCAATTGTACCAGCCTCCATCACTTCCTTTGGCAGCTCATTCCATACACAATCTGCGTAAAAAAGTTGCCCCTTAGGTCCCTTTTAAATCTTTCCCCTCTCACTCTAAAACCACACCCTCTAGTTCTGGACTCTCCTACCTTGGGGAAAAGATCTTGCTCTCCATATTGCACAGGCATTACCTCTGTACCTCAAGTTAATCTATTCAAACGTGCTGTTGCACACCATGGTGAGACTTGAAGCTCAGCCTCCTGAGCCTGAGGCTGGGACATGGTCACTTCGGTCGCTACGGCGATGAAAACCAAAGTGTACACCCATCAGCGGATGCATCACTCATCACCAGGCCCGAGATTTGCCCCCTGCTTCACTGTTGGGGAGCTCTGCACCTCCATAAGGGCAAAGCTTTGGCTGCGTGTGTGGCGAAGAGGTGCCCGCAGTGGGTCAGACCAGAGCACGGATAGCTGCAAGAATCGGCTGGTTGAATTAGGAATCAGATTGTGCACTTTCACTCGGGAGAGTGACACTGACAAATGTTCTGCCTTCTAAATATCTGAGCTGCATTATATTGTAGTTCACAGCAATCATTCTAACAAATCATTTCATCAAAGGCTGCTGCGAACCATCGATCCTATTTAGTTAAGAATATATATTTCAATACAATCTGTACGGTTTAATAATAAAGTGCTATTTACTTAAGGGGCCCAGTCCTCCCAATCTACAGGGGCTTTTCAATCAGTGATTTGCAAAGCAAGTTCTCTGTTTGAATGAGAACGGTGCGCCGTTAAGTGACCAGATTTGCAACATACACGGGGAGGGGGGTGGGGGGAGGGTCGGTGGAGCGGGGGTGTTTGTTGGGTGGGGTGGGGGTTTGCTGGGGCTCGGAACCTGGGCAGGAGTTGGCGTTCTGTGTTGCTGTAATGCGCGCTGGCTGGCTGGCTGGTTCGCTAGCTTGCAACACCTCCCAGCCTGGGGCGTTCACTTTTCAAGTGGTGGGGCCAACGGAGATGGGAGCACAGAGTGCTCTGTTCAATCACTGGGGAAGTGACAAGCCTCGCTCATTAAGCCTAATAAACTAGCCCAGTGTGAGGAGCACCGCTCCAATCTGCCAGCGAGTCAGGATGACCCCCCCTGTTACAGGTGCTGCCTTGGGCACTGTTGCTGTTGTTTTATAACCAGCACATTACAGCCTTCCTCATATCATATTCAAATGCAAAGAGCATGTTTTTCATGATTTGGAGGTCAGGAACAAAAGGAGCTGTCTAATCAAAAGCGCCTGACAATTTGTTGCCTTGACACTAGAAGCAGAAAGTGATAGGACAGCTCCATTCTATCACATTACTTACAGCTATTTCTTTGAATCAGAGAAGAGACATTTCTTTGTTAAGAAAAAAAAATTAAAAATTCATCAGAAAGAAAGCCGTCAGAGGTCCAGGGAATGTGTTTTGTGATGGAACCAACATTTGTAAAACTTCCAGCTCCTTTAGTGCTGATTGTTATTGATCACCAGCTTGTTAGGAGCTGCAGGAGAGGGCTGGTATTGGTAGGGGAACAGGCCCCTGCCTGAGCAAGCACTTGTGAGGTTTGTTATAGTGTGACAGCAGGCTCCATGCTGCTGGTGATGTGCTCTGGAGCTCAGTATATTAAACATCGCTCATTTATATTCAATTGTGAGCATAGACATCACACTGTCAGTCTCTCTCTCCATACACACACACGCTCACACAAACACTCACCTTTACAGCTTTTCTTGCACCATTGATCCACCATAGGCCGGCATTCTGCTCACATTATACCTGAACAGCCTGTCCCAAGATGTTATCACGCACCTCTGGAGGTGGTGGGACTTGAACCTGGGCCTCCTGGTTCAGAGGTAGGGACACTAGCACATCAGCCTCACTGCGAGGTTTGTTCTTTTACCTTTCCTTTCAACAAAATAACACACTCTCTGAGATGTTCTGGTTCATAAGCAGCAAAGATGTTTCGCCAACTTGGTGAGAGATGCTGTTACACACCTTGAGAGCAGGTGGGACTTGAACCTGGGCCAGAGATAGGGACTGTACCACAGCACCACAAGGGCCCATGCAGTAGCCAGCTGAAGTGCCCTGTTTAATGTCTGATACAATCCACTTCCTGTCTCTGACAGGTGACGCCGTAGGCCTTTCAGCTGCAAATCGATGAATAGATTGGGTAATAAACGGTGGCACAGTGGTTAGCACTGCTGCCTCACAGCGCCGGAGATCCTAGGTTCAATTCCCGACTCAGGCGACTGACTGCGTGGAGTTTGCACATTCTCCCCGTGTCTGCGTGGGTTTCCTCCGGGTGCTCCGGTTTCCTCCCACAGTCCAAAGATGAGCAGGTTAGGTGAATTGGCCAGGATAAATTGCCCGTAGTGTTAGGTAAAGGGGTAAGTGTATGGGTGGGTTGCGCTTCGGCGGGTCGGTGTGGACTTGTTGGGCTGAAGGGCCTGTTTCCACACTGTAAGTAATCTAATCTAAAAGTAATCTAATCTAATCTAAACTGAGCTGTGCAAACTCATTCTGTTCTAATGGAGGGCTCCCTCTGTTTACACAGAGCGGAGAATTATTCAATGGTGGCAGCTCAGTGCGCTGGATGCTTTCCCTGAACCAACCTGCACAGCGGAGGGGTGAGTGCAAGTCAGAGGATTGTCTTGTGGGTCTGTCCCTTGGCCTGCTTAGGCTGGTCATGAACAACAAGTGGGCTATGGAACGGGGCCATTTCTGCTGACTGACTGTCCCTCTTCTGCACCTACATTCGTGTCCATGTATCCCTTTGAGAAGGAGCACTTGGTGCCCATCAATAATCACAATGCCTTTTGAGAGAGTTAGGTGCCATGGGGTATACCATACCTTATTTCCCCCCACCTCGAATTCCATTTTGATATAGCCCCTTCTCCCTCTCCCTCTCATAGAATCAGAGAAACGTACAGCAGGGAAACAAACCCTTCAGTCCAACCTGTCCATGTCAACCAGATATCCTAAATTAATCTAGTCCCACCTGCCAGCACCCGGCCCATATCCCTCGAAACCCTTCCTATTCATATACCCATCCAGATGTCTTTTAAATGTTGTAATTGTACCAGCCTCCACCACTTCCTCTGGCAGCTCATTCCATACACGTACCACCCTCTGAGTGAAAAGGTTTCCCCGTAGGTCTCTTTGAAATCTTTCCCCTCTCACCTTTAACCTCTAATTCTGGACACGCCCACCCCAAGAAAAAGACTTTGTCTATTTACCCTATCCATGTCCCTCATGATTTTGTAAACCTCTATAAGGTTATCCCTCTGCCTGCGATGCTCCAGGGAAAACAGCCCCAGCCTGGTCAGCTTCTCTTTATAGCTCAAACCCTCCAACCCTGGCAACATCATTGTAAATCTTTTCTGAACCCTTTCAATCCTTCCTTTTGAGGGCTTGCATTGCCTTGGCGGGTTTTGCATGTGACCAGTTGGCTCCAGGGGTGAATTGCTGGTGATGGCTTTATAGTTTTTCAAACAAAGACATGGTGATTTGGTGGTGGGAAAGTTGTTCAGTTGTGTGTCACAGCATTTCTGGACATCAAGAGAAGAGAGAAGAGAAGAAAGAAAAATAGTTGAAACCAATACAATGTTATAAGACCACAAGACACAGGAGCAGAAATTAGGCCATTCAACCCATCACATCTGCTCTGCCATTCAATCATGGCTGATCAGTTTCTCAACCCCACTCTCCCACTTTCTCCCTGGGACTCTTGATTGCCTTGATAGAACCTATCTATCTCAGTATTGAATGTACTCAATGACCTGGCCTCCACAGCCTTCCGTGGCAATGAATTTGCCCTCATGATTTTATAAACCTCAAGAAGGTCACCCCTCGGCTTCTGACACTCCAGGGAAAACAGCCCCAAGTAATTCAGCCTCTTCTTAAAGACATATAGCTGACAACTGTACAGATGGATCATGAGTGACAATGGGAGGAGCAGCCAAAGTTTCTTCCTTGTTGAGGTGGTTCCTGAAGCTGGAGATTTGGACTGTCATGAGGTGTTCAGGGGAGTAATGTTGAGTTGGCAGAGCCCTGGCATTGTTACGGCATAACAGGGGGCCATTCCACCCACAGTGTCCCTGCTGGCTGCCCTAAGGAGACTGTCATTTCCCACCCCCATCCCCATACTCTCCACACATCACTGAACATTCCTCCTGGGCAGATCTTTCGGACCCGAGGAAATGTAGATTGATTGAGGTCACTTTTTCCATTGTCCCTGCATCCACCAAAAAAAATGAATCACTCAACCCTAATCCCATTTTCTAGCACTTGGCTTTAGATTAGATTCCCTACAGTGTGGGAACAACAAGTCCACCCTCTGAAGAGTAACCCACCCAGATCCGTTCCTCTCTGACTAATGTACCTAACACTATGGGCAATTTAGCATGGCCAATTCACCTGACACCTTTGGATTGTGGGAGGAAACCCACGCAGACACAGGGAGAATTTGCAAACTCCACACAGACTGTCCCCCAAAGCTGGGATCGAACCCCGTTCCCTGGTGTTGTGACCACTGAGCCACCGTGTTACCCCTACCTCTAGAGCTTTCTGTACATCCACATACATTCAAATGAGTTGAGGGTTTCTGCCTCTATTTCCCTCAGGCAGTGAGTTCCAGACCTCTACCCACCCCCTGAGTGAAAGTGATTTTCCTCACCTCTCCTCTAACCCTCCTGGCATTTTAATTCCTTTGAATCTTACTTTTAATTCGTTCACAGGAACACTGCCTGCCCAGCATTTATGGCCTGTCCCTAGTTGCCCCTTGAGAAGGTGGAGGTGAGTTGCCTTCTTGAACTGCTGCAGTCTATGTGTGTTAGGTTGACCCACAATGCCCTTAGAGAGGGAATTCCAGGATTCTGACCCAGCGATAGTGAAGGCACGGCGATATATTTCCCTGTCGGGATGGTGAGTGGCTTGGAGAGAAATTTGTCGGGCGTGGTGTTTCCATGTATCTCCTGCCCTTGTCCTTCCAGACAGTAGAGGATTGCTTTGGAAGGTGCTGTCTAAGGAACCTTGATGAACTATTACAGTGAATCTTGAAGATGGTATACCTTGCTGGCACTATGCCTCAGTAGTGGAGAGTGTGCCAATTAATCGGGCTGCTTTGTCCCGGACGACACTGAATTTCGTGAGTGTTGTTAGAGCTGCTCCCAATCCAGCCAAGTGCAGGGGGTTCCATCACACCCCTGACTTCTGCCTTGTAGATGGTGGACAAGGAGTGTCAGGAGATGAGTTACTGCAGAATTCCTGGCCTCTGACCTACGCTTGTATTCACAGTAATTATATGGCTTGTCAGTTTGGTTTCTGGTTAATAGTGATTCCCAAGATGTTAATAGTGGGGAACGGTGATGCCATTGAACATCAGGGGGCAATGGTTGGATTTTCTCTTGCTGATGGTCATAGATTCATAGAGATGTACAGTTCGGAAACAGACACTTCGGTCCAACTCGTCCATGCTGACCAGGTATCCCAAACCAATCTAGTCCCATCTGCCAGCACCCAACCCATATCCCTCCAAACCCTTCCCATTCATATACCCATCCAAATGCATTTTAAATGTTGCAATTGTACCAGCCTCCACCACTTCCTCTGGCAGCTCATTCCATACACCCTCTGCATGAAAAGGTTGCCCCTTTGGTGTCTTTTATATCTTTCCCGTCTCACCCTAAACCTATGCCCTCTAGTTCTGGACTCTCCCACCCCTATCCATGCCCTCATGATTTTATAAACCTCTATTAGGTCACTCCTCAGCCTCCGATGCTCCAGGGAAAACAGCCCCAGCCTGTCCCTATAGCACAGATCCTCCAACCTTGGTAACCTCCTTGTATATCTTTTCTGAACCCTTTCAAGTGATTACTGCCTGGCACTTGTGGGGCACAAATGATACTCGCCACTTGCCGACCCTTCACTGAATGTTGTCCAAGTCTCGCTGCTATTGAAAACAAACTCCTTCAGTATCTGAAGAGTCAGGAGTGGTGCTGAGCATTGCGCAATCATCGGTGAGCATCCCCACTTCCGACCTTATGATAGAGGGAAGGTTTTGGTGAAGCAGCTAAAGATGGTTAGGCCGAGGACATGATCCTGAGGAACTCTTGCAAGAGGTCTCCTTAACTGAAATCATCAACTTCCAACAATCACGTCCATATTTATTTGTGACGACCAGAGAGTAAGGACTGCAGAGTCAATAGAAGAGCACAGCAAGCCAGACAGCATCCGAGGAGCAGGAAAGTCAATGTTTCATTCATCCTGACAAAGGGTTTCAGCCTGAAACATTGCCTTCCCTGCTCCTCGGATGCTGTCTGACTTGTTGTGCTCTTGCAGCTTCACATCTGTCGACCCATATTCATTTGTGGTGGGTATGAGTCCAACCAGCAGAGAGTTTTCCCTCTGAAGCTCATTGAATCAATGTATAACTAGGGTTCCCTGATGCCACACTCGGTCAGATTCTGCCTCGATGTCAAGATTATTCATTCTCAGCTCTTATGTCCATGCTTGAACCAAGACTGGTGTAAAATCCAGTGGTTCGTGGCCCTAGCTGAAAATGTGTTGCTGGAAAAGCGCAGCAGGTCAGGCAGCATCCAAGGAACAGGAGATTCGACGTTTCAGGCATAAGCCCTTCTTCAGGAATGAGGAAAGTGCGTCCAGCAGGCTAAGATAAAAGGTAGGGAGGAGGGACTTGGGGGAGGGGCGATGGAGGTGTGATAGGTGGAAGGAGGTCAACGTGAGGGTGATAGGCCGGAGTGGGGTGGGGGCTGAGAGGTCAGGAAGAAGATTGCAGGTTAGGAAGGCGGTGCTGAGTTCGTGGCCCTAGCAGAGTCGATTTCCTTTGTAAGTGCTGTTTCATTACACTGTCAACAAACCCCTTGCATCAATTTGCTGATGATTGATGGGAACATCGTTGGCCAAGTTGGATCTGCCCTGCTTTTCATGAACAGGACACAGCTTCGCCAAGTCACAGGCAGTCTTGTAGCTGTGTTGGAGCAGCTTGGTGAAGGGCATGGTTGATTTTTTAGCACTATTGCTGGGTTCTTGTCAGAGTCCATAGCCTTTGTGGTATCCAGTGCCTTCAGCCACTTCTCAATCTCAAATGCTCTCTCGTCTCAGTAAATGGAAGGAATACCGCCCGAGAGCACTATTGAAAATGATTGCAAGATGCTGAACATTAAAGAACAAAGAGCAAAGGAAATTTACAGCCCAGGAACAGGCCCTTCGGCCCTCCAAGCCTGAGCCAATCTAAATCCACTCTCTAAACCTGTCGCCCAATTCCTAAGCATCTGTACCTCTCTGCTCCCCATCTGTCCAGACGCATCTTAAATGAATTTACCATGCCTACCTCTACCATCTCTGCTGGCAACCCATTCCAGACACCACCACCCTCTGTGTAAAGTACTTGCCACATATGTCCCCCTTAAACCTTTCATCTCTCACCTTGAATGCATGACCTCTCGTTATTGAATCCTTCACCCCGGGAAAAGTTTATCTCTATCTACCCTGGCTATACCCTTCATGATTTTGTAGACCTCAGTCAGGTCCCCCCATAATCTCCTTTTTTCTAATGAAAACAAACCTAACCTACTCAACCTCTAGATAGCTAGCATCTTCCATGCTAGGCAACATCCTCGTAAACCTTCTCTGCACCCACTCCAAAGCATCCACATCCTTTCAGTAGTGTGGCGACCAGAACTGTACACAGTATTCTAAATGCGGCCGAACCAATGTCGTGTGCAATTTTAACATGACCTGCCAGTTGTCACACTCAATACCCCATCTGATGAAGGCAAGAATACCATATGCCTTCTTGACTACACTATGCATCTATGCAGCAACCTTCAGGGTACAATGGACCTGAACTCCCAGATCTCGCTGCTCATCAACTTTTCCCAAGGCTCTTCCATTTAGTGTATAATTCGCTCTCGAATTAGACTACCTGAAATGCATCCCTTATATTAGTTACTGGTTATTTCAGCTGTCTGCTACTGCACTGTGTGAACCTTTGGAACTTCTCTCAACAGTTCTCTACGGTTCAAAATATATACATGGACTAATCTGGCTGTATTGCAATGTGTTCTTTGTTGACTAAAGGCATGTACTGAAGTAAATTGCTTTCAGACATCTTATTGAATCACTATGCTGCTATAAGAGCATTTCATTTGATTGATTATTGTCAGAGATGCAGTGAAAAATATTGTTATCCAGGCAAATCAGACCTTATATAAGTCCATCAGGATGCAGAATATAGTGTTACATAGAGAGAAGGTGCAGAGAAAGATCAACTCTAATATCTGAGAGGTCCGTACATTAGTCTGAGAACTGCAGGGAAGAAGCTGTTCATGAATCTGTTAGTACGTATTTCCAAACTTTTATATCTTCTGCCTAATGGAAGAGGGTGGAAGGGAGTATCACCGGGTGGGAGGGGTCTTTAATGATGTCGGCTGCTTTCCTGAGGCAGCAGAAAATGTAGATGGAGTCAATGGATGGAAGGTTGGTCTGTGTGATGGACTGGGATGTTTTCACAACTCTCTGTAGTTGCTCGTGATCTTGGGCAGAGCAATTGCCAAACCAAGCTGTGATACATCCTGAGAGGATACTTTCTATGATGCAGCTATAAATATTAATAAGAGTCTTTGTGGACTTGTCGAATTTCCTTACCCTCCAGAGGGAGTAGAGGTATAGGTGTGTTTTCTTGACTGCAGCATCGATGTGGATGGACCGGGACAGATTTTTGGTGAAAGGAAAGTTAGGGAGCTGAAGAAAGGTCGCTGGGCTCAAAATGTTAACTCTGCTTTCTCTCTGCAGATGCGGCCAGATCTGCTGACATTCTCCAGCAATTTCTGCTTCTGTTTCAGATCTTCAGCATCTGCAGACCTTTGTTTCATTAAAGTTGGGCAGCAATTCATTTCCCTCAACCTCAGTGACAAGCAATGTTCGAGTCACCTTCAGTTCAGTAAGGTGTCCAGGATTGATATTCCCTCACTACTGCGGGTGCAGCAGGAAGTATAAAGTAGTGAGAAACAGCAATGGCAGCAGCTGACAAAGTGGTCAGAGCTGTTACCTTTAGCTGTTACACATCCATCTCCTTTCAGACTGTGGCTGGAGATAGACACAAATCAGATGGTTTTCAATGTGGTGCTGTATAAGAAGGTGAGGGAGGTATTGATTCTTCAGGCTCTCTGTGCACTCAGATAGCTTTGTCTCATTCCCACTTGGCATTCACAAGATATTAGACTGAGTGAGTGTAAGGGCATGCTGGTTCCCCATGCTGCAGGGTATCATTGATCTGACACACGGATTGACACACAGACACACACACGCACACACACGCACGCACAGACACTCTCTCACTCACACACAGACACATACATATCATGTGCACACACACAGACACACATACATACACACACATCATGCACGCAACACACAGACACACATGGACACATACACAATCACACAGGCATGCACACATGTTCGCATACATACTCATACACATAGGCTCACGCATTCACATGCACGCAGACACACACACAAACATACACTCTCTCGCTCACACACAGACACACACACAGACACACACACATCATGCATACAGACATGGCATGTGCATACAGACACACATACACGCACACAGATCATGCATGCAACACAGACACACATGGACAAACATACGCAATTACACAGACATTCACATAGGCTCATACATTCTCACACACATTCACACGCACACACACATTCTCACACTCACATATTCACACACACACACACACACACACACACACACACACACACACACACACTTGACCAATTCACAGAATGGAATAGAATTTTACTCCCTCAATATTCAGGCAGTTGTGGAAGTGGAGGGGATTGTGGGTGAGGATTAGGTTGTAAAGGAGTACTCCTCTTTGATAGATTAATGAGTTTAAAAGGAATCAAGTGATTAATTACATAAAACTTCAATTAAACCCATAAAGCAAGGTTAAGAGCAGGCTCGGGTGCATGCTGGTGTGGGTCATAGCTGCAGTGTTGCGTGTGAGTTTGTGAAGAGCATTGAAACAGTGAGTGTCTGTGTGTGGGGTGTATTTACCAACTCTGCTTAGATTTACTCATGATCACTCGCCTCCATCTGCCTCACCCAGTCAAATAGCCTGCCTCTTTACCTACAATACTTTTAAAAGTAATAAGTTAAAGTGTTCAAAGCATGTGGTTAGAATTTGCTGTTTGGTTATTGCCCCCATGATCTTTCTGTGTGCTTCTAATTCCTGGAGACTCCAAGACAACTTTGGAGGCTTGAACAACCCCTCGCCTCTGGGAACCAACCTCAAAGATAATATTTTAGGGGGTTACAACAGCCGTCTGCAAACTAACAAAGAGATGAGAGGTTCATGGGTCAGCATTGAATAGCGGATGAGGCTTGAGGGGCTAAATGGCCTCCAGCCACATCTAATTTGTGCATTTGGGATGAACACTGTGAATGAAGGGAGAGTGTGGAAGGCAGAGTTTTCAATTCAGGGGCCAATGTACACAGGAAAGAGGGAACCGGTATTTGATGGAAGCTCCACTTTAATTTGGAACCAATACTTTAGTTGTAGTGACTGGAATGAAGTCAGCTGAGGGACCTCACAGAATGTGAGTTCCCTGATTGGGGCTGTTAATCTGGTCCAATCAGGGAGCCCTGGCTGACAGATCTAAACAGGAGTGTCAAAATATAAGCACTACTGCTGTTAGGCAATAGTGTGGGGAATAGAAAAAATAGAAAAAAAAGACAAAAAGCAAGAAAAAATAATAAGCAGGACTCTTAGGGGTTCTGCTCACTTGAGGAGCCATCTGGGTCAGTGAGATGTACTATGCACATGTAAATAAAGGTGACTTGGTGATGGGATACGGGCCTTCATGGAGTTATTTCACTAGTGATTTGAATAACTAAGGAAGCAGATATAGCTTTTAACTAGTGGGTGATAGAGAATTCAGGTAAAGTCAAATTATAACTCTGAAACATCAAGACTCCCGTGCAGAGCCTGTGATTTGGATAAAATTAAGCAAAGTGGAATAGCTTAAGAATAATAATAAGGCATTAGAGGCTAAAGTCACATCAAAGAAAACGGGTGCATGTAACAGTGGTTTCACAGTATGGCCTTGAATATTATTGAGTTAAAACAACATGCTGTTGAATTCTTTTGTCTTGTATTCATCAGGATACAATTGGAAGAGTACAAAATCACAATGGGAACTGTCAAATACGTTGCAATGCCAACCACTACCAGCTTATAGTTGGGATAGTTTGTTCCAACCTTTACTGGATCTAATGTTCTACTGTGGTCGGGTAGAAACGATCATGGGGATGATTGAAATGAGGCTTTAGTTGTTGTGGTTCTGTTCGCCGAGCTGGGAATTTGTGTTGCAGATGTTTCGTCCCCTGTCTAAGTGACATCCTCAGTGCTTGGGAGCCTCCTGTGAAGCGCTTCTGTGATCTTTCCTCCGGCATTTATAGTGGATTGAATCTGCCGCTTCTGGTTGTCAGTTCCAGCTGTCCGCTGCAGTGGCCGGTATATTGGGTCCAGGTCGATGTGCTTATTGATTGAATCTGTGGATGAGTGCCATGCCTCTAGGAATTCCCTGGCTGTTTTCTGTTTGGCTTGTCCTATAATAGTAGTGTTGGCCCAGTTGAATTCATGTTGCTTGTCATCTGCGTGTGTGGCTACTAAGGAGAGCTGGTCATGTCGTTTCGTGACTAGTTGGTGTTCATGGATGCGGATCGTTAGCTGTCTTCCTGTTTATCCTATGTAGTGTTTTGTGCAGTCCTTGCATGGGATTTTGTACACTACATTGGTTTTGCTCATGCTGGGTATCTCAGCTGGAACTGACAACTGGAAGCAGCAGATTCAAACCATTACAAATGCCACAGAAGCGCTTCACAGGAGGCTCCCAAGCACTGAGGATGTCACCTAGACAGGGGACAAAACGTCTGCAACACAAACTCCCAGCTCAGCGAGCAGAACCACAACAATGAGTACCCAAGCTACAAATCTTCTCACAAACTAAGAGGCTTTAGTCTTTTACAAGGTGCAGTTTATTGCATGATAGCAACTGGGTATAAGTTAGACATCACTATGGAGACTACAAAAAGACCGAGATTAAAAAAAGGACCAAAGGACTTTGGATGCTGGAAATCAGAAACAAATTCAGAAATTGCTAGGAAACCTCAACAAGACTATCAGCATGTACAGAGAGAAAGCAGAGCTAACATTCTGAAGGGTCATTGGATCCAAAGCATTAATTTTCTTTCCTCTCCACAGATGCTGCCAGACCTGCTGAGTTTTCCCAAGAAGGCTAAAATGATAGGTTTGTCCTCATGAGATCCAAAGCTGTTCCCCAAAGCAACTCCTGGTGGTACCGTCCGTTTGGGCGGAGCTTAATGCAGAAGCCAACGTTAACGGTTTCAGAACCGATACAAAAGAATGATAACACATCACTCGATGTGATAATGCTGTCACTTTAAAAGTTTAATTTGTCCTACATTTTATTGAAGAGAAGCTGTAAGGCAGAGGTGCTGAACTGACTATGAAAGACAACTTCAGTAAACAACGTGTGAGACATTGGGTGTTTTCCTTGGGTGTGGGCAACTCACACCAGAGCAGGCTTTCCAATTTTTTAGCTTTAGCAACAGATGCTGTTTGGGGTCTCAGAAGAATTGGAAACTTCAGTCTCTTGGCTGCTATGTTCTCTGAATTCTCTCTTGATGTTGTTTCCTCCTGGACTGGAGAACTGCATGTGAGAATCTGTGTCTGAATTTACCATTTTGCCAAGAGGTGTGTTTATGGGATGTTACTATATTGGAACAATTAATTAGGGATAGGTATTGTACCTATTATTCGGTTAAGTTTTCCAATATTTAAGTTATTCTAAATTCAGCTCACCTCTGTTTGAAGAGACAAGTTGGGGATGTGGGGAAGGAGAGTTGGGGTTAGGTAACTCCAACCCCAATTGATTTCCAGTTCTTTAATAAGGCACCGCTTCCTAGGACGGAATCATTAGCATTACCCTCCCACCTCCAACGCCAGGGTAACAGGCTGCCTACCGAGTTCCAGCAAGCGTGCACCCACTTTCAGTAGGCCCGTTTGCAGTCAGGTTGATCTCAGTGCTTAATGGTGACTGGGTGAGGATATGGTGGTTCTCCATGTGTTAGCCCAAGCGAGGGATCTTGTGGTGCTGTGGTAGTTTCTCTCCCTCTGAGACAGGAGACCTGGGGTCGTGTCCCACAGAGGTGTGTTATAATACCTCTGGATTGGTTGATTTGGAAAATATTTGTGTTAACCCGAACAATATATTCCAGAGTCAAGTTTTATTCAGACAGATATCTAGAAGTTTATTAACAGCTGATTAATCACATTACAATGGATCCCTGATTTATGAATGCTCGTATGTGATCTCATTCAGGGGTATAATTTTAAAGAGCCAACATATGAACATTTCCTCTACTTAACAAGTGGCTGCTTTACATTGTGTTCTTACTTGCATACTCCCAATAGCCAGCATGAGCCAAACTAACGTAGTTTACAAATACCATGCAAGGACTGCACAAAACACTATATAGGACAAACAGGAAGACAGCTAACAATCCGCATCCATGAACATCAGCTAGCCACAAAACGACACGACCAGCTATCCCTAGTAGCCATACACTCAGACAACCAGGAACATGAATTTGACTGGGAAAACACTACCATCATAGGACAAGCCAGACAGAGAAGAGCCAGGGAATTCCTAGAGGCATGGCATTCATCCACAAACTCCATTAACAGACACATAGACCTGGACCCCATATACAAACCACTACAGCTGAAACTGACACCCAGAAACGGCAAGAACATCCATCAACAGACACATCAACCTGGACCCCACATACAAACTACTATAGCTGAAACTGACACCCGGAAGCGGCAAGAACAAACCACTATAAATACCGGAAGAAACATCAAAGCAGCGCTTCACAGGAGGCTCCAATAGCACTGATGATGTTCCCTAGCCAGGGAACGAAACGTTTGCAGCAAAAACTTCCAGCTCGGCGAACAGAACCACAACAACGGACACCCGAGCTACAAATCTTCAACCAGACTTTGCATACAAATTGTCTTGCAAATGGACTCCCTGTAATATGATGAACTCAGACTGACATTTTCAGCCTGGATTATAAAGATTTTCGTCAACACTTGCCCAGGGAAGGTACGAATTAAGCTCAGTGTTGTGTGTGAATTACCACAAGCTACCTTTAATCCAGCTACTACTGAGAAACCTCACAACAAATCAGAAACAATGACTTCAACTTTATTGTATGTAGTGACCAAATAAGACCTGACAGTAAGAAAGTTATGTCTCATAACTTAACCATGACCTGATTAATGTTAGAATATGACTACAATTCCAACCAATGGTGTCAGTCTCTGGATGTATCTAGGGTTCGATCCTCATGCAGCATTGTTCTTCAAAGTTCTGCTCCTGAAGTGGAATTGTCATCGGATTTTCTGATTTGTAAACATAAGCATCATAGAATTGCTGCAGCATGGAAGCTGGCCATTCGGCCCATCGAATCCACACCAACCTCTGAAGAGCCAATCCCTGTAACCCTGCATTCCCCATGACTAACCCACCTACCCTGCACACTACAGGACAAGTTAGCATGGTCAATCCACCTAACCTGTACATCTTTGGCCTATGGGAGCAAACCCACACAGGCACAGGGACACAGACAGTTGCCCAAGGGTTGAATTGAACCTCAGTTCCCGACGCTGTGAGGCAGCACTGCTAACCACTGAGCCACCACCCTGCCCATGATGGTGTGATATAATTGATGATCCTTTGGATCCATTTATCCATGACATTGATTACGATTCTGCAGTCATCAAGTCTGTAGTTTGCCTTCTTGTGGGAGAACTGGTAATCCAGACACGCAGGTTATGTTCTGGGTACATGGGCTTCAATCCCACCATGGCAGATAGTGGAATTTGAATTCAATAAATATCTAGAATTAAGGATCAAATGACTACTATAAATCCAATGCCAATTGTCGGAAAAACCCATCTGGTTCACTAATGCCCTTTAAGGAAGGAAACTGCCATCCTTACCTGATCTGGCCTCCATGTGACTCCAGACCCACAGCAAAATGGTTGACTCTTAACAGCCCTCTGGGCAATTAGGAATGGACAACACATGCTGGCCTAGTCAGCGACACCCTCATCTTGTTAAAGAATTTTAAAAATCAGGAGTCGTTTCCCTGTCTCTTGATACATTTGGCATTAACTGTTTATTCAAATAACAACTTTCCTGCAATTAACCACTTTACCTCAGGATATTTGTTCTCCAGGTAATCTGTAGTTACCTGTTTATCATGAGGTTAACGGCAGTGTCACCTCCTCTCTCCCAGGAAACTGTTTGTTTATGTTGCTTTGATGCCTTCTTCCCAAGGATGATTAATTAACATGCCACTTCTAATCCTTTATAGCAATTTCTCCTTATCCCTTTCATCTCAGGAAATAATCTATTCCAGCAAGAATTATTCTTGATTTTTTCAATCCCAGAACAGTTACTAAAGTTTTGAAGATTACAGTATCACAGCAACACTCCTGGTCCAGAGGTTGAGACACTACCATACAGCCAGTGGAACCCTCAGTCTGTGGTGGACGCATCCTTAGCTCGCTGTTATCTTGCATTGACAGCTGAAAGGCTGGCTGACAGAGTGAAGATACACAGGAGGTCGGAAATAGAGGGAAGTATATATCCTGCAGGCTGAGGGAGACAGCAGAGATAGAGAGAGAGGTGAGCCCTTGGAGGGACAGGGAAACAGGAATTAAGGTTGAAATGCTAGCAGGAAGCCAGGAGTACAGGGATTGTGGGCAGAGAGGACTTTTTGAACTGTAGGGCACGGGCAATAGAGTTTTGAATGGCTCTCGAGCAGTAGATCAACTGAAAGCAGTGGTCAAATGAGAGGAAAACAAATGAATAAAGGGTTCGGCGTCAGATAGACTGAGACGGGGCAGAGTCAAGCCATGCTTCAATGCAGAAATATAAAAGAAGATGGAGGCTTAGAAAGAGAGAAACATCAATGATACAAGAACAAGGAGGCCATTCAGCCCTGCTCTGCCATTCATCAACATCATGGCTGATCGTTAGCCTAATCCAGCTTTCTCCCCATAACCTTTGATCCCATTCACTCAAAGTGCTATATCTGGCCATCTGTTGAATACATTCAATATTTGGGCATCAGCTACTTCCTGTGGTAATGAATTCCATAGGCTCACTACTCTCTGGGTGAAGAAATGTCTCCTCATCTCCATTCTAAATGATCCACCCCGAATCCTCGCTGTGACCCCTGGTTCTGGACATACCCACGATTGGGAATATCCTCCCTGCATTCATCCCTTTAGAACTTTATAAGTTTCTATGGACTGCAGCCCCCCCCCCCCCTATTTTTCTGAACTCCAGCAAAAACAATCCTAACCCAGTCAGAGAGTCATTGGACTGTACAGCATGGAAACAGATCCTTCAATCCAACTCGTCCGTGCCGACCAGATATCCTACATTAATCTCATCCCATTTGCTAGCACCCAGCCCATATCCCTCCAAACCCTTCCTATTCATACACCCATCCAGATGCCTTTTAAATGTTGCAATTGCACCAGCCTCCACCACATCCTCTGTTTGTTCAGTCCATACATGCACCATGCTTTACGTGAAAATGTTGCCCCTAAGGTCCCTTTCATATCTTTTCCCTCTCACCATAAACCTATGTCCTCCAGTTCTGGACTTCCCCAAAACCAGGGAAAAGGCCTTGTCTATTTACCCTATCCATGCCCTCACTATTTTATAAAACTCTGTAGTGTCACCCCTCAACCTCCAACACTCCTGAGAAAACAGTCCCAGTTTATTCAGCCTCTCCCTGTAGCTCCAACCCTCCAACCCTGGCAACATCCTTGTACATTGTTCTGAACCCAGTTACTCGAGATATTTTCAAACATGAAACAGGTGAACATTGATCGTAAGGAAAGTGAGTCTTGGGAAATGATAGTGGAAAATGAGGAGATGGGAGATGAATACGAATTGTGCAACCTTCTTTGTTCTTTGGGTTAATAGTAACATTACAAAAACAAGTGCACATCAAGAAATAGAGAGGACAAAGGGAGGAACCTGAGAAAATTACAAATCACCAGTGGTGTGAGATTGAGACAATCATTGGAGCTACATTTCTGATGATCTCCATCCTCTGGTCTTCAGAGGAATGGTTAATGAGATAGTCGATACGTTGGTTTTAATTTTTTACCACTACCTAGATCTGTAGAAATATCTATTAGTTTGGAAACTATTGGCCTGTTAGCTCAATTCCTGTCATTAAAGGCTTTGTAGCAGACCATTTAGAATAGTTCAAGATATTCAGGCATGGCTTTGCAAAAGATAACTCATGTTTAACCAATTTATTTCAGGTCTTTAAGGAAGTAATATGCTGTGGATCAAGGGGAACCTATAGATGTACCATACTTAGATTTCCCGAAGGCATTTGATAAGATGCTATATCAAATGTTATTGTGGAAAATATACACTCATGATGTAGGGGATAGAGAGTAACAAGTTGAGATAGATCGAAACATTGCCAGGAAACAGACAAATGGATAAATGGATCTAAGCTAATGAAGAATGTAAGATCTTGTGTCTTCTTACAATTTATATAAGCAACTTGGATGAAGGGACTGCAGGTAGTACACTGAAATGTGGTAATAACATAAAGATAGATAGGAAAGTAAGATATGAAGAGGGCAAAAGCAGCCGCAACGTAATTTGGATTGGTTAACTGACTGGGCAAAGATCTGCCTCGTGGAGTATAAAATGGGAAAATGTTAATTTGCAGGAAAAAGCAAAATTTGTACATTATCTAAGTAATGGTAGATAGAGTTTTGAGATGCAAAGGAATCTGGATGCCCTAGTGCACAAATCCCAGAAAATTATTAGGTGGGTGCAACAGGTAATTCAGAGATCTCAGACTGTTCTTGTTTAATGTAAGGGAAAATGAATTCCTAGGGTAAGGGAGTCTAAATCTAAAAGACATAGATTTAAAATGAGAGGGGAAAGATTTGAAAAGGAGCTGAAGGGTAACTTTTTCACCCAGAGGGTGATGGTTATATGGAACAAACTGCTAGAGAAAGTGTTGGAGGCTGGTACAATTACAACATCTTAAAGGTATCTCGAAGGATAGATGAATAGGAAGGGTTTAGAGGGATATGGACCAAGTGCTGGCAAATGGGACTAGAGTAGGTTGGGATGTTTGATCAGCGCAGGTGAGTTTGACTGAAAGGTCTGTCTCTGTACTGGATGACTCTATGAGTACGCAAGTAGGGAAGATATACTCCAGTTATACATTGCATTGTGGGATCATATATCTGGAGTATTGTATACAGCATTGGTCACCTTATTTAAGGAAGATGTAAATTTATTTTTAATTCATTCATGGGATTAGGGCGTCACTGGCTAGGCCAACCTAATTGCCCATCCCTAATTGTCCAGGGGTCAGTTCAGAGTCAACCACATTGCTGTGAGTCTGGAGTCACTTGTAGGCCAGACCAGGTAAGGATGACAGATTCCTCTCCGAAGGACATTAGTGAAACAGATGGGTTTTTCCAAACAATTCATAACGGATTCATGGTCATCGTTCGATTCTTTTTTCCAGAGTTTTTTTTTAATTCAAATTCTACCATCTGCTGTGGTTGGATTGGAGCCTGGATCCCCAGAATATTACCTGGGGTCTGTGGATTAACAGTGCAGCAATAATACCACTAGGCCATCACCTCTCCCTAAATGCATTGGAAGCAATTCAAAGGAGAGTTACCTGACTAATACCGAATGATTGACTGATAAGGGAAAGTTGGATAAGGCAGTCTTGTATTAGCTGCAGTATTAGAGAGTAAAAGATTGAAACAACTAAGATCCTGCTTATGGTGTTGATGATGTGAGTATGAAAAGGACGTTCTCCTGTGTTGAAGAATCTAGAACTGGGGAGGTCACTATTTAAAAATAAGGAGTTGGCAATTCAAAGCAGAAATGAGAAGAATCTTTTTCTCACAGTGGGTTGTGAGTCGCTAAAGCTTGCTTTCCCAAAATGGTGGAAGCAAGGGTCTTTGGACATTTTTGAGGCAAAGGTGCATGTATTTTTGATAAATAAGGGGTGAAACATGATTGTAAGGAGGTGACAATATGGAGTCAACAGATTGGATCTGATCCTATTGAACGGTGGTACAGGGTTGATTCATATGTGTGGGCATTTTTGGGCACTGTTGAAAGATCACAAGGTAATAATGGTGGGAAAAAAAATCAATTGGGCCCAGGAGGAAACAAGTTGAGAGTTTTAAAGACATTCCAATTTAGTCAGCAGCTAATTGGACAGACAGCAACAATGGTAGAAGGAATAGCAATGCAAAATTAGGTGAAAAATTTCACCTCAGGCCTGGTAAGTAGTGCCGGAAAGACAATGTGGGTGAGCAAGAGAGTAAAACAAAGCATGGCACTTCCAGAGTCCTTAGAGAAAATTGATCTACAGGGGCAGTCCTGATTCAATGGTCAGCTTTATGAATATAGTTGAAAATCCCTGTTATCAAGGGGAAAAAAAATAGAATGGTGCAAAGGACCAAGCTGAGAAAGATAAAAACAGAAAAGGAGTGCTTATATTCACAGCAAAATTTCCCACCATTACAAATGGAATATATGAGGCACGGCTATAATAGTAAGGTCAAGACTATTAAATTAATTAATACCAAGTCTGCAGCGTCAGGATTATTGCAGAGCACAGTTAAAGTGACAAAAGGATTATTTAAAAGATTTCGAAGAGTTTAACAGAAGAAAATTACAAGAAAAATGTTAAAGCTGCAGTATGATCATGGGATGCATAACTGAAACATTGATTTTGGTGGAAACATTTATTAAGACCACACCCATTGAGTTTTGCATCAGTTATCAGGGGAAAGGATTTTCATTCTCCGTTACACTGTGGAAGATCCTAAATGTAGTTATTCTTTAGAAAACCTGCATCAAAGCTGGTGAGAGCAGAAGAAAAATGTCAGTTTTGCCAACAGGAGGTGGGAAGCCACTATTTTGATTGCAAAAATGTCAGGATAACGCTCAGCAAGCCATACTGAGATACAATAGAGCTATTTAACCAAATTCAAAGTTTTAAATGATAATACAATGTTAAACAGCCTGTAAATAAAGACATAAATACAGCATCATAATAATGCGGAATTATCAAATCTTGCAAATAGAATGCTGAAATGGCATTGCTGTAAAACAAGGTTAAAAGCTTAAAATCCGGTACATTACAAACAACATAGGATATGAATTAGAGTCAGAATTAGCCTTTATTGTCACATTGACTCAATGAGTACAGTGAAAAGTCTGTGCATTGCCACTTACAACATCAGCTTAGGTACAAAAGTACCTACAGCTTCTTTAGTTAGAGATCTTAGACAACAGAGGAGTAAAATGTCCAACATTGCAGAAATAACATTTCAGACCCACGGTCTTCCAACCCAGATCACACCAGCACCTAGCCTCCTGTCTGCACCAAACACTGGCTCCAGATCGCACCAGACTTCACTGTGAGGATCATGAGGCTATTGCTCCAGGCCGGAATGTCACCACGCCAGGCCAGGAGGTCACCACACCAGGCCGTGAGGTCACCACGCCAGGACAGGAGGTCGCCACTCAAGGCCGTGAGTTCACCGTCCAGGCTGGGAGGTCACCGTGCCAGGCTGGGAGGTCACTGTGCCAGGCTGGGAGGTCATCATGCCAGGCCGGGAGGTTACCAAGCAAGGCTGGGAAGTCACCATGCCAGGCCGTGAGGTCAGCGCACCAGGCCAGGAGGTCACCACGCCAGGCCGTGAGGTCACCAAGCCAGGCCAGGAGGTCACCACGCCAGGACAGGAGGTCACCACGCCTGGCCAGGAGGTCACCGTGCCAGGCCAGGACGTCACCGCGCCCGGACAGGAGGTCACCACTCCAGGACAGGAGGTCACCACACCAAGCCAGGAAGTCACCACGCCAGGCCAGGAGGTCATCTCACCAAGCCGGGAGGTTGCTACACCAGGCCAGGACGCTGCTGTGCAAAGCTGGGAGGTCTACCAGTTTAGAACAGCTTTAAAGGGCAAAAGATAAATAAGCACATTAAGAACAAACTGCACGAGAAATAATACAACCTCAAAAATTTAGTTCCAACCATAAAGTCAATGAAAAGCCCTTTCATTTTAAGCTTAGGGCTAATGCCACCGCTTATTAAATCAAACACCATGACTGAAGAAACAAAAGTTACAGCTGAAAGGGAAGAAACGACAGGTTTCATGTGGAATAAAACCCAAGAGCATGCTACAAGTAACGCTGCAACACAAAACACGTAAGAATATTGGAACTGCGCATGCACTGCACAATCAACACATTTCTCTGGTGAGCCGATATGTGTGTCTTGACTTCAACACCTATAAAGTTACAGAAGGATTCCCACCAATTTGAAGAGAATAATAGGTCCAGAGACAACCTGTGGTTGGTCGATCAGTAAAAGGGCAACCTGCAAAACGTTTCCTTGACAGGTAGCAGAAGAACAATTCCATTGAGTTTACCGATGCTGTCATAGCAGCGGTGTTTCATTCTGTTAATAGGATGGAAACTATGCTGATGTAAAACTGGTGGAAATACAATACTTCCCAATTCAGAGGACAAAAATAAACAAAGTTTTCCAGAAAAAGCCAATATTGAGAACAAAAATGAGCAATACAACCCATTTGAACTCATTAAGGAAACCTTAATTCTAACCGTTGCAATAGTGACATAGTTTAGTAAGCAAATAGATATAGCAGATTTAATATGAATACTTGAGCATCAGTTGGCACAAGCTAAAGATTTTCAGCATTTCAAACCTTTGTCTTGCAACAAAGTACCAGTGACAAAAATCACATTAGATTTAGATTTATTGTCACATGCATATTAGAAAATACAGTGAAAACTGTTTTTTTGTGGTGTTGTATATAAAAAAGTGTTGCCCTTCTCCAACACCACCTGGAAATACCAAATGAGATGCAAGATTTTACTGCAAGAGTTCATCTTTCTCCCTTATTTCGGTTCCTCATCCACTGCACTTCAGTTGCTGATTGACATTGGCTGGACTCTCTGTAAAAGGTCCTGCAGTCTCTGTAACACGCCCTGGAGTCTCTGTAACACACCCCCAGGTCTCTGTAACAGGCTCAGGGGTCTCTGCAACAGGCTCCGAGGTCTCTGTAACAGGTCCCAGGGGTGTCTGTAACAGGCCCCTGGGGTCACTGTAACAGGCTCAGGGGTCTCTGTAACAGGCCCCGGGGTCTCTGTAACAGGCCCCGGGGTCTCTGTAACAGGCCCCTGGGGTCTCTGTAACAGGTCACTGGGGTCTCTGTAACAGGCCCCTGGGGTCTCTGTAACAGGCTCTGGGGTCTCTGTAACAGGTTCCGGGGTCTCTGTAACATGTTCCGGGGTCTTTGTAACAGGCTCCGGGGTCTCTGTAACAGGCTCCAGGGTCTCTGTACAGGCCCCGTGGTCTCTGTAACAGGCCCCCGGGGTCTCTGTAACAGGCTCCAGGGTCTCTGTAACAGGCCCCCGGAGTCTCTGTAACAGACCCCGTGGTCTCTGTAACAGGCCCCATGGTCTCTGTAATGGGCCCTGGGGTCTCTGTAACAGGCCCTGGGGTCTCTGTAACAGACCCCAGGTTCTCTGTAATAGGCTCCAGGGTCTCTGTAACAGGCTGCAGGGTCTCTGTAACAGGCCCCGGCGTCTCTGTAACAGGCCCCGGCGTCTCTGTAACAGGCCCCATGGTCTCTGTAATGGGCCCTGGGGTCTCTGTAACAGGCTCTGGGGTCTCTGTAATAGGCTCCAGGGTCTCTGTAACAGGCTGCAGGGTCTCTGTAATGGGCCCTGGGGTCTCTGTAACAGGCTCCGGGGTCTCTGTAACAGGCTCCTGGGTCTCTGTAACAGGCTGCAGGGTCTCTGTAATGGGCCCTGGGGTCTCTGTAACAGGCTCCGGGGTCTCTGTAACAGGCTCCTGGGTCTCTGTAATAGGCCCTAGGGTCTCTGTAACAGGCCCTGGGGTCTCTGTAACAGATCCCAGGGGTCTCTGTAACAGGCCCCGGGGTCTCTGTACAGGCCCCGTGGTCTCTGTAACAGGCCCCAGGGTCTCTGTAACAGATCCCAGGGGTCTCTGTAACAGGCCCCAGGGTCTCTGTAACAGATCCCAGGGGTCTCTGTAACAGGCTCCGGGGTCTCTGTAACAGGCCCCATGGTCTCTGTAACAGGCCCCAGGGTCTCTGTAACAGGCCCCGAGGACTCTGTAACAGGCTCCGGGGTCTCTGTAACAGGCCCCAGGGTCTCTGTAACAGGCTCCAGGGTCTCTGTAACAGGCTCTGGGGTCTCTGTAACAGGCTCCGGGGTCTCTGTAACAGGCTCTGGGGTCTCTGTAACAGGCCCTGGGGTCTGTAACTGTGTGACTGACCCGGAGACTCTGTAACAGGCCCCAGGGTCTCTGTAACACACTCCAGGGTCTCTGTAACAGGCTCCAGGGTCTCTGTAACAGGCTCCAGGCGTCTCTGTAACAGGCTCTGGGGTCTCTGTAACAGGCTCCAGGGTCTCTGTAACAGGCTCCAGGGTCTCTGTAACAGGACCCCGGAGTCTCTGTAACAGACCCCGTGGTCTCTGTAACAGGCCCCATGGTCTCTGTAACAGGCCCTGGGGTCTCTGTAACAGGCCCCAGGTTCTCTGTAATAGGCTCCAGGGTCTCTGTAACAGGCCCCAGGTTCTCTGTAATAGGCTCCAGGGTCTCTGTAACAGGCTCCGGGGTCTCTGCAACAGGCTCCGGGGTCTCTGTAACGGGCTCCGGGGTCACTGTAACAGGCTCCGGGGTCACTGTAACAGGCTCCGGGGTCTCTGTAACAGGCTCCGGGGTCTCTGTAACAGGCTCCAGGGTCTCTGTACAGGCCCCGGGGTCTCTGTAACAGGCCCCCGGGGTCTCTGTAACAGGCTCCAGGGTCTCTGTAACAGGCCCCCGGAGTCTCTGTAACAGACCCCGTGGTCTCTGTAACAGGCCCCATGGTCTCTGGAATGGGCCCTGGGGTCTCTGTAACAGGCCCTGGGGTCTCTGTAACAGGCCCCAGGTTCTCTGTAATCGGCTCCAGGGTCTCTGTAACAGGCTGCAGGGTCTCTGTAACAGGCCCCGGCGTCTCTGTAACAGGCCCCATGGTCTCTGTAATGGGCCCTGGGGTCTCTGTAACAGGCTCCGGGGTCTCTGTAACAGGCTCCTGGGTCTCTGTAACAGGCCCCGGGGTCTCTGTAATAGGCCCTAGGGTCTCTGTAACAGGCCCTGGGGTCTCTGCAACAGACTCCAGGGTCTCTGTAACAGGCCCAGGGGTCTCTGTACAGGCCCCGTGGTCTCTGTAACAGGCCCCAGGGTCTCTGTAACAGATCCCAGGGGTCTCTGTAACAGGCCCCAGGGTCTCTGTAACAGATCCCAGGGGTCTCTGTAACAGGCTCCGGGGTCTCTGTAACAGGCCCCAGAGTCTCTGTAACAGGCTCCAGGGTCTCTGTAACAGGCTCTGGGGTCTCTGTAACAGGCCCTGGGGTCTGTAACTGTGTGACTGACCCGGAGACTCTGTAACAGGCCCCAGGGTCTCTGTAACACACTCCGGGGTCTCTGTAACAGGCTCCAGGCGTCTCTGTAACAGGCTCCGGGGTCTCTGTAACAGGCTCCAGGGTCTCTGTAACAGGCTGCAGGGTCTCTGTAACAGGCTCCGGAGTCTCTGTAACAGGCCCCAGGGTCTCTGTAATAGGCTCCAGGGTCTCTGTAACAGGCTCCTGGGTCTCTGTAACAGGCCCCGGGGTCTCTGTAATAGGCCCTAGGGTCTCTGTAACAGGCCCTGGGGTCTCTGTAACAGGCTCCAGAGGTCTCTGTAACAGGCCCCGGGATCTCTGTACAGGCCCCGTGGTCTCTGTAACAGGCCCCAGGGTCTCTGTAACAGATCCCAGGGGTCTCTGTAACAGGCTCCGGGGTCTCTGTAACAGGCCCCATGGTCTCTGTAACAGGCCCCAGGGTCTCTGTAACAGGCTCTGGGGTCTCTGTAACAGACTCCGGGGTCTCTGTAACATGTTCCATGGTCTCTGTAACAGGCCCTGGGGTCTGTAACTGTGTGACTGACCTGGAGACTCTGTAACAGGCCCCAGGGTCTCTGTAACTCACTCCAGGGTCTCTGTAACAGGCTCCAGGGTCTCTGTAACAGGCTCCAGGCGTCTCTGTAACAGGCTCTGGGGTCTCTGTAACAGGCTCCAGGGTCTCTGTAACAGGCTCCAGGGTCTCTGTAACAGGACCCCGGAGTCTCTGTAACAGGCCCCGTAGCCTCTGTAATAGGCCCTGGGGTCTCTGTAACAGGCCCTGGGGTCTCTGTAACAGGCCCCAGGGTCTCTGTAACAGGCTCCAGGGTCTCTGTAATAGGCCCCGTGGTCTCTGTAACAGGCCCCAGGGTCTCTGTAACAGGCTCCAGGTTCTCTGTAACAGGCCCCGCGGTCTCTGTAACAGGCCCCGCGGTCTCTGTAACAGGCTCCAGGGTCTCTGTACAGGCCCCGTGGTCTCTGTAACAGGCCCCCGGGGTCTCTGTAACAGGCTCCAGGGTCTCTGTAACAGGCCCCCGGAGTCTCTGTAACAGACCCCGTGGTCTCTGTAACAGGCCCCATGGTCTCTGTAATGGGGCCTGGGGTCTCTGTAACAGGCCCTGGGGTCTCTGTAACAGGCCCCAGGTTCTCTGTAATCGGCTCCAGGGTCTCTGTAACAGGCCCCAGGTTCTCTGTAATAGGCTCCAGGGTCTCTGTAACAGGCTCCGGGGTCTCTGTAATAGGCCCCGGCGTCTCTGTAACAGGCCCCATGGTCTCTGTAATGGGCCCTGGGGTCTCTGTAACAGGCTCCGGGGTCTCTGTAACAGGCCCCATGATATCTGTAACATGCCCCAGGGTCTCTGTAATAGGCTCCAGGGTCTCTGTAATGGGCCCTGGGGTCTCTGTAACAGGCTCCGGGGTCTCTGTAACAGGCCCCAGGGTCTCTGTAACAGATCCCAGGGGTCTCTGTAACAGGCCCCAGGGTCTCTGTAACAGATCCCAGGGGTCTCTGTAACAGGCCCCAGGGTCTCTGTAACAGATCCCAGGGGTCTCTGTAACAGGCTCCGGGGTCTCTGTAACAGGCTCCAAGGTCTCTGTAACAGGCTCTGGGGTCTCTGTAACAGGCCCCAGGGTCTCTGTAACAGGTCACTGGGGTCTCTGTAACAGGCCCCTGGGGTCTCTGTAACAGGCTCTGGGGTCTCTGTAACAGGCTCTGGGGTCTCTGTAACAGGTTCCGGGGTCTCTGTAACATGTTCCAGGGTCTTTGTAACAGGCTCCGGGGTCTCTGTAACAGGCTCCAGGGTCTCTGTACAGGCCCCGTGGTCTCTGTAACAGGCCCCCGGGGTCTCTGTAACAGGCTCCAGGGTCTCTGTAACAGGCCCCCGGAGTCTCTGTAACAGACCCCGTGGTCTCTGTAACAGGCCCCATGGTCTCTGTAATGGGCCCTGGGGTCTCTGTAACAGGCCCCGGCGTCTCTGTAACAGGCCCCATGGTCTCTGTAATGGGCCCTGGGGTCTCTGTAACAGGCTCCGGGGTCTCTGTAACAGTCTCCTGGGTCTCTGTAACAGGCCCCCGGAGTCTCTGTACAGGCCCCGTGGTCTCTGTAACAGGCCCCAGGGTCTCTGTAACAGATCCCAGGGGTCTCTGTAACAGGCCCCAGGGTCTCTGTAACAGGCTCCAGGGTCTCTGTAACAGGCTCTGGGGTCTCTGTAACAGGCTCCGGGGTCTCTGTAACAGGCTCTGGGGTCTCTGTAACAGGCCCCGGGGTCTGTAACTGTGTGACTGACCTGGAGACTCTGTAACAGGCCCCAGGGTCTCTGTAACACACTCCGGGGTCTCTGTAACAGGCTCCAGGCGTCTCTGTAACAGGCTCCGGGGTCTCTGTAACAGGCTCCAGGGTCTCTGTAACAGGCTGCAGTGTCTCTGTAACAGGCTCCGGAGTCTCTGTAACAGGCCCCAGGGTCTCTGTAATAGGCTCCAGTGTCTCTGTAACAGGCTCCTGGGTCTCTGTAACAGGCCCCGGGGTCTCTGTAATAGGCCCTAGGGTCTCTGTAACAGGCTCCAGAGGTCTCTGTAACAGGCCCCGGGATCTCTGTACAGGCCCCGTGGTCTCTGTAACAGGCCCCAGGGTCTCTGTAACAGATCCCAGGGGTCTCTGTAACAGGCTCTGGGGTCTCTGTAACAGGCCCCATGGTCTCTGTAACAGGCCCCAGGGTCTCTGTAACAGGCCCCGAGGACTCTGTAACAGGCTCCGGGGTCTCTGTAACAGGCCCCAGGGTCTCTGTAACAGGCTCCAGGGTCTCTGTAACAGGCTCTGGGGTCTCTATAACAGGCTCCGGGGTCTCTGTAACAGGCTCTGGGGTCTCTGTAACAGGCCCTGGGGTCTGTAACTGTGTGACTGACCCGGAGACTCTGTAACAGGCCCCAGGGTCTCTGTAACACACTCCAGGGTCTCTGTAACAGGCTCCAGGGTCTCTGTAACAGGCTCCAGGCGTCTCTGTAACAGGCTCTGGGGTCTCTGTAACAGGCTCCAGGCTCTCTGTAACAGGCTCCAGGGTCTCTGTAACAGGACCCCGGAGTCTCTGTAACAGGCCCCGTAGCCTCTGTAATAGGCCCTGGGGTCTCTGTAACAGGCCCTGGGGTCTCTGTAACAGGCCCCAGGGTCTCTGTAACAGGCTCCAGGGTCTCTGTAATAGGCCCCGTGGTCTCTGTAACAGGCCCCAGGGTCTCTGTAACAGGCTCCAGGTTCTCTGTAACAGGCTCTGGGGTCTCTGTAACAGGCCCTGGGGTCTGTAACTGTGTGACTGACCCGGACACTCTGTAACAGGCCCCAGGGTCTCTGTAACACACTCCAGGGTCTCTGTAACAGGCTCCAGGGTCTCTGTAACAGGCTCCAGGCGTCTCTGTAACAGGCTCTGGGGTCTCTGTAACAGGCTCCAGGGTCTCTGTAACAGGCTCCAGGGTCTCTGTAACAGGACCCCGGAGTCTCTGTAACAGACCCCGTGGTCTCTGTAACAGGCCCCATGGTCTCTGTAACAGGCCCTGGGGTCTCTGTAACAGGCCCCAGGTTCTCTGTAATAGGCTCCAGGGTCTCTGTAACAGGCCCCAGGTTCTCTGTAATAGGCTCCAGGGTCTCTGTAACAGGCTCCGGGGTCTCTGCAACAGGCTCCGGGGTCTCTGTAACGGGCTCCGGGGTCACTGTAACAGGCTCCGGGGTCACTGTAACAGGCTCCGGGGTCTCTGTAACAGGCTCCGGGGTCTCTGTAACAGGCTCCAGGGTCTCTGTACAGGCCCCGGGGTCTCTGTAACAGGCTCCAGGTTCTCTGTAACAGGCTCTGGGGTCTCTGTAACAGGCCCCGCGGTCTCTGTAACAGGCTCCAGGGTCTCTGTACAGGCCCCGTGGTCTCTGTAACAGGCCCCCCGGGTCTCTGTAACAGGCTCCAGGGTCTCTGTAACAGGCCCCCGGAGTCTCTGTAACAGACCCCGTGGTCTCTGTAACAGGCCCCATGGTCTCTGTAACAGGCCCTGGGGTCTCTGTAACAGGCCCTGGGGTCTCTGTAACAGGCCCCAGGTTCTCTGTAATCGGCTCCAGGGTCTCTGTAACAGGCCCCAGGTTCTCTGTAATAGGCTCCAGGGTCTCTGTAACAGGCTCCGGGGTCTCTGTAATAGGCCCCGGCGTCTCTGTAACAGGCCCCATGGTCTCTGTAATGGGCCCTGGGGTCTCTGTAACAGGCTCCGGGGTCTCTGTAACAGGCCCCAGGATCTCTGTAACATGCCCCAGGGTCTCTGTAATAGGCTCCAGGGTCTCTGTAATGGGCCCTGGGGTCTCTGTAACAGGCTCCGGGGTCTCTGTAACAGGCCCCAGGGTCTCTGTAACAGGCCCCAGGGTCTCTGTAATAGGCTCTGGGGTCTCTGTAACAGGCTGCAGGGTCTCTGTAACAGGCCCCGGGGTCTCTGTAACAGGCCCCGCGGTCTCTGTAACAGGCCCCGCGGTCTCTGTAACAGGCTCCAGGGTCTCTGTACAGGCCCCGTGGTCTCTGTAACAGGCCCCCGGGGTCTCTGTAACAGGCTCCAGGGTCTCTGTAACAGGCCCCCGGAGTCTCTGTAACAGACCCCGTGGTCTCTGTAACAGGCTCTGGGGCCTCTGTAATGGGCCCTGGGGTCTCTGTAACAGGCCCTGGGGTCTCTGTGACAGGCCCCAGGTTCTCTGTAACAGGCTCCAGGGTCTCAGTAACAGGCCCTGAGGTCTCTGTAACAGGCTCCGGGATCTCTGTAACAGGCTCCGGGATCTCTGTAATAGGCCCCGGCGTCTCTGTAACAGGCCCCAGGGTCTCTGTAATAGGCTCCAGGGTCTCTGTAACAGGCTGCAGGGTCTCTGTAATGGGCCCTGGGGTCTCTGTAACAGGCTCCGGGGTCTCTGTAACAGGCCCCAGAGCCTCTGTAACAGGCCCCAGGGTCTCTGTAATAGGCTCCAGGGTCTCTGTAACAGACTGCAGGGTCTCTGTAACAGGCCCCGGGGTCTCTGTAATGGGCCCCTGTGTCTCTGTAACAGGCTCTGGGGTCTCTGTAACAGCTCCAGGGTCTCTGTAACAGGCCCCGGGGTCTCTGTAACAGGCTCCGGGGTCTCTGTAACAGGCTCTGGGGTCTCTGTAACAGGCCCCGGGGTCTGTAACTGTGTGACTGACCCAGAGACTCTGTAACAGGCCCCAGGGTCTCTGTAACAGGTCCCAGGGTCTCTGTAACAGGCTCTGGGCTCTCTGTAATAGGCTCCGGGGTCTCTGTAACAGGCCCCAGGGTCTCTGTAACAGGCTCCGGGGTCTCTGTAACAGGCTCCGGGGTCTGTGTAACAGGCTCTGGGCTCTCTGTAATAGGCTCTGGGGTCTCTGTAACAGGCCCCAGGGTCTGTGTAACAGGCTCTGGGCTCTCTGTAATAGGCTCCGGGGTCTCTGTAACAGGCCCCAGCGTCTCTGTAACAGGCTCCGGGGTCTCTGTAACAGGCCCCGGGGTCTCTGTAACATGTTCCATGGTCTCTGTAACAGGCCCCGTGTTCTCTGTAACAGGCTCCGGGGTCTCTGTAACAGGCTCCAGGGGTCTCTGTAACAGGCTCCAGAGGTCTCTGTAACAGGCCCCGGGGTCTCTGTACAGGCCCCGTGGTCTATGTAACAGGCCCCAGGGTCTCTGTAACAGATCCCAGGGGTCTCTGTAACAGGCTCTGGGGTCTCTGTAACAGGCTCTGGGGCCTCTGTAACAGGTTCCGGGGTCTCTGTAACAGATCCCAGGGGTCTCTGTAACAGGCTCTGGGGTCTCTGTAACAGGCTCCAGGGTCTCTGTAACAGATCCCAGGGGTCTCTGTAACAGGCTCTGGGGTCTCTGTAACAGGCTCTGGGGTCTCTGTAACAGGCCCCAGGGTCTCTGTAACAGGCTCCAGGGTCTCTGTAACAGGACCCAGGGTCTCTGTACCAGGCTCTGGGGTCTCTGTAACAGGCTCCGGGGTCTCTGTAACAGGCTCTGGGGTCTGTAACTGTGTGACTGACCCGGAGACTCTGTAACAGGCCCCAGGGTCTCTGTAACAGGCTCCTGGGTCTCTGTAACAGGCTCCAGGGTCTCTGTAACAGGCCCCGAGGTCTCTGTAACAGGCTCCGGGATCTCTGTAATAGGCCCCGGCGTCTCTGTAACAGGCCCCAGGGTCTCTGTAACAGGCCCCAGGGTCTCTGTAATAGTCTCCAGGGTCTCTGTAACAGGCTGCAGGGTCTCTGTAATGGGCCCTGGGGTCTCTGTAACAGGCTCCGGGGTCTCTGTAACAGGCCCCAGGGCCTCTATAACAGGCCCCAGGCTCTCTGTAATAGGCTCCAGGGTCTCTGTAACAGGCTGCAGGGTCTCTGTAACAGGCCCCGGTGTCTCTGTAACAGGCTCTGGGGTCTCTGTAACAGGCTCCGGGGTCTCTGTAACAGGCCCCGGGGTCTCTGTAACAGGCTCCGGGGTCTCTGTAACAGGCCCCAGGGTCTGCAACTGTGTGACTGACCCGGAGACTCTGTAACAGGCCCCAGGGTCTCTGTAACAGGTCCCAGGGTCTCTGTAACAGGCTCTGGGGTTTGTGTAACAGGCTCTGGGCTCTCTGTAATAGGCTCCGGGGTCTCTGTAACAGGCCCCAGCGTCTCTGTAACAGGCTCCGGGGTCTCTGTAACAGGCTCCAGGGGTCTCTGTAACAGGCTCCAGGGTCTCTGTAACATGTTCCATGGTCTCTGTAACAGGCCCCGTGTTCTCTGTAACAGGCTCCGGGGTCTCTGTAACAGGCTCCAGGGGTCTCTGTAACAGGCTCCAGAGGTCTCTGTAACAGGCCCCAGGGTCTCTGTACAGGCCCCGTGGTCTCTGTAACAGGCCCCAGGGTCTCTGTAACAGATCCCAGGGGTCTCTGTAACAGGCTCTGGGGTCTCTGTAACAGGTTCCGGGGTCTCTGTAACAGGCCCCGTGGTCTCTGTAATAGGCCCCGAGGTCTCTGTAACAGGCCCCAGGGTCTCTGTAACAGGCTCCAGGGTCTCTGTAACAGGCCCCGGGGTCTGTAACTGTGTGACTGACCCGGAGACTCTGTAACAGGCCCCAGGGTCTCTGTACCACACTCCAGGGTCTCTGTAACAGGCTCCAGGGTCTCTGTAACAGGCTCTGGGGTCTCTGTAACATTCTCCAGGGTCTCTGTAACAGGCTCCAGGGTCTCTGTAACAGGCCCCGTAGTCTCTGTAACAGGCTCTGGGGTCTCTAACAGGCCCCAGGGTCTCTGTAACAGGCCCCAGGGTCTCTGTAACAGGCTCTAGGGTCTCTGTAATAGGCCCCGTGTTCTCTGTAACAGGCTCCGCGGTCTCAGTAACAGGCTCCGGGGTCTCTGTAACAGGTCCCAGGGTCTCTGTAACAGGCTCCGGGGTGTCTGTAACAGGCTCCGGGGTCTCTGTAACAGGCCCCATGGTCTCTGTAACAGGCTCTGGGGTCTCTGTAACAGGCTGCAGGGTCTCTGTAACAGGCTCCGGGGTCTCTGTAACAGGCCCCATGGTCTCTGTAACAGGCTCTGGTGTCTCTGTAACAGGCTCTGGGGTCTCTGTAACAGGCTCCGGGTTCTCTGTAACAGGCCCCGGGGTCTCTGTAACATCTCTGGTGTCTCTGTAACAGGCTCTGGGGTCTCTGTAACAAGCTCCGGGGTCTCTGTAACAGGCTCCAGGGTCTCTGTAACAGGCCTTGGGGTCTCTGTACCCCGGGGTCTCTGGTGTCCAGTTTGTGGCCCTTTGCTGCAGCCATTACCATGACTGCTGAGTCCGTGCTGGGAGTCATGGGCCTGGGGATGCACTGGTTCCGGACCTCTTCTTCTCCATCTGAAGATCCTCCAGATGCTGCCGACAGTCATCAGTTCTCGGGGTCCTCTGCTGTCCTGTTTGCCAACGCCACTGCTCCTTCAGCCGAGCGGGGCTAGCCATGGGCTTGGACCCTCGGCTCCGTCTGTGAGTCGGGGCGGAGTACTCAGTGTGGGACATGGTCAATAATCACCTGGAGCCCCCGGGCTGGGGGCGGGAAATGTGTCCTGTTGTAGCTGCTGCTGGAGACCTCCTCCCTCTGTCCCCAGCCTCCAGGCATTAAAGAAAAGCAAAAAAGAGAAAACAAGCAAAGGCAATATGTGGAGAAGAGGTGGAAGGGAACGAAAGCAGATTGAGTGCAGCCTAGCTACTGTTCCACCAACTTGAACAATGTTAAATAAGCAGCAATTCTTCAGTAAGATGGTGGAGGATGTGGACATCGATAGAGGATAAATAAAAATATCCATCCTACTCCAGAAAGATACATTAGAGAGCTAACGTTCCTCAGCACAGACAAGTCTTGAGAATAAAGTCTAACATGATCATAGACTCATACAGTCATAGAGATGTACAGCACGGAAACAGACCCTTCGGTCCAACACATCCATGCTGACCAGATATCTCAACTACATCTCGACCCACCTGCTAGCACCCAGCCCATATCTCTCCAAGCCCTTCCTAGCCATATACCATCTGATGCCTTTTAAATGCTGTAACTGTACCAGCCTCCACCACTTCCTCTGGCAGCTCATTCCATACACGTACCACCCTCTGTGTGAAAATGGTGCCCCTTAGGTCCCTTTTATATCTTTCCCCTCTCACCCTAAACCTATGCCCCTCTAGTTCTGGACTCACCTGCCCCAGGGAAAAGTCTATGTCTATTTACCCTATCCATGCCCCTCATGATTTTATAAACCTGTATAATGTCACCCCTCAGCCTCCGACATTCCAGGGAAAACAGCCCCAGCCTATTCAGCCTCTCCCTATAGGCCAATCCTGGCAACATCCTTGTAAAACTTTTCTGAACTCTTTCATGTTTCACAGGGAGAGACCAGAATTGAAAACTGGCCTCAGCAATGTCCTGCAGTAGTCGCAATATGTCTTCCCAACATCTATAGTCGATGCACCGACCAATAAGGCAGGCATACAAAACACCTTCTTCATTATCCTGTCTACCCGTGACTCCACTTTGAAAAGGGAGGAGATCTGTGTGTGGCTCAATGAGAACCAAGCCAATCTCCATGGGGATATCACACATTCAAAGAGAAGAAATTCCCGGAAATTCCTGAAAATTCAGAATATTGCAAGGGAGAAAGCATTTGCTTGAACAGAGATGCCATCTTCCTTGATGGACATTTAAAGAATGGATTACCTGTTACATTCCCAGCATGTCTGCACCTCTCCTTAGGTCCAGAATAGAGAGTAGGATTTCTGACAGCAAAAACCCTGAGCTACCAGCTGTTGTGCTTTTGTCAGCCATGATTGAATGGCGAAGCAGACTCGATGGGCTGAAAGGCCTAATTTCTGCTCGTCTGTCTTATGGTCTTGTCTCTACAGCATGTACAAGATTCATCATAAGGGTCACGCCTTGTTCTTCATCTGTGCCCCATAGTTCTAGTCTTCCCCTGCCAGAGGAAATAGATTCAATCTTTCAAACCTAATGTGTCCCCTCACAATCTTGAAGAAATAAAGTATCACCCAACAAGCTTCAAGGTCAAAAACATCGATCGACAGCTCTATCTGTCCATCTGTGTGGATTTGGGAACACGCAAGTGGGACCTGACGGATTCCAGCAGGATCTGGGGCCCTGACATCAGGATCAAATGAGGGGGCATAGCTCAGGGTGAGGCAATCATTCTCCCAGACGCAGGCTCCTAATTTCCCACCTCTGTGCTCGTCATCCTCATACTGGCGATGAACTCCATCATGGTCAATGGGGTAGAGGTTTATTATGATAAGGTAAAGGGCTGAGTGGAGTGCTTTGGAGGGTGTGGTTCTAACTTAGTGGGCCGAATGGCCTCTTTCGGCACTGTAGGGATTCTGTAGGTGAAAATCTTCATCCGTTCACTGAAGCCCTGTAAAGTATTCGTCTCGATAAGGGTGTGAATGTGGTGAAGATGTAACTTGTTCTTCTCCTGAGGGATTGCAGCTGAAATAACTCTACAGAGCTGGTATCCCGCCAGAAGTGCTCCTTTATTTACCCGTGGAGAGTCCTGGACACTGATCTAGCTCCCTTGGAGCCAACTCTCAGAGTGAACAGGATATCTGTCTATATCTGTCTATATCTGCCAGCCAGGGCTCCCTGATTGGACCAGACAACAGCTCCAATCAGGGAACTCATATTAGAACATAGAACAGAGAACAGCACAGCACAGTTCAGGCACTTTGACCCCCAGTGTTGTGCTGACCTTTTATCTTATTATAAGAACAAACTACATACACTTCATTTTACTTTCATCCACGTGCCTTTCCAAGAGTCGCTTAAATATCCCTAATGTCTCTGACTCTATCACCACCACTGGCAGTGCAATCCGTGCACCCACCATTCTCTGTTTAAGAACCTACCTCTGACATCTCCCCTAAGCCTTCCTCCAATCACCTTAAAATTATGCCCCCTTGTGTTAGACATTTTCATCCTGAGAAAAAGCCTCTGGCTATCCACACTCTGCCTCTCATCATCTTGCACACCTCTATCACGTCACCTCTCATCCTTCTTCACTCCACTGAGAAGAGCCCTAGCTCCCTCAACCTTTCTTCATAAGACACACCCTCCAGTCCAGGCAGCATCCTGGTAAATCTCCTCTGCACCCTCTCTAAAGCTTCCACATCTTTCCTATAATGAAGCGACCAGAACTGAACACAATATTCCAAGTATAGTCTAAACAGGGGTTTATAGAGCTGCAGTGTAACCTCACGGCTCTTAAACCCAATCCCCCTGCTAATGAAAGCCAACGCACCATACACCTTCTTAACAACCCTATCACATTAGTTGGCAACTTTGAGGGAGCAATGGATGTGGATCCCAAGATCCCTCTGTTCCTCCAAACTACCAAGAATCCTGTCTTTAACCCTGTAATTTACATTCAAATTCAACCTTCCAAAATGAATCACTTCACACTTTTCCAGGTTGAACCCCACCTGCCACTTCTCAGCCCAGCTCTGCATCCTGTCAGTGCCCTGTTATAACCTACAACAGCCCTCCACACTCCACCAATCTTTGCGTCATCAGCAAACTTATTAACCCACCCTTCCACTTCCTCATCCAAGCCATTTATAAAAATCACAAAGAGCAGCGGTCCCAGAATAGATCCATGTGGAACACCACTGGTCACTGAGCTCCAGGCTGAATACTTTCCATCTACTATCACTCTCTGTCTTCTATAAACCAGTCAATTCTATGTCCAGACAGCCAAATTTCCCCTTATCCCATGTCTCCTTACGTTTTGAATGAGCCTACCATGAGGAACCGTAATGAACAGTGAGTGTCAGGAGTGACATTTTCTGCCCTCTCTTGTGGCATGTTTGAATGTGGAAAGGTCTTTTAAGTTGACATCTCTGATGCCCTTCTCCCCACTGTGAGGATTAGGCTGTGGGCCTTGCTAAAATCCATGTACACCATATCTACCGCTCTCCTTCATCAATGTATTTTGTCACATCCTCAAAGAACTCAATAAGGCTTGTGAGGCATGACCTATCCCTCATGAAGCCATACTGACTATCTCTAATGAAACTATGCTTTTCCAATATTTTATGAGGTCCAACCTGGCTGACCTTGCTACAATCACTATAGTAGTTCAGACACATGAATATATTGCTGATAACAGCAGGTGATATGTTTAAGGGGCATTGGGGCATCTCATGTGAGAGTCTCGGTGAGAGACCCAATCCAGTAGTGGCGTGGTCAATGGTAGGTCTTTGCCAGAATCAGGATCCTGGGGTGGGGGCAAGTGTAGAGATTGCGTGCATCAGAGGTTGGCAACTCTTGTACCTCACGGTGGCACCGGGGTGACTGTCTGCTACTGGAATGACAGGCAGTAGCGTTTCAAGTTATGGTTAGGCCACAGTCCGGGAGTCGCAGGGAGAGGGGCTAGAAGGGGTTGGGAACAAGGGCTTGGTGTCACTCTCAACAGGACGCCAATTCGAGTTCCTCAGCCAGTCACTGAGTGGCCTCGATTGAGGGCTCCTCCAGGAAATGGCAACTTAGCTGCACAGCTTTACCCACCATGCACCTTGCATGTTGCCAGGCCTACTATTAGCTTCATTGCAGTGGTCATTGAATGACTGATTCAGGGCATCAATTGGCAGCAGGGCAAATAGTCCTTGGGGATCTTAGCCCAGAGCCTAATCCTAGCAGAGGGGAGAAGGGTATTAGATATGCCAAACTAAAAGACTTTTCCACCTTCAAACATGCCACAATGAGGGCAGAAAATGACACTCCTGACACCAGCTGTGATTCTCACCATTCAGAATGCTTAAAGTTCATTCAAGTTCTTTGAGAACATGAATTACATACCTGTCCTGCTCCTTCTGCACTCTCTCGACCTTAATAGGGTCTGTATTCCCAAGATAGCTGGACAGCATTTACACAGATTGTCACTGCTCGTTTGGACCTGAAAGTGTTACCAGGCAGCACAGGGTAAGCTCCATCCATCAGGAGATAAAGGACTACTCTTGGGAGGAGTTAACCTGTCTTAACCTGCTTTGTTCGGGTTCTGTGCTTGTTCCCAACACTGTGTGAGAATATTTTCCTAGCTGCAATGTGAAGGTACCCTTAAGCTGAGGCTGAACTCTCACAAGAGTCGCAGGTGGACAGGACAGTGAAGAAAGCAGTCAGTATGCTTTCCTTTATTGGTCAGTGCATAGATTACAGGAGTTGGGAGGTCGTGCTGCAGCTGTACATGATATTGCTTAGGCCACTTTTGGAATACTGCGTTCAATTCTGTGAAATTTGAAAGTGTTCAAGAAAGATTTACAATGATGTTGCCAGGGTTGGAGGGTTTGAGCTAAAGGGAGAGGTTGAATAGGCTGGGACTGTTTTCCCTGGAGAATCAAACACTGAAGAGTGACTTTATAGAGGTTTATAAAATTGTGAAGGACATGGATAAGGTGAACAGCCAGGGTCTTTTTCCCAGGGTAGAGGAGTCCAAAACTAGAGGGCATAGGTGTAACGTGAGAGGGAAAAGATTTAAAAGGGACCTAGGGAGCGACCTTTGTGCACAGAAGATGGAATGAGCTGCTAAAGAAAGTGATAGAGGCAGGTACAATTACAACCACCTGGATGGGTCTATGAATAGGAAGGGTTTAGAGGGCTATGTGCCAAGTGCTGGCAAATGGGGGTAGATTAATTTAGGATATCTGGTCGGCACGGACAAGTTGGATCAAAGGGTCTTTTTTCTGTGCTGTAAATCTCACTGATTCCAAGACCATGTTTCTTGAATATGATGTAACTAGCTATTGAGTAATAACTAACACTACTTACTGTTCATCAAGTCTATCTTCTGCCTCAGATTTATGGGATATGGTCTCAAAGGTTCAACTATTACCAGAGGAATTGGTGGCAACAACTCTAACCGAGATATCCCAGATGATATTAGTCTGATAAAGTGGTGACAGCAGTGTGGATGTTGCTAATTATGAGTCACTGACCAAAAGAAGCACCTTATCAACGTCCATAGAAATGTTAGCTGTGTCCCAGGGAGTTGTCCCCTTGCCTTCACTCAGAAAATTTTAGTTCGAGATCATGCTTTGGAAAATAGAGTTTGATAGAGTAGTGCAGTGTAATTCTGAGGGAGTGTTGTAGATCAGCAACGTAAATTTATATGACACCTTTAATGTGATGATTTATTGATTATTTTATTGCTCTCATGTATACTGCGATACAGTGAAAAGTGTTGTTTTGTGTTGTTTTACAGATCATACCATACAAAGTTGCACCAGGGTAGCAGAACAGAGTGCAGAACACAGTGCTACAACAGCAGAGAAGGTGGAGAGAGAAAGAGGGAGAGATTGGAATTAACATTTGAGTGGTCTGTTCAACAGTCTGATAACAGCAGGGAAGAAGCTGTTCTTGAATCTGTTCGCATGTGTATTCAAACTTTTATATCCTCAACCCGACAGAAGAGGGTGGGAAGATGGTATAATTGGGGTGGGAGGTGTCTTCGATTGTGTTGGCTGCTTTCCTGAGACAACAGGAAGTGTTGATGGAATCACTGGATAGAAGGCTGGTTTGCGTGATGGACTGGGCTGTGTTCACAACTCTCTGCTGTTTTGTTTCATTCTGGGAAGGTACTTCCCAGGACCATTACAATGTGTGACAATGAGTCACATAAGAAGTGTTGTTGAGATGACCAAACACTTGATCAATGAGGTAGATTCTGAGCAGTGTCTTAAGGGAGGAAAGTGGGATGCAGAGGCAGGGAGGAAATTCCAGAGCTTGAGTATGGTGGGTAACTGAACACACTGTTGGCATGGTGGCACAGTGGTTAGCACTGCTGCCTCACAGCGCCAGAGACCCGGGTTCAATTCCCAACTCAGGCGACTGACTGTGTGAAGTTTGCGCATTCTCCCCGTGTCTGCGTGGGTTTCCTCCAGGTGCTCCAGTTTCCTCCCACAGTCCAAAAATGTGCAGACTGGGTGAATTGGCCATGCTAAATTGCCTGTAGTGTTAGGGGTAGGAGTATGGGTAGATGGTGGGTCGGTGTGGTCTTGTTGGGCCGAAGGGCCTGTTTCCACACTGTAACTAATCTAATCTGTCATTTCAATAGAAGGAAAGCTTCTGTCTTCTCTCTCAGGTGGTCATAAAGAATCCCAAGGCAGGTTTACAAAGAAGGGCACTCTGCTCAATGTTTCCACCTCTCAACCACATCCAGAAAAACAGAATACTTTCTCATGTTTACTTTGTTGCTTTGGTGGATCTTGTACAATTAGCTTCGGTGTTTCCTAAATGATGACGGTGACTACACCAGCACAAACGTACTCAGCTATTGGTCAAGTGATTCCGTGTTCGTGAGCGGTACTATCCTTAAAGCCCGTAACACCTACTGCATTGCTTTCATCTTCTCTGCTGGTTCTCCGAAGAATTAGAACGGGGTTGCGAACAGAGTTGAGGAGAAAACGTCTTCACCCAGAGAGTGGTGTGCGTATGGAATGCTCTGCCCCAGAAGGCAGTGGAGGCCAAGTCTTTGGATACTTTCAAGAAAGAGACTGATAGAGCTCTTAAATATAGTGGAACCAAGGGTTATAGGGATAAGGCAGGAACAGGATCCTGATTGTGGATGATCAGCCATGATCATAATGAATGGACGGTGCTGGCTCGAAGGGCCGAATGGCCTGCTCCTGCACCTATTGTCTATTGAATTGAATACAGTTGATTTAACCTGACCCCACCCCTCGCCCTTTTTAGAAATTAAAGCTGCATGTTTACATTATATTTACTGTCTCAACATATTGTGATTTTAGTGATGATTCTGCTAGTTTTCCTACTGCTGACAATAGCTAATCGCCACGTACTTCCCTCGATCGAATCCATCTCCTTTTTTTGAAGATTGGTATCACATCTGCTGTTCTGCTAGTCCGCTGGCACTACAATAATGATACGTTCAAAAGGGATTAAGCTGTGCACCAATTCAGAAATGTTTCAATTAAAAAGAACCTCACCGACAAAAAAGCCTGTGAATAAACTTGCTCAAGTCCCCAGAGAGTAATTTGAAGATGCTGCCTCCTCTATTAACCCAGGCAGGTGGATGAAGCCTGGAATTTCAGGCTGAGACGCTGTGTGAGGTGACTGTGAACAGTGTGAGACCTCCTGTCAAAGTGCTGCCAATTTGGACAACCATTTAAAGAGAGGCAAACTGAAGCTCAATGTTTTAAGTCCTGTTTGTGATAGATACCAACTCAGCTAATTACTGACCGAAATCCCAACACCTTGTTTCATGCACGTTGAAAGTTGCCTTTAGATCAAACCCCATTCGCCCCCAGAGTCTGGTCTTCCTATTTCTTCCCACAATCCTGAAATAATTCGCCCTGTCCAATGAATCTTGAAATGTTACTGGCCCATCATAACTCACGAGGAAGCACTGTGGCTCAGTGGTTAGCACCGCTGCCTCCCAGCAGTAGGGACCTGGGTTCAATTTCAGCCTTGGGCGACTGTCTGTGTGGAGTTTGCATGTTCTCCCTGTGTCTGTGTGGATTTCCACTGCGTGGTCTGGTTTCCTCCCATAATCCAAAATATGAGCAGGTTAGGTGGAGTGTTCATAGATGTATGGGGTTAGGTCATTAGTCAGGGGTAAATAATGGATAATATGGTAGGGGATTTGGTGGGTCGGTGTGGACCTTTTAGGCTGAGGGGCCTGTTTCCACTCTATAGGGATTCTATGATCAGTGTTATTACATACTTTGAAGAATGTTTCCATTCTTACTCTCTTGATCTCTCTCTCTCTCTGTAATGAAGCTATTTTATTACCTCGTGAGATGATCCTGAAGTGATGCAGGGGAACACACTACAGGATTGCTCCTTGATGGGAACATAGCTGCAACACCCACACCACACCCCGATCCCCCCAACCCTGCCACCTCAAATTCACTGCTTGCAACAATCCATTACAGAACATGAAGACAGACACCCACTGGTTATAGGACAACTTTCTGAAAAACACGACCTTCCCGAAACAATGTAAAGATTTAAGTGTGTATCAGGCAGAGGCAGTGGCAAAGTTGGGACAAACAGAGTTAAATGGAAATCTCTTCAGAACACTTGTCAAATCAATATTGACAAGGCAATCAAGTTTCTTTTCTTTAAACAACTGGGGTTACTACTTTGCTCATCAAGAAACTTCATCCCCCAGTTCTTTATTATCCATTATTAACTCTGCATTCTCACTCTCTCTCTCTCCAGGGCCAACAACTTACTTTGGGTACTCTTTTCCTGTTCAGATTCTGACAGAAACTCTTGCTGTCTGTTTTTGTATATTTCTAGCTTGCTTTCTCAAATGCTCTAATTTCTTTCCCCTGATTAACATTTTAGTTATTCTCTGTCATTCTTTACATTCTGAATGATAATATGACCTGCCTCTTTACACAATTACATGTTTGCTACTTAATTTTGAAGTTTCATTAACTTCTCCAGTAACCAGGGCTCCCTGACTGGACCAGATTTATAGACCCATTCTATGAGTTCCACCTGCTGACCTCGTTCCAATCACTACATCCCCCACCACCGCCCAGAGGTCCAAGGACATAGGCCAGTCATTTCTTTCGAAGGTCCCTCCTAAGGCCTTTTAGCACTGGGTCAGGTTTTTCCAACTCTGTCTCTGATACGGGCAGTGTGTAAAGCACAGTAAAACATAGAGGATATGTGGAACAGTCCATCTTCCGCAACTACACTGGCACCACCCCCCACCTTTTCCTCCGCTACATCGATGACTGTATCGGCGCTGCCTCGTGCTCCCACGAGGAGGTTGAACAGTTCATCAACTTTACTAACACCTTCCATCCCGACCTCAAATTCACCTGGATTGTCTGACTCCTCCCTCCCCTTCCTAGACCTTTCCATCTCTATCACGGGCGACCGACTCAACACAGACATCTACTATAAACCGACTGACTCCCACAGCTACCTGGACTACACCTCCTCCCACCCTGCCCCCTGTAAAAACTCCATCCCATATTCCCAATTCCTTCGTCTCTGCCGCATCTGCTCCCAGGAGGACCAGTTCCTACACCGCACAGCCCAGATGGCCTCCTTCTTCAAGGACCGCAGAATCCCCCCAGACGTGATTGACGATGCCCTCCACCGCATCTCCTCCACTTCCCGCTCCTCCGCCCTTGAGCCCCGCTCCTCCAACTGCCACCAAAACGGAACCCCACTGGTTCTCATCTACCACCCCACCAACCTCCGTATACAACGTATCATCTGCCGTCATTTCCGCCACCTCCAAACGGACCCCACCACCAGGGATATATTTCCCTCCCCTCCCCTATCAGCGTTCCGCAAAGACCACTCCCCTCGTGACTCCCTCATCAGGTCCACACCCCCCACTAACCCAACCTCCACTCCCGGCACCTTCCCCTGCAACCGCAGGAAATGTAAAACTTGCGCCCACACCTCCTCCCTCACTTGCCTCCAAGGCCCCAAGGGATCCTTCTATATCCGCCACAAGTTCACCTGTACCTCCACACACATCATCTATTGCATCCGCTGCACTCGATGTGGCCTCCTCTATATTGGGGAGACGGGCCGCTTACTTGCGGAACGCTTCAGAGAACACCTCTGGGACGCCCGGACCAACCAACCCAACCACCCTGTGGCTCAACACTTTAACTCTCCCTCCCACTCCACTGAGGACATGCAGGTCCTTGGACTCCTCCATCGGCAGAACATAACAACACGACGGCTGGAGGAGGAGCGCCTCATCTTCCGCCTGGGAACCCTCCAACCACAAGGAATGAACTCAGATTTCTCCAGTTTCCTCATTTCCCCTCCCCCCACCTTGTCTCAGTCGGTTCCCTCAACTCAGCACCGCCCTCCTAACCTGCAATCTTCTTCCTGACCTCTCCGCCCCCACCCCACTCCGGCCTATCACCCTCACCTTGACTTCCTTCCACCTATCACATCTCTATCGCCCCTCCCCCAAGTCCCTCCTCCCTACCTTTTATCTTAGCCTGCTTGGCACCCTCTCCTCATTCCTGATGAAGGGCTTATGCCTGAAATGTCGAATTTCCTATTCCTTGGATGCTGCCTAAGCTGCTGTGCTTTAACCAGCAACACATTTTCAGCTGTGATCTCCAGCATCTGCAGATCTCATTTTTTACCCATAGAACAGTACAGCACAGTACAGGCCCTGTGGTCCTCAACATTATGCCAACCTTTTATCCTACTCTAAGATCAAACTAACCTACATACCCTCCATTTTACTACCGTCCAGCTTCCTTTCCAAGAGTCGCATAAATGTCCCTAATGTGTCTGACTCTACTACCATTGCTGGCAGTGCATTCCACACACCCACCACTCTCTGTGTGAAGAACCTATCTCTGACATCTCCTCTAACCACTTTAAAATTATGTCCCCTCATGATAGCCATTTCCACCTGGGAAAAAATCTCTGGCTATCCACTCTATTTCTGCCTCCCATCATCTGGTACACCTCTTTCAAGTCACCTCTCATCCTTCTTCACTCCAATGAGAAAAGCCCTAACTTCCTCAACCTTTCTTCATAAGACACCCCCTCCAGTCCAGGCAGCACCCTGGTAAATCTCCTCTGCACCCTCTCTAAAGCTTCCACATCCTTCCTATAATGAGGCGACCAGAATTGCACACAATATTGCAAGTGTGATCTAACCAGGGGTTTATAGAGCTGCAGTGAAACCTCACAATTCTTAAACTCAATCCCCCTGCTAATGAACGCCAACGCAACATACACCTTCTTAACAACCCTATCAGCTGGAGTAGCAACTTTGAGGGAGCAATGGATGTGGACCTCAAGATCCCTCTGTTCCTCCATATTGCCAAGAATCTTACCTTTAACCCTGTATTTTGTATTTAAATTCCAGCTTCCAAGATAAATGACTTCATACTTTTCCAGGTTGAACTCCATTTGCCACTTCTCAGCCCAGCTCTGCATCCTGTCAATGTCCCACTGCAACCTACAACAGCCCTCCACACTATCCACCATTTCATCAACTTTCTTGTCATTTGGCAAACTTATTAACCCACCCTTCCACTTCCTCAACCAAGTCATTTATAAATATCACACAGAGCAGCGGTCCCAGAACAGGTCCCTGTGGAACGTCACTGGTCACCGAGCTCCAGGCTGAATACTTTCCATCTACCACCACCCTCTGTCTTCTATGGGCCAGCTAATTCTGTTTCCAGACAGACAAATTTCCCCTTATCCCATGCCTTCTTACTTTCTGAATAAGCCTACCGTGAGGAATCTTATCAAACACCTTGCTAAAATCCATGTACACTCTACCTTCATCAGTGTGTTTTGTCACATCCTCAAAAAATTCAATAAGGCTTGTGAGGCATGATCTACTCCTCACAAAGCCACGCTTACTATCTCTAATCAAACTATGCTTTTCCAAATAATCATAAACCTTGCCTCTCAGAATCCTCTCTCATAATTTTCCAACCACCAATATAAGACTGACTGGTTTGTAATTCCCAGGGTTATCCTTATTCCCTTTCTTAAACAAGGGAATAACATTTACCACCCTCCAATCATCTAGTACTACTCCAGTGGACAGTGAAGATGCAAAGATCATCACCAAAGGTGCAGTAATCTCTTCCCTCACTTCCCATAGTAACCTTGGGTATATCCTGTCTGACCCAGGGGACTTATCTATTCTCATGTTTTTCAAAATTTCCAGCACATCCTTTTTCTTAACATCAACCTGTTCAAGTGTATCAGCCTGTTTCATGCTGTCCTCACAATCGACAAGGTCCCTCTCACTAGTGAACACTGAAGCCAAGTATTCATTAAGGACCTCCCCTACCTCCTCCAACCCCAGGTACAAGTTCCCTCCACTATCCCTGATCATCCTTATCCTTACTCTGGCCATTGTCTTGATCCTCACATAAGTGTAGAATGCCTTGGGGCTTTCCTTACTCCTACTCACCAAGGCTTTTTCATGCCCCCTGCTAGCTCTCCTAACTCCATTCTTCAGTTCCTTCTGACTACCTTGTGACCCTCTAGAGTCCTGTCTGATCCTTGCTTCCTCAACCTTAAGTAAGCTTCCTTCCCCCTCTTGACTAGATGTGCCACATCCCCTGCCACTCAAGGTTCCTTCACTTTACCATCCCTTCCCTACCTGAGTGGGACAAACCTATCCAGCACTCATAGCAAGTACTCCCTAAACAACCTCCACAATTCTGTTGCATATTTCCCTGAAAATATCTGCTCCCAATTAATGCTCCACAATTTCTGCCTAATAGCATTGTAATTTACCCCTCTCCCAATTAAACACTTTCCCATACTGTCTGCTCCTATCCTTCTCAATGACTATTGTAAAGCTCAGGGAGTTGTGATCACCATCACCGAAATGCTGTCCCACCAAGAGATCTGACCTGGTTCGTTGCCAAACACCAAATCCAATATGGCCTTCCCTCTGGTCGACCTATCTACATATTGAGTCGGGAATCCTTCCTGGTCACACCTGACAAAATCTGCTCTGTCCAATCTTTTTGCATTAAAGAAGTTCCAATCAATATTAGGAAAATTGTAGTCACCCATGACAACAACCCTGTTACTCTGCACCTTTCCAAAATCTGCTCCTCCGTGTCTCTGTTGCTACTGGGAGGCCTATAGAAAACTCTCCAATAAAGTGACTGCTCCTTTCCTGTTTCTGACTTCCACCCATACTGACTCTATAGACAAACCCCCCTCGCCGACCTCCCTTTCTGCAGCTGCGATACTATCCCTGATTAACAATGCCACTCCCCCACCTCTTCTACCTCCCTCCCTCGACATTGTGAAACACCCAAACCTGGGAACATCCAACAATCATTCCTGCTCCTGCGATATCCAAGTCTCCGTAATGGCCACAACATCATAGTTCCAAGTACTGATCCATACTCTAAGTTCATCACCCTTATTCCCAATACTTCTTGAGTTAAAATAGACACATTTCAACCCATCACACTGACTCTCGCACCCGGAGTGTCTCCTCTTCAGGTGGCAAAGGTCATCGAGATAGTGACATCTGCTGTGTCCATCTCAGATTCCAAGGCCTTTTTAACGCTTCGTGGCCAGGGAGAACCCCATAGGTCCCAGAATCGTCAGGAAAGGCTGTTGGGGAGTTGGGCATGTATTGCTCCCACATCGTTTGCGCATTTGCAGCTTTTTGATGGTCCACATGCTTGTTCAGGACTGCCAGACCAACTGTATACATCACTGGACCTGACCTTGCATTGACCACGCCTCTTACCCATGCAAGGCCATTCCCATGATTCCTACACCAAACTTTGTTCCCTGAAGTAAACTGCCTCTCCAGCTCAGCAGAGTCTGGTGTCTGGCATTGACGTTCCTGATGCTGTTTCAACTCAGGTTCAGGAAGATCAGGTTTAACCTGGTGCAGAGTCTTCTCCCCATTAGCAACTCTGATGGAGCTGTCCTTGTAGTTCCATGAGGGCGGTCCTGTAATCAAACAGGAACTGGGACAATTTGGTATTGAGTGAAGCTGTAGGCTGTTTCTTTAATCCTGCCTTCAAAGTTTGGACTGGTTTTTCTGCCAGACAATGGACGTTATGGAGCTGTGCTTATATGTTGAATGCCACTCAACTTAGGAAGTATCCAAATTCCCAGCTGGTAAAAGATGCCCTGATATCTGTGACCAACACTTTGGACAGTCTGTGTGCTGCAAAAGATGCTCGCAGTTTTTCTATCGTTGTCCCCGAGTTTGACAAGTGGACTCTATGCACCTCCAATGGCTTTGAGTGAGTATCCACAATGACTAAGAACACTGAGCCCATGAAAGGTCCAGTATAGCTGATATGTAACTGGTTTATCGGCCATACCCATGAATGTAGGCAAGCTGCCAGTGGTAATCTGTGTGTTTGTTGGCACTCTGAGCACTACCCTACCAAGACCTCAATCTCTGTATCCAATCCTGGCCACCAGACATAACTTCTCACCAACATCTTCAGTTTGGAAACCCCTGGATAACTCTGGTGGCCAGTATCCGGCAGTGACCTTTGCTCGGGACAATCACTCTTGCTCCCCATAATAATATTCTAACCCCTCCATGTCCAAAATAATTTCAATTCTAGTTATGACAGCCTTTTGGTTTCTCCCATCACCATTGGCTGTTTCAGTTTTGCCAGGACTGGATATTCCTGCATCTAAAGTCTGATATTGTCAGCTATGACTGGAAGTCCGTCCAGAAAATTAAAAACCATTATGGACTCTTCCCGTGGTGGTTTCCCCCGGGGGTGTATCTGCCAGTGGGAGGTGGCTCAATGCATCCACATCCGTTAGTCAGCCTCCTGGACGGCGTTCCAACTTGTATACACACTTAGTATTACAACCCAACGCTGAATTCGGCCTGAAGTTATAGGTTGCCAATGCCTTGTCCTCATTAAGTTGACCGAGCAGGGGTTTGTGGTTTGTTGCTATTACAATCCTAAACCCATCAAAGTATTAGTGGAATTTCTTGACTCCAGGTATGACCACCAAACCTTCCTTCTCTATCTGAGTGCATTTACACTCTGCATTAGACAGAGTCCTGGATGCTTATACTATTGGCTGTTCCTCTCCATTGAGCCACCTATGAGCTAACACTACCTCGATGCTGTATGGACATATTAGCTGCATAATCAGGGATCTCATATGCTATGATGTGCACCTGACTGGCCTCATTACAATCACCACACTTCCCATGGAACTTCAATTTTTCCTCAGAATGTACTTCCTGAATGTTTATACCAAAATCTCCCCTTCAATGTCGGCCACTATTTTCTCGATTGATCTCAAGTCTACCCTTGTGTCCTAACTCACTTCACCCAGCTCCATGCTCATAGCCACGTCATTATGCTTATTTAAGTTTAAAGTACTAGTCTCGGACTCACACTTCTTCCTTTCAAACTGGATGTAAAATTCAATCAGACTGTGGTCACTGCTTCCTCGAGATACCTTCGTGCTGAGGCCGTTAGTGAATCCTCTGACAATAAACAACACCAAATCTCACCGAGCCCACTCTCCAGCTCTTTCCAGAATGTGGGGCTGTCCCAAGAAATTATCTCAGATGCATTTTATGAAATTCCTACAATTGGCTTTTTCCAGTTCATACATTGTTTAAAATTATCCATGATTATCCCGTACCCTTTATTCCAAGCCTGGAATATTTCTTCTGATCCACTTTCTGCTATGCTGATAGCTGGGCCAGCATTCATTACCTGTCCCTAGCTGTGCTTGAGAAAGACTCCTTTCTACTGCTGTAGTTTAAGCTCTGTAGCCCCCCTCAGATATTATTAGGGATCGTGTATATCACTCCTACTGATAACTTCTCCCAGCTACTGTTCCACATTTCCATCCACTTTGGCTCGGAACCAATTCTATTCTTGACTAACAGTGTCACCTCCTTTCCTTTACCCAGTTTCCGAATCTTCACGAATGTCACATTCCCCTCAAAATTCAGAACCCAAAGCTTAACATCCTATAGTCATGTTGCCAGATATATACCTATTTACATCAAAGGGTGCTATCCATTCAATTACTTTGGTATGAATGCTCCATACATTCTGATTCAATTCTGTTAGATTTTGGTATCTATTAATTGTTGTAACATCATGTCACTGATGAAGTAACTGAGGATGCTTGGGTCTAGGACAACCTCTTCAGGAACTCCTGCAGTAATATCTCAGGAGTGAGTGATTGTAGTGCATTGAAAATTGAATTTTGCATATTATGCTCATATAGCAGCTGAGGGGATGGTGAACAGTGGAAAGAATCTTTTAACAATAGTGCAAACCATTGCTCTGGAAGCTGTGCATAAACCTGTCCTCACTACAGTGAGAAAGTGAGGACTGCAGATGCTGGAGATCAGAGCTGAAAATGTGTTGCTGGAAAAGCACAGCAGGTCAGGCAGCATCCAAGGAGCAGGAGAATCGATGTTTTGGGCATGAGCGTCGACTCTCCTGCTCCTTGGATGCTGCCTGACCTGCTGCGCTTTTCCAGCAACACATTTTCAGCTCACTCCAATGAACCAATCATCAGTCAGAGGTTCTGCTAAATTACATTAGTTTGTGGGAGTTTGAAGGGACTATAGACGTTGAACTATTGCAGTAGAAAGGAATCTTTCTCAAAGACAGTGGGGGCAGGCAATAAATAGCCACATGCGATGGGTAATTCTTTTAAAAAATTATCCTTTAACAAGATGTGCAAGAGTTCTGTTCCTGACAGAACCTTCCTGTTTCTTCCCACACATTTCATAATGGTGAGGTAAATGGTGAGAAATGGGCATGAAACCTCCAGAATGTATTTACTTTCTGGAGGCAGCATTTTAAGTCGGATAGTTACGGAATGATTTAAGTCCGCAGCCTGTAGTTAGACACTCAAGAGGCACTTGAGTTTGGGATTAGAGTGCAGAATGTTTGCATGCACATACACACTGATCCTGCAAACCAAAACCATTAAAATGAAGGAAAATAATTAATCTTTAATCACTACAGAAGAAGTTTTTTACTTTGAAAGGGACTCAGTGCGTGATCAAGGATCTTAGTTATCAAACGCAGACTAAGAAGGGCTCGCTCAAACTATTCTTTTAGGTTTACTCTGTTGATGTGTTTCTTTTCCGACATGACTAGTCAGTCTGCCTCCTGCCAATGGAAGTTTGTGACTGATAGTGATAGGATTCAGTTTGTCAGGCTAAGACTCTATATCACTGAGACCAAAACAGCTAAATACCTGATGTCTATTTGTGAGGGAAAATATCCACCACTCTTGAGTGATCTAATGATATGCAGTGTGTAAGCAAATCTTTCAATTTACTGCATACAACAGATTTCAGAAGACACAAGGCTGGGTAAGTGATGGCCTAGCGATATTATCATTAGATTGCAAATCCTGAGGACCTGGGTTCAAATCCCACCTATAACAAATGGTGGAATTTGAATTCCATGAAAAATCTGGAATTAAGAGTCTAATGATAACCATGAGCCTATTGTTGGGGGGAAAAGCCCATCTGTTTCACCTTAGGGAAGGAATCTGCCATCCTTACCTGGTCTGGCCTCCATGTGACTCCAGACCCACAGCTAATGTGGTTGACTCTTAACTGCCTTCTGGGCAATTAGGGATGGGGCAATAACTGCTGACCTGGCCACATCCCAGGAATGAATAAAAATAAATGCATTCATTCTATCAGTGGAAATGAATGTTCAAGTTATGCTTGTTGTTTACAGTTCTGGTAACAAACTGTTGAAAGACGCTATGCGTCTCATTTACTAACAAGGTTGTACATGTTGTATCATAAATGACATTAAGAATACCATACACATATACCAGCAGAGGGAGTCTGAAAGGAAAATCAAGGACCCCATGTTGTATTAGTATAGGATGCAGACCTGCTTCTTCCTGAATATTACCATTTCTTCCCATAAACGTCACAACGATCAGCCTGTGATAACTGCCAGCACCTTCCTTTTTGCTCAGAATTATTGTAGAGGGCTTTGTGGTTGATTAAAGGTTTTTTGTTTTGCAAAATGTGTTGTGTTCTTATTGATTACGCAGTGGCACAGATAAAACATGATGTTTTTGGCAAGGCGATGATTTCAGATGTCAGGCAGCTGCTTAAGTATTGATTCAGTATTCCAAGGCATTCCTCCTCTTAACACCCCCCCTTCCCCCCGCTGCCCCCACTTCCTTCCACTATCCACAGCCCCAACTCCTCAAGTGTGCCCAGGAGCTAACCAACTTTTGTTCTGTGGAAGGGCCACATGACTCAAAACACTAGCCCTGATTTCTCTCCACAGATGCTGCCAGACCTGCTGAGCTTTTTCAGCGATTCCTGTTTTTGTTTCTGATTTACAGAATCCATGGTTCTTTCGGGTTTTTAACCTTTGTTGGGTGCAAACTGGTTTCTGTGCTTTCTGCACCCTAATATTACAACAGAAATTCCATTCCAAATTGGCTGAAAAACCCTTCGGGATGTGATGTGGTCTTGATAGGTGCTAAATAAATGTAAGTTTTTTTTTCCCCCTTAAGAAAGTTGCCAAGTCTGATTGATACATTATACATAGAGATAGCACAAAGTGCTTCAACACAACTTGATATGTACTGACAGCTGCCTCAATCAATGCATTTAGATGAACGCAGCACCATTTCAGTGCTGACTAATACCTGTTGCTACAAGATATAATCTCATTCCTGATGAAGGGCTCCAGCAGTAGTGGTGAAGGGGAGTTGTGCCAAGCCACCAGACCCATAGCCCATGGTGGAGCATTTAACACGAAGGACTGTAAAATTGAACACTTTCTTTATTTTTTCATTTTTCTACTTTTATATTCTATATTTTAGTCTATTTTTCTGTGTTTTAAGATGGTGCCAGAGAGTGGCAACATGATACAATACCTTTCACTGTAATTTGTAACGCATGTGACAATAAATATATCAAATCTTGCTCTAGTCAGAAATTCCTGGAACTAACCATTACATTCCATTATCTAAAATCCAACTTGATAACTCACAAAGGGCCATCATATATCTTGAATGGTATGTAACTAGCCACTGCTTACTATGTAATAAACACATTCTGTTTATTACCAAACTTCTCTTCTCCTGAAGACTTTGTGTGATCACCCTCTCACAACTGATAACAGTAACTTAGATTAATACCAAGAGGACTGGTGACAGAATCAATCCAAGGCATTTAGAATCATAGAGATGTACAGCATGGAAACAGACCCTTCGGTCCAACCTGTCCATGCTGACCAGATATCCCAACCCAATCTAGTCCCACCTGCCAGCACCCGGCCCATATCCCTCCAAACCCTTCCTATTCATATACCCATCCAGATGCCTTTTAAATGTTGTCAGTGTACCAGTCTCCACCACTTCCACAGCCTCCGATACTCCAGAGAAAATAACCCCAGCCTATTCAGTCTCTCCCTATAGCACAAACCCTTCAGCCCGGCAACATCTTTGTAAATCGTTTCTGTACACTTTCAAGTTTCACAACATCCTCCTTATAGCAGGGGGACCAGAATTGAGTGCAGTATTCCAAAAGTGGCCGAACCAGTGTCCTGTAGAGCCACAATATGACCTATAGTTAAAAGGTTATGTAAGGTTTACCCAGAGCTCTGTCTCTCGCAGTCTCTGTTAATCCTGACTAAGGATTGAACCCACTCTAAATTCAACGTTGATGATAACATGCGATGGGATGGAGAATATTACACAGTAACATTGCTTTTGAGGTGAAATATATTTTCGTGCTGTGCCTATAGGGGTCCCCAAGAACCAGGATTGGTTCAAATTTGCAGTTGGGAAACCTTGGTAACATGGCAACATGTATCCCTTGTTGTGTTGCTGGAATCTTATGGCATGAATTAAGTCCATTCAGCTAACTATCCCTGTATGCTTCAAAGTTTTGATTCTGCAGATATTTATCTACTTGGTTTTGAAATTTTCCAGCTTCCTTCCCACTCTCCCTGAATGAATATTTTATAGTTAAAACGTGTGGTGCTGGAAAAGCACAGTCAGTCAGGCAGCAATCCAAGGAGCAGGAGAATCGACGTTTCAGGCATAAGACCTTCATCAGGAATGAGGGGGCTGTGAGATAAATGGGAGGGGGGTGGAGCGGCGGGGGGGAAGGTAGCTGAGAGTGTGATAGATGGATGGAGATGGGGAATAAAGGTGATAGGTCAGAGAGGAGGGTGGAGTGGATAGGTGGGGAAAGAGGATGGACAGATGGATGGGTCATGAGGGCGGTGCCAAGTTGGAAGGTTGGATTTAGGATCAGGTGGATGAAATCGACATTGATCTCATGTGGTTGGAGGGTCCCAAGACGGAAGATGAGGCGTTCTTCCTCCAGACGTCGACTGGCTAGGATTTGGCCGTGGAGGAGGCCCAGGCCCTGCATGTCATGGCGGAGTGGGAGGGGGAGTTGAAGTGGTCGGCCACAGGGCAGTTTGGTGTGTGTGTGTGTCCCAGAGATGTTCCCTGGATATATCATATCTGAAGGAAAATCTGTATCAAAACGTAACTGCTGCCTTGGTTAGTAATTGTTCTGAACGGTGTGGATCTGGAGTTCCTGCTGAGCCCCATTGGAGACATTTCCACTCGAAGTAGCAGAGCCAGACTGGAAGACTGCAGACATTTTGATGTCAGACACTTTCAGTGCTGATGGGGATGATGTGATATCTGACGTACATCTTTAAAGACATCACATTGGACAATGTGCTCAAGACTGTCTGTGTCCCTTGTGAGAAATCCCCATCAGTGAGCTCTGCTCATTGTGTGGGTGCTTGAGGAGGTTCAGCTACAACTTTAACAGATGATGCCACGAATATCACATTTTATTAAAATGTTTTGAATAACACTTTTTAAACAAAAATCTCATGCTCTCAGTGGTTTGGGTTTATTATGTTAAATCAGTGTCGTAAAGTCACATGGTAGCAGAGTCCACTGAGAGGTAGTTCTATATAAAGCCCTGTCCTGTGAATTATTGAAAGATTATGTTCAATAAAAGGTAACGTTTACCTCTGCCTCTATCAATTCTAACTGAGGACCCAGCCCACTCTGAAACCCACACTGTTAATCACAGGCTCTGCCTGATGATCAAGAATATCAAACAGTAACATTGCTATTGAGGTGAAATATAGTTTGCCCCTGTGCCTATAGGTGGCCCCTGAGAATCAGAAGCTGTAAAAAAAATCACTGTGGAACTTCGTAAAACCATTGCTGATATCAGGCACTGCTACCATCACGTTTTATATGAACATCACTGTCACCGTGTACTCAGAGGATGTGGATCCAATGTACACAATGTCTCCTCTTAGGAGGACTCTCTGATCTCAGGAATCAATTTAAGGATCCCTTGGTGCACACCTTCAAAGGTAGGTAGATCCTTTCTGAGGTACACCAAGCAAAGCTTCTCAAAGGCGACAGTCTGTGGGGAGTTTGCACATTCTCCCCGTGTCTGCGTGGGTTTCCTCCGGGTGCTCCGGTTTCCTCCCACAGTCCAAAGATGTGCAGGTCAGGTGAATTGGCCATGCTAAATTGCCCGTAGTGTTAGGTGCAGGGGTAAATGTAGGGGAATGGGTGGGTTGCGCTTTGGCGGGTCGGTGTGGTCTTGTTGGGCCGAAGGGCCTGTTTCCACACTGTAAGTAATCTAATGTAAGTAATCCAATCAATTACTCTAGGTCCAGTCTCACCAAGACCATTGCAGTTATTTTTTTCCCTATGCTTCCATGAGGTGCAGATACTGCTGGCAAGGCCTGATGAAGGGATTTATGCCTGAAATGTCGAGTCTCCTGCTCCTCGATTTTTGCCTGACCTGCTGAGCTTTTCAAGCGCCACACTTTTCATCTTTGACTCTCCAGCATATGCAGTCCTCACTTCTCCTGGGCCAGCAATTGTTGCCAAGTCCTGACCACCCTGCAACTGAGGGATTTGTGAAGCCATTTCAGAGTCAACCACATTACTGTAGGTCTGGAGTCACATGTAGGCCGGACCAGATAAGGAGATAGATTTCCTTCCCATAGTTGAACCAGATAGGAATTTACAATAATGGTTTCATGCTAACTATTACTGTTGCGCCCCTGTTAATTCCAGATGGTGACTCAATGGTTAACACTGCTGTCTCCCAGTGCTAGGGACACTGGTTCAATTCCAGCCTCTGGCAACTGTTTGTGTGGACTTTGCACACTCTCCCCATGTCTGTGTGGGTTTGCTCTGGATTCCTCCCACAATCCAAAAATGTGCAGGTTAGGATAAATTGGCCCTGCTAAATTGCGCATAGTATTCAGGGATATGTAGGTTTGGTGCATTAGTCAGGGGTAAATGTAAGGGAATGGGTCTGGGTGGGGTACTCTTCGGAGGGTCAGTGTGAACTTGTTGGGCCAAATGGTCTGTTTCCACACTGTAAAGATTCTGTAACTTATCAAGTGAATTTAAATTCCAGTGATCCTTGTGGTGGGATTTGAGATCTATGTTGGCAGAGCCTTAGCCTACTCCTCTGTCTTTCTGATCCAGTGATATTACAACTCCTCCAACATCGCCCCCCGGTGTTCACCACTGCCAGGTCCTCCCACAGTGCCCAGCACTGGTACTGGTTTTAAATCCCAGTCATGCTCCTGGTGAAGTGTTACCAACCATGAGGAACACTCCTTAGGTGGCATAGTGCTGGTTTATAAATCAGTTTAGCTCAGTTGGTTGGATTGTTGGTTTGCAAAGCAGTGTACTGCCAATGGTGTGGGTTCAATTCCCATCACTGATTTGAGGTTACCTTCTCAACCTCTTTCCTCGTCTGGTGGCCCTCAGATTAAATCACCGCCAGTCGCTTCTCTCTCTAAAAAGAGAGCAGCCCCTATGATCTGGTAAGACGATAGTGACCCAAGAACAAGTTATTTTAGAACCAAGATGCCAATCCATAAACTGAGTCGAGAGTGTGGTACTGGAAACGCACAGCCAGTCAGGCAGCACCCGAGGAGCAGGAGAGTCAATGTTTCGGGCACAAGCCCTTTATCAGGATTTCATCAGGCAGTGCTTTTCAGCACCAAACTCTCGACTCTGACCCCAGCATCTGCAGTCCTCACTTTCAACTGATGCCATCTCAGACCCCTGTCAGAGAGTGCTACTGGTTCCCCCGTGCCTGGTGTAGCCTACAGCTTGATCATGCCAACAGTTGTGCCAAGCCAGGGTAGTTGTGACTGTCGATGACCTCTTCTCCTGCAGTCTCCTTCAACGCACTATTGCCCTGAAGCGTTGAGTTTCCCACCTTCCTCCTTACATCCCAACATAGTGTCTCCAGTTCCCACAATTCACCTCCCCATTTCTCCATCACACCAGTGGTCCCCTAGTAATCCCCCTTGACATCTACTGAGTGGACCCCCAGGACTGATTGTGGCCCACACTGGATGGACAACGCTGACTTAGAACTGGACAGATCCTTGACTGCTCTGGGAACAGTTTACTGAACGGCTTCCCAACATTCCCAGGGAAGCTTGCCTGCAGGAGTGACTACAGCCCCACTGCCTGGGCTGAGGGAGCACAGAACCCCAGACCCTCGCCCCTCCAAGAGGCTGACTGGCCAGTTCCAACCCCTGGACTGATATTGGTAAATGGTCCCTTGACTTACATAGAGTTGAGACTCCCTGACTGACAGCTAACTCCCCGAGGAGAAAGTGAAGACAAAAGACGCTGGAGAGTCAGAGTCAAAAAGGGTGGCGCTGGAAAAGCACAGCCAGTCAGACAGCATCTGAGGAGCAGGAGAGTTGATGTTTTTGGCATAAGCTCTTCATCAGGCTGTCTCTCTTGACCTGACTGAGGACTAATCCCAGTATAGATGATCATTCAGTTTAAGGACATGCAGTGTCTGCTGGCTGTATAACTGGTGGAATTCATGGTAAAAACAAGGGCTGCAGATGCTGGAAACCAGAGTCTAGATTAGAGCGGTGCTGGAAAAGCACAGCAGGTCAGGCAGCATCCGAGAAGGAGAAAACCGATATTTCGAGCTAAAGCCCTTCATCATTCCTGATGATGCCTGACCCGCTGTGCTTTTCCAACACCACTCTAATCTAGACACTAGTGGAATGTACAGCAGAGGTGAGGTTAATTCATAGAATCCCTACTGTGTGGAAACAGGCCATATTGCTTGAACAAATTCACACCGACCCTCCGAAGAGTAACCCACCCAGATCCATTCCCCTAATCTATTACTCTACATTTACCCCTGACTAATCCCTGAACACTATGGGCAACTTAGCATGGCCAATCCACCTAATCCGCACATCTTTGGACTGTGGGAGGAAACCGGAGCACCCGGAGGAAACCTATGCAAACAAGGGGAGAATGGGCAAACTCCGCACAGACATTCACCCGAGAGTGGAATCGAACCTGGGTCCCTGGCACCATGAGGCAGCAGAGTTAGCCACTGAGCTTGTATTATGTTGGCATAAGCTAGATGGCCACCCCTGTGACTGGTGACGGCTGAGCACCATGTTAAGCTGCCTGAAACAACAAAACAATCCTGTACTGTGAATCTTTATTCTCTGGCTGAGGTTGGGGTGGGCAAAGTGAGAGAAGACTAAACAATCTGTGGGCATCTAAGCAGACACAAACTGAGTGATTTGCAAGAGAGCTAGTGAGAAACCAAGAGATGTAGCTCAGTCCAATCCACGAGATGAGCTCCTGTCCCAGTTTGCAAGGTGTCCTGGCAACTGCATTGCAAGGAGAGGTGACAGTGCATTGCAAAGCATTGAAATGCTGAACTAAATTGGGAGTGGGTGGGTAACGTGCCAGGAAGGTGTGACCAAGCTGGTCCTTGTACAATCTGATGAGGGGTGGTACAGGCAGTCATAGAGTCATACAGCACAGAAACAGCCCCTTTGGTCCAACCAATCCATGCCAACCATAATCCCAAACTAAACCAGTTTATGCCACCCATATTCCAAAACTAATCTAGTCCCATCTACCTGCATTTGGACCATATCCTGATGAGGGCCTAAAACGTTGATTCTCCTGCTCCTCGGATGCTGCCTGACCTGCTGTGTTTTTCCAGCACCACACGCTCAACTGCAATCACCAGCAGCTGCAGTACACACTTTTGCCATATCCTTCTAAATCTTTTCTATTCATGTACTGTCCAAATCTCTTTTAAATGTTGTAATTATATTTGCAACTATAACTCCTCTGGCAGTTCATTCCACATTTGAACCAATGTGTCCTCCTCTTTATTGGCTCTACCATCATGTTAACTTTCTGATATTTGTGTTTAAGATCACCCCAGACCCCTGGACAATACCATTTTATGATTTCTCAAGATATTAAACCCAAACTTATTTTTTCTTCTTCAAGCATGAATTGCATTTCACCCCATTATATTGCAATACTTTATGTATAATTCCCACAATACAGATGGCACAGTCAATGATATGGTGCGGTGTAGCAGACTCTGTTGCACTCAGTACCTTTGTGTTGCAATGTAATTATATCCAGTCAGAAACCTGCCCTCCCTCAGGAACAAAACCTCCCTGGGTCTGGAAGTGTGGACTGGGCAGGGAATGGGGATATTAATATGTCGCTGAGTTGGTTTGGAAAACTCTGCTGCAAATGGACATTTCTCCACATTATATTCTATTTGCCCAATTGCTTGCCCACTCAGTGAACCTGCCCATATCTGTTAACATCCCCATAACTTTCCCTCTCACCCAAAGTGGGTTGTCAGATACCCTGAAGACATTACAAAGAAACATAGAAGATAGGAGCAGGAGTAGGCCATTCGACCAATCTCAAGAGGGTAGGAATATAAAAGCACCGTTGTGCTACTGAGACTTTATAAAGCTCTGGTTACGCCTCATTTGGAGTACTGTGTCCAGTTGTGGTCCCCACACCTCAGGAAGGACATACTGGCACTGGAACATGTCCAGCGGAGATTCACACGGATGATCCCTGGAATGGTTGGTCTAACATACGTGGAACGGCTGAGGATCCTGGGATTGGATTCATTGGAGTTTAGAAGATTAAGGGGAGATCTAATAGAAACTTACAAGATAATACATGGCTTGGAAAGGGTGGGCGCTAGGAAATTGTTTCCATTAGGCGAGGAGACTAGGACCCGTGGACACAGCCTTAGAATTAGAGGGGGTCAATTCAGAATGGAAATGAGGAGACCTTTCTTCAGCCAGAGAGTGGTGGGCCTGTGGAATCATTGCCGCAGAGTGCAGAGGAGGCCGGGACACTAAATGTCTTCAAGGCAGAGATTGATAGATTCTTGATGTCACAAGGAATTAAGGGCTAAGAGGAGAATGTGGGCAAGTGGAGTTGAAATGCCCATCAGCCATGATTGAATGGCGGAGTGGACTCGATGGGAAAAATGGCCTTATTTCCACTCCTATGTCTTATGGTTTGATGGTCTTATGGACCCATCAAGCATGCTTCGCCATTCAATATGATCATGGCTGATCATCGAGCTCAATTCCCTAACCCCACCATCCTCTGATATCCCTTGGTCCCTTTATCTACAAGAGCAAAATCTAGATTGTATTTGAGAGAGAGAGAGACAGATTGTGCGTGAAGGGAGAGAGAGATTATGCATGAAAGAGAGAATTGGCATTTGATTGACAACACGTCCATCCCCTACACCACTGACTCTCAGTAGCAACACATGTGCACTATTTACAAGATGCACTGCAGAAATTCACCAAAGCTCTTCAGCCAGCACTTTCCAAACCCAAGGTCACTTCCATCCAAAAGGTCAAGGGCAGTAGATATGTAGGAACACCACCCCTTGAAAGTTCTCCACCCAGTTAGTCACCCACTGGTGATATATATTTGGAAATATATTGCCATCCCTTCACTGCCCCGGGTCAAAATGCCTCCCACCAGCATTATGTACTGACACCCCCAAGGATTAGAGTGGATCAAGAAGACAGCTCACCATCATCTTCAGGGTAATTCGGGATGGACTATAAATGCTAGCCATGCCTACATCCCATGAATGAATTTTAAAAATGCTCAATTCCATTCAGACAGCACACTTCACAAAAGTGCCAGTCCATCTGGGGTTTTCTCAATACTTCTCAATTCCACCAAACCAGGCTCTTCAAACCTCCCACTCCCCTTTGAATTGAGCCATCGATGGTTCTTAGCTCTTCATCCATGCCCTAACCATTCCTGCCAACTCCCAGGAATTCCCAGGCTTATCCTTATTGTCAGGTCCTGCTCCAGCACCACCCTCACAGTTTAGGTCCTAGTCCCCTACCTCTCTCCACCTGGCTGCAGCCGATGGGATCTGCCTGTGTCCTCCCTGGTTCTGTGGTCTCCTTCCCCCCTCCATCGCTACAGCACGGGAAGGGGTCTCCAATTGTCTTGGGGTGAATGCAGAACATTCAGCTCAGCATACCCAACCTGTGAAGCCAGAAATCTCACTGAATGCGAGAAACTGCAGTCCTTGGCCTGTGCCCATTGAGAACGGTATGAGAGCATTTCTTCACATCGTTTGTGGGCCCTTTTACCTGGGTGTTGGTTGGCTCAGTTGGGTAAATGGCTGGCTTACAATGAAAGGCGATGCCAACAATATGGGTTCGATTCCGGCACCGGCTGAAAGTTGGCATTAAGGACTTTCCTTCTCCCTTTGCCTGAGATGTAGTGACCTTGAGGTTAGTGATTGCTCTGCATTGGGAGATTGGTCCTGTGGCGCAATGCCAACTTACCTTATGGCCAACAGTGACTTGCATGGTATTGGTAAAGGAGGGAACAGTGATGGTGACATGACAGCAAATCTTAGATTGTCTCTTACCAAAGAAAGTCATTGCTTGGCATGTGAGTTGCATGAATGTTATTTGCTAGTTGTCAGCCCGAGCCTGGATATTGTCCAGATCTTATTGTATTTGAAATTGACCGCTTCAGTATCTGCAGAGTAGCTCATGGAGCTGAACATTATGCAATCATCAGCGAACATTCCCACTTCTGGCCTTATGGCGGATGGAAGGTCATTGGTGAAGCAGCTGAAGATGGTTGGGCCTAGTACACATGGTCATTGCCAAATCTGGAAGCATACAGGGTAAGGTAAGCAAACAAAAAGGAAATTCATTCCAGATACGGAAAAATTATGGCTGTAGAAAGCCTGGAGAGTACACCAAGTGTGGAAGTGAAATAATAAAGGCATTAGCAATGCAAAAAGAGGATATGTAAAAATGCTGGCAGGTAAAATCAAGGAAAAGCCAAACATGTTTTATTGTCATTTTATGAGCAAGAGCATACTAAAGAAAGCGTAGGGTCTATTAGAGATATGCAGGTAACTTATGCGAGGGAAAGGGCAGGGTCTATCTGAGATATACAGGTAACTTATGTGGGAGAAAAGGTAGGGTCTATCAGAGACAGGTAAAAACAAGGACTGCAGATGCTGGAAATGAGAGTCTAGATTAGAGCGGTGCTGGAAAAGCACAGCAGGTCAGGCAGCATCCGAGGAGCAGGAAAATCAACCTTCCGGTAAAAGCCTTTCATCAGGAATAGATTGTCGATTTTCCTGCTCCTCAGATGCTGCCTGACCTGCTGTGCTTTTCCAGCACCGCTCTAATCTAGACTCTACCAGGGGTATACAGGTAACTTATGCCAGGGAAAGGGTAGGGATCTATCAGAGATATTCAGGGAACTTATCCATAAATACAGAATATGGACACTTCGCCTTGATAAATGAGAGGTGTGCTGTTGAATTAAAGGGGAAAGAGTGAAAAATAGCTGCAATAAGCATAATATCACAGGGATTTTGTCTGAAGCATCGATTCTCCTGTTCCTCGGACGCTGCCTGACCTGCTGTGCTTTTCCAGCACCACTCTAATCTAGACTCTGGAAAATAGACCCAAGTTATGAAACTCCCGAGACTGCAAAGTTCCTTTTGGGCTGCAGAGGTAAACACAGTTCCCCGATATTTTAAACTAAAAACTGAAAGAATTGCAAATGCTGTAAATCAGAGACATCAACAGAAATTGCTGGAGAATCTCGGCAGGTCTGGCAGCATCTGTGGTGAGAAATCAGAGTTGACATTTCAGGTCCAGTTTCCCTTCATCGGAGGATTTTTCTGATTTCTCTCCACAGATGCTGCCAGACCTGCTGAGCTTTTCCAGCAATTTCTGTCTCTGTCTTTACCCTACATTTTTGCAGCATTTCAGAAGAGACCCCGGGGTTGATCGGTATTTGCGTTGCGTTTGCTGAGAATGAGTGTGAAGCAATCATGATTTTTCAAATTTAAGGCATGACCAAATGACCACGGGGAAGTGATTGTGCAAATTTAGGGAAAGGCTAAAGTGATGGTGGGGAAGTGATTACGCAAATTAATAGGCGGCATGTGGGCTCGGTAGTTAGCACTGCTGCCTCACAGCGCCAGAGACCCAGGTTCAATTCCCGTCTCAGGCAACAGTCTGTGTGGGTTTCCTTGGGGTGCTCTGGCTTCCTCCCACAGTCCTAAGGTGTGCAGGTCAGGTGAATTGGCCATGCTAAATTGCTCGTAGTGTTAGGCGCAGGGGTAAATGTAGGGGAATGGGTCTGGGTGGGTTGCTCTTCAGAGGGTCAGTGTGGACTTGTTGGGCCGAAGGGCCTGTTTCCACACTGCAGGTAATCTAAAAAATGGAAGGCTATAGCTGCAAAGAGTATGTAAAGCATCAGAGTTTGCAGAGCCCTGCAAGACAGCTGCCAGAAACATTCGTACTGATCCTGTTTTTAAATGAATGTTCCAAGGATTATTACAAGCGCTCAATCTGTCAGTCCCAATCAGCTGCACCACTAAACACACTAAGCCACTCAGTTGTGTTCTGCACTCAGTTTCACCACTTCCTCCAGCTACATGAGCTACTTACTTCATCTCCATGTCTTCCAATTGCCCCTGGTAATGATCTAGCAGTGGTATTGTGGTGCAGTGATAATGTCCCTACCTCTGGCCTAGGTAGGCCTGGGTTCAAAACTCACTTACCCCAGATGTGTGCAACAATATCCCTGAACAGATTGATTATAAAACACGTCAGGCACAAATTCAACAATGAAAGGACTAACAGTCAGACGATGAAGCACTGCTTTCTTTTGTTTCCTGGAGAATCCAGAGTGAAATCTGAACTATTTCACATTGACCCGAAATCTATCAATTTGGGAAAAATTGCCATCTTCAGAAAAATCCTGATTTTAAAGCTAATCTGGAATGTCAAGGGGGCCATTTCAACTGAAGTGTATCCTTCCAGCAGTTTCTTACACTCAGGCTAATTGTGCTGGTAATTAATGGTTAAGGAGCATTATGCTTGTCGGTGTCTTTAGCAAGATACATGATGATAGTCAGTGCTTTCTGTTAAGCTGCCTCGTGCTAGTCAGTGGCTTTAGTTAAGGAACCTTGTGACCGTTAATATCTTTAGTTAAGAAACATCATGCTCATTGGTGTTTTCAGTTAAGAACATTGGTCTAGTCAATGCCTTAGTTAAGGAGCCGAAAATGTGTTGCTGGAAAAGTGCAGCAGGTCAGGCAGCATCCAAGGAACAGGCGATTCGATGTTTCGGGCATGAGCCCTTCTTCAGGAAGGGCTCATGCCCAAAACGTCAATTCTCCTGCCCCTTTGATGCTGTCTGACCTGCTGCGCTTTTCCAACAACACATTTTCAGCTCTGATCTCCAGCATCTGCAGTTCTCACTTTCTCCTTAGTTAGTTAATCTTTAGTTAAGGAACGGTGTGCTAGTTCATGCTCTAGTTAAGGTGTAGTATGATAGTGCCTTTAGTGAAGGAGCATTTTGTTAGTCAGTGCTTTCAGTTAAGGAATATTGTGCTAGTCAATGGTATAGTTAAGGAATGTTGCACTAGTCAATGCCTTTAGTTAATAACATTGTGCTAGTTAATGTCTTAGTTCAGGAACATTATGCTGTTGTCTCAAATGAGTCAAAATGTGGAAGTTACTTTAACCCATTGGTTAATCTGACCAGGGAATGCTTGCTTAGAGCTGGGCCAGGAAATGAAAATTGAAAGAGTTTTACTTGACCCAATACTGATACCCTTCCTCCTGGTCACAGACATCTAACAGCAACGTGGGATTACCTGCAGGATCTGGATTATCCAGGAAGGATCTGGATTACCCGCGCAGGATCTGGATTACCTGACCAGGATCTGGATTACCTGGCGGGATCTAGATTACCTGGGCAGGATCTATATTACCCGGGCAAGATCTGGATTACCCGGTCGGGATCTGGATTACCCGGGCAAGATCTGGATTACCTGGACAGGATCTAGATTACCCAAGTAGGATCAAGATTACCCGGGCGGGATTTGGATTACCTGGGCAGGATCTAGATTACCCGGGCGGGATTTGGATTACCTGGGCGGAATCTGGATTACCTGGGCGGGATCTGGATTACCTGGGCGGGATCTGGATTAACCAGGCAGGGTCTGGATTACCCAGGTGGGATCTTAATTACCCGGGCAGGATCTGGATTAGCCAGGTGGAATCTGGATTACTTGGGCAGGATCTGGATTACCCAGGCGGAATCTGGTTTACCCAGGGAGGATCCGGATTACCAGGGCTGGATCTGGATTACCTGGGCGGGATCTGGATTACCCGGGCAGGATCCGGATTAATTCAGGTGCAGGGTGTGGTGGAGATTGAGGAGCTGTGTGTGATGGAGCTGAAGGTGGAGAGTAGGAAAGCACTCAACAGCGTTACCTTGACTAAGCTCTGACGAGGTATCGTAGGCAAGAAGCTGCTCAGTGACCTCCCCACACACCCACCTCATCGCCTCCCCCCCTCCAAAGCACCCACCTGAGCACCGACATCAGGGGCTGGAGGGTGGTCTCAGTGAAACTGAACTAAGATGGACCCCTCCCACACTTTAGCCCCCAGAGTACAGAGCATCCACAGCCAGAATACATCACCCCCCCCCTCCCCCCCCACTCCCCTCTCCCCCATCACGAGGTGCTGGCTGTCTTTTAGTGAGTCAGAAAGGGTCCCACTGTAATCATTGCAAGCCAGTGAGCGGCTAAGGATGGTACACATGGGTGATGCCAGCTGTATCTCCTGCTCACGAGGCATGGACTATAAATACAAGGGGCATGGATAGGGTGAATTGCCAAATGTCTTTTCCCTGGGGTGGGGGGAGTCCAGAACTAGAGGGCATAGGTTTAGGATGAGAGGGGAAAAATATAAAAGAGACGTAAGGGGCAACTTTTTCACACAGAGGGTGGTGAGCTGCCAGAGGACGTGGTGGAGGCTGGTACAATTACACTATTTAAAAGGCATCTCTATGGGGGCATGAACAGGAAGGATTTAGAGGGATATGGGCCAGATACTGGTAAATGGGACTAGATTGGGTTGGAATATCTGGTTGGGATGGGCGGGTTGGACTGAAGGGTCTGTTCCCGTGCTGTACATCTCTTTGAGGAAGGATATAATGGAGATAGTTCAGGGGAGGTTCACCAGGTTGGTTCCAGGGAAGAAAGGGTTGTCATACAAAGAGCAGTTGAATAACCTGGGATTGTACTCACTGGAGTTCCGAAGAATGAAGGGGATGTGATGGTGGTATACATTAAATGCTAAGGGTGGACTCTTTAATATTTTAGGATCTCTGTGAAGATCCAAGCCATGGGGAAAACATGGTGTCAGAACAGGTTAGACATACAAAATGATAAGGTGGACATTGAACACATGTTCCCACCTGTCGGACAGTCTCAAACATCAGGGCATAGGTATAGAGTGAGAGGAGATAGATTCAAAACTGAGATGAGGAGAAACGAGGGTTGTGAATCTGTGGAACTCACTGCCCCAGAGTGCAGTAGAGGCAGAACCAATCACTAGATTCAAGAAGGAAATAGATGTGTTTCTGACCAGGCCCGCTGTCAAGGAAAAGCCGCCAGCATTCTCAAAGATCCATCCTGCCCTGGCAATGTTTTTCCACAACCTCTACCATCGGGGAGAAGGTACAGAAGCCTGAACACACACACACACACACACACACACACACACACACACACACACACACACACACACACACACACACACACACACACACACAGGTTTCATAACACTTTCTACCCTACAGTTGTTAGAATACGGAATGGGCTTACAAACGGCACTGTGGCTCAGTGGTTAGCACTGCTGCCTCACAACGCCAGGGACCCGGCTTCACTTCCAGCCTCGGGCAACTATCTGTGTGGAGTTTGCACATTCTCCCTGTGTCTGCATGGGTTTCCTCCCAAAGTCCAAAGATGTGTAGGTCAAGTGAATTGGCCGTGCTAAATTGCCCATAGTGTTAGGTGAAGGGGTAAAATGTAAGGGAATGGATTTGGGTGGGTTGGTCTTTGGAGGGTCAGTGTGGCCTTGTTGGGTTGAAGGGCCTGTTCCTACACTGTAGAGCACCTAATTTACCTGTACATATGTGTTTTGCACATTGCTGCTGTTTACCTATTATTTACTTATCTCTACAACTTAACTCTGTGATCTGCCTGTATTGCTTGCAAGGCAAAGCTTTTCACTGTGCCTCAGTACACGTGAACAATAAATTCAATTCAATTCAAATTCACTTCAAAGGCGGGGTAGAGTGGAGCAGGCAAGAGAGTGGAATGGCTGACCTTACCAGGCTAAGGTCAGCCTATTGAATGGCGGAGTGGGCTAGGAGGGCTGCACATCCTCCTCCTGTTCCTACTTCCTGTGACTGTGGGACAGTACCAATACCACTGAGGCCCAGCATCGACGGCGTGCCAGCGTCGAGCATTTAACTGCGTGAAATGACCCCACTGAGGGAGCCGCTGGGTCACATCGTCTCTAACTAACCCATTAATGATTCCAGATGAGTAAATCTTTCCGATTGTTAAGGAGCTCTGAGGTCTGTGCGGGCCGCGCACGGCAAAACAAAAGAGCAGCCCTCGTTAATGGTCAACTCGAGTATATTTTACACTGTTCATTATCACCAGTGAATCCGGGGAAATAGGAAAGATGAAGCATTCATTGCAAAGTGTTTAGGCAGCATTCTGCAAGCATATCAAATGCTGAGCTCAGTGCCTTTGGTGGCTGCATTCTCAAACACTGCTTTAACTCTCAGTGGGTCATTCATTTATTTCCCCTCTCCCTCCAGTTAATAACTCGGTGAATAATATTATTCTAATTATATCAGTCCAATCAGCACTATTGCATGTCCAAGGCTCATTTCCATTAGTTTAAGCTTTGTCTTTCATACTGTGAGTCTAATTCAATGAGACATCAAACATTTTCACTGACCCAGGACACTGAGGTGAGGCAGCTTTACCCTTCCAATCTATTAACCCGACACTGTAATCGTCTCTGTCAATGGCTGCATGATAAATAGCATAGTTCCACCGCAAATGACTTAATGTGTGAGGAGTATATTTTGCCCATATATCAATATGTGTTTAGTTTGCAGGGTGTGTCAATGCTTTGGGTAATCAGTCCTCATTCCCCAATGACAAAGAGGTGGTGGAAATGCTTTAGCTAAACTCTAGACTGGAAACATTCGCTCTCTCTTTCTCTCCAAGGATGCTGCCTGACCCGTTGTGACGACCAGCATTTTTTTGTTTTCAGTACAGATTCCAGCAGTAATTTGCAATGACATTCTTATTCTGGCTCTGTTATCCCATGATTGTGGAATTTGCGGCTTTTTTTTTGCAATGACGTTTGGGGTGACATGGGTCAGGAAGCCTTTAGATGAATATCTAGTCCTCCCAGCCACACGGACATATTAGCTAGTCATGATATCGCTGTTGCTTGTGGGATCTCGCTGTGTTGAAAATGCAGTGACGACGTTTCAAACCTGTGAATTGGTTGAGAAACCATGAGCTGATTGGGCGGCACAGTGGTTGGCACTGCTGCCTCACAGCGCCAGAGACCCAGGTTCAATTCCTGCCTCAGGCAACTATCTGTGTGGAGTTTGCACGTTCTCTGCATGGGTTTCCTCCGGGTGCTCCGGTTTCCTCCCACAGTCCAAAAATGTGAAGGTTAGGTGAATTGGCCATGCTAAATTGCCCATTGTGTTAGGTGAAGGGATAAATGTAGGGGAATGGGTCTGGGTGGGTTGCGCTGCGGTGGGTTGGTGTGGACTGAAGGGCCTGTTTCCACACTGTAAGTAGTCTAACCTAATGATGAAAGGTGATATCAAGTTACAACTCATATTCCTCCTGGAGCAGAGACTCCTATTAAGGGCCTTAAACTTTCCCTTGGGCCTGTGAGTGAATGCTCCAGGCAATGGCCCCAACTCCGAACATTGGGAAAAGCTCCCAAACCCAACACTGGGAATGGTCCCTAAGCCCCCACACCCAGCAGGAATGGTTCCTGAACCCCAAACCCACTGCTGGGATTGTGATTCTCCCATCTCTGGGTATAACCCCTCCCTCCCAACCACAGGGAATTATACCCTAATTGTCCCCCTCCCCCCACCACCATTCAGCTTGGACCCCCAACCCCACACTGTGGGCAATGCTTGTTTGCTCACTGTTGGGAATGGCCTACCTGCAACACCAGTCCCTCCCCCTAGCACCCACCCTAAGTATCCCACTGAGAGTGTATCTCTGCCTTCAACATGCTCCCGTCCCCAAACCACCCACAGTGTGTGTAGAACCAGTTGTGGGTTCAGAGGGAAGTAATGTCAACTGTGTAGGAGGTGGGGGGCTTATCATCTTACATCCCCCTCCCCCACTCCTGCACATGAAACCCCTGAGGATCCCAGGGCTCGCTTCTTCACCTGCCTCATTTTTGCTCCCAGCACCATCCAGAGGGATATAAGCATCACATTTCAGCTTCTCACTGCTTCATTCAAACTCTGTGTAACAGATTAGGTGGATCCCAACACGGCTCAGCTTGTGAAAGCAGGTTATGTGACCGGTGTAGAAACACACCGACACCCTCCCAGCTACAGATTGGCTCCAGCTCTTGTAAAAAGCCCTTGCGCCAGTCGTTTTAATAAACCTGACGTTTATTAAAACAACTTGAGGACATTCATCGGCTGACTTTCATTTTTGCAAATTCAGTTTTGTGAGGCAGAAGAATATTCCTTTAAGCTGCATCATTTGCTCTGATTTTGCCAGACCCAATAACATTAAATCCTTTGGAAACACTGGATGATTTACTTTATGCGACTGGACTCAATTATCTCATGTAAAAATCGACCAGAGCTGAAAAAAAATCTAATTAATATGCCACGAAAGTCAGAATAAACCTTTCAAAAGCCCAAAGGCCAATCCTGCTGTAGAGGATGTCCTCTCACTCTCTCCTGTTATGTCTCTCATGATCTTTATCCCTCTCTATCTCTCTATCTCTCACTCTCTCTTTCTCTCTCAATCTCTCTAGTCTCTCACTGTGTGTGTGTCTCTCTCTCTCCTTTCTCTCTTCCTACTTCTACCTTAGACTGACTGTATCTCCCTGTCTAACTGTTTATCTCTCTGCTTCTGTCTCACTGTCTCTCTCTCTCTCACCTCTCTCTTTTTCTGTCTCTTTCTCTGCCTAGGCCTCTCTCTTACAGTAAAAAATGAGGTCTGCAGATGCTGGAGATCACAGCTGAAAATGTGTTGCTGGTTAAAGCACAGCAGGTTAGGCAGCATCCAAGGAACAGGAAATTTGATGTTTCGGGCATAAGCCCTTCATCATCTCTCTTACAGTCTCTATCTCACTCTCTTTCCCTCATCTCTCACTCTGTCCCTTTGTACCTCCCCCTCCCATCCTCATTTTTCTCTCCGTCTCTGCATCTCTGTCTCTGTCTCTGTCTCTCTCTCTCTCTCTCCCCTTCACAATGCCATATTTTTCTCTCTCTTCCTCAGTGTCTCTGTGTCTTTCTCTCTACCTCTGTGCCTCTGTCTCTATTCGGTTTCCTCCCATAATCCAATGATGTACAGGTCAGGGTGAATTGGCTATGCTAAATTGCCCATAGTGTTAGGTGCATTAGTCCAGGGTAAATGTAGGGGAATGGGTCTGGGTGGGTTACTCTTCGGCGGGTCGGTGTGGACTTGTTGGGCCGAAGGGCCTGTTTCCATACTTGTAGGGAATCTAATCTAATCTAATCTCTCTCTCCCTCTTTCCCTATCTCTGTGTCTCACTCACTGTTTCTCTTCCTGTGTGTCTCTATCTGCATCTCCTTCCGATAAATGCTGGGAGAGTTGGTAGGAAGGACACATTGGCGTTGTTGTTATGATTGGCATAGCGATGAAGAGATGACACCTGAAGAATAGCGACTCTGACATTGGTGGGTCTGGCAGGGCAGCGTTGGGGTGACATTTTGAACAGGAGCAACAGATAAAGAACAAAGATGGACTTTCTTTCATTCAGTTATTCAAAATGGCGCCAGATCATGGCAACAGTTGAAGCTTTTCACTGTATTTTCTCTTAAGTACAAGTTAGAATATTCATTTGATTCAATTAAGCTCAAAGTAATTCAAGGGAAGGGTGGGAGGTGCATTTTGTGGTTTTCTGTATGAAGATATATCACAAAGACTGTCATCTCCTTAAGTTATTAACAACATTGTCAATTAAACAGCATCACAGATTCAAATGCTAAGCTAATCTTTCATGCCAGGCAGGTTTTTCTGTACATAGGAGTTGTAAAATCTCTGCAGTGTGGAAACAGGCCATTCAGCCCAACAAGTCCACACTGACCCTCAAAGAGTAACCCACCCATTTCCCTTACACTTATCTCTGACTAATGCACCTAACCTACACATCCCTGAATACTACGGGCTATTTAACATGACCAATCCACCTTAACATCTTTGGACTGTGGGAGGAAACCAGAGCACCCGGAGGAAACCCACGCAGACATGGGGAGAATGTACAAACTCCACACAGACAGTCCTCCGAGGCTGGCATCGAACTCAGGCCCCTGGTGCTGTGAGACTGCAGTGCTAACCACTGTGGCACGACGCTGAGGACCTCACAGAATCCCTATTGTGGCACATTCCTGAGGAATTATCTGGGAAATTGAAGATTCCACTGCTCCTAAAAAAATCCCCTCAAAGTCTCCATTTCAATCTGTAATTCCACTACAGTTAAGTAAATCTTTACTCAGGGAATGTTCGATGATTAAATACTGAGTCTAACTCCTGACCAACTATTCAATTAACCCCAATTTAACTTACTACACTTCCCTATGCACCTTACACCCTCCAGGTCATTCCTAACCCTCTCCCCTGAGGACCTGATGTGACCCTCCTCCAACACCTGCTCCCTCCCACTCTGTCTGACCTAACCAGCATGCCTTGCTGCTGGACCCAACACCTCCCTTCAATAAGGGCCTGAAACTGTTCATCACAGAGTCATAGAGTCATAGAGTCATACAGCATGGAAACAAACCCTTTAGCCCATCCCTCCCACACCAAACAAGTTTCCCAACTAAACTAGTTCCACCTGCCTGCATTTGGCCGATATCCTTCTAAACTTTTCTGTTCATTTACCTGTCCAAATGTCTCTTAAATGTTGCAATTGTACCATCTTCCACCACTTCCTCTGGCAGCTCATTCCATCCACTCACCACCCTCTGTGTGAAAAAGTTACCCCTCAGGTCCCTTTTAAATCTTTCCCCTCTCACCTTAAATTTATGCCATCTAGTTTTGAACTCCCCTACCTGGAGGAGAAGACCTTGACTATTTATCCTATCCCTACCCCTCATGATTTTATAAACCATTATAAGGTCACCCCTCCGAAGCTCCAGGGAAAAAAAACCCTAGCCTATCAAGCCACTCCTTATAGCGCAAACCCTCCAGTTCCAGAAATATCCTGAAGTAGGGCTTATGTCCGAAACATCGATTCTCCTGCTCCTTGAATGCTGCCTGACCTGCTGTGCTTTTCCAGCAACATATTTTTCAGCTCTGATCTCCAACATCTGCAGGCCTCGCTTACTCCTTCCAGAAATATCCTTGCAAATATTTTTAGACAGTCTATAATTTAATAACCCCCATCCTATCACAGGGTGCACCACCTCCCCTACCACTGCTACCCCGGAGACCTGATCCCCAGTCACCACCTGTCAGACCTAATATCTTCTACAATCCTCTGAGCTGCCTGAAACCCCCATCACTTGTATGCACCCTTGCCACTGATATCATACTGACTGGCACTCTGCCCCCGGCACCCTGATTCCATGGCCTCCAATACCAGCAACACCCAATCCCAACATCCTAACCCCTACCAATCGACACCTACCCACCTGGAACACTACATACTTAGCACCATCCCCTACCTACACCTACTTACAAGACCCTTTCCCCATTTGGCACCATACTCTCCTATCACCCTAACCTCAAGGCCAGCTGATGTAGCTACTTTGCTTGTGATTACATAACACAGCCTGGAGCTGCTGTGAGAGAGGGAATATGGTTTGTTTCCCCTACACTGAGGGAGCTATCAAGGTAGGGGTATTTCCTGAGGGAGCCTTGATCAGAATCTCTCAGAAATGTATAGAATCCCTAGAGTGCGGAAGCAGGCCATTCAGCCCATATTGGTCCTCCGGACAGCATTCCATCCAGACCTACCCTTTCCCTATAACCCTGCATTTCCCATGGCTAACCCACATAACCTGGACACTATGGGAAAGTTAGCATAGCCAGTTCACCTAACCTGCACATCTTTGGACTGCGGGAGGGAACCAGAGCACCCGGAGGAAACTCACGCAGACACAGGGAGAATGTGCAAACTCCACACAGGCAGTCACCTGAGGCTGGAATCGAACCCAGGTCCATGATGCTGTGAGGCAGCAGAGCTAACCACAGAGCTGCCTTCCCATTTGGCAAAAATGAGCAGATTGTCAATGTGTGTGAGATTGCTCCTCATTGGAACACCCAACTCATCTTCCTCTGGGTCCTGTGTTTTTGATTTTGCTACAGGTCAGATACACGCAGCTGACTAAGTGATTGAAGACACTACCCTGACTCTGTGACACAGAGGGAGTAACTGAACAGGAAGGGGGTGCATCTGGAACATCATGGAACTGCCTTCAAGGTACGTTGCCCCGTGTGTGTGTCCTTTACCTGCCAGAACTAGGCCTGTCGATGACCTTTTTTTTATTTTATTAAACAATTACATAACAGTTTACAAAAAACAGGTAATATTTACAGCTGTATACAAGAGACAGCATAGAACATAGAACATAGAAGGATACAGCGCAGTACAGGCCCTTCGGCCCTCGATGTTGCGCCGACCGAATCCTACCTAACCTATACTAGCCCAATAACTTCCAAATGCCTATCCAATGCCCGCTTAAATGACCATAAAGAAGGAGAGTTCACTACTGATACGGGCAGGGCATTCCATGAACTCACAACCCACTGTGTGAAGAATCTACCCCTAACATCTGTCCTATACCTACCACCCCTTAATTTAAAGCTATGTCCCCTAGTAACACCTGACTCCATTAGCGGTAAAAGGTTCTTAGTATCTACCCTATCTAAACCCCTAATCATCTTATATACTTCTATCAGATCTCCCCTAAACCTTCTCTTCTCCAATGAGAACAGCCCCAAGTGTCTCAGCCTTTCCTCATAAGATTTTCCTACCATTCCAGGCAACATCCTGGTAAACCTCCTCTGCACTCGTTCTAAAGCTTCCACATCCTTCCTATAGTATGGCGACCAAAACTGCACACAATACTCCAGATGAGGCCTCACCAGAGTCTTATACAACTGCAACATGACCTCAGGACTCCGGAACTCAATTCCTCTGCCAATAAAGCCCAGTACACCATATGCCTTCCTCACAGCACTATTTACCTGGGTGGCAACTTTCAGAGATCTGTGTACATAGACACCAAGATCCCTCTGCTCATCCACACTACCAAGTAGCCTACCATTAGCCCAGTAATCCATCATCTTGTTATTCCTACCAAAGTGAACGACTTCGCACTTAGCTACATTGAATTCCATTTGCCACATTTCCGCCCAGCTCTGCAACTTATCTATATCCCGCTGTAACCTACCACTTCCTTCCTCACTATCCACAACTCCACCGACTTTTGTGTCATCCGCAAACTTGCTTACCCAGCTTTCAAGTCCTTCCTCTAGATCATTTATAAATATAACAAAAAGCAATGGTCCCAAAACAGATCCTTGTGGTACACCGCTAGTAACTGCGCTCCAAGATGAACATAATCCATCAACTACTACCCTCTGTCTCCTTCCAGCCAGCCAATTCCTAATCCAAACCTCTAATGTATCCTCAATGCCATACCTCCGAAGTTTTAGCATTAGCCTACCATGGGGAACCTTATCGAACGCCTTACTAAAATCCATATACACAACATCTACTGCTTTACCCTCATCCACTTCCTTAGTCACCTTCTCAAAGAACTCAATAAGGTTTGTGAGGCACGACCTGCCCTTCACAAAACCATGCTGGCTATCCCTGATCACGTTATTCCTACCCAGATGTTCATAAATCTTATCCCTTACCATTCTCTCTAAGACTTTGCCCACCACTGAAGTCAGACTCACTGGCCTATAGTTACTAGGGCTATCCCTACTCCCTTTCTTGAACAATGGGACCACATTCGCTATCCTCCAGTCCTCTGGTACTATTCCCGTAGACAATGACGACATAAAAATCCAGGCCAATGGCTCTGCTATCTCCTCCCTAGCTTCCCATAGGATCCTGGGGTAAATGCCATCAGGCCCAGGAGACTTATCTATATTCATCCTTTCCAATATTCCCAAAACCTCCTCCCTGCATATTTCCAGGGCATCCATTCTAATTATTTGTGATTCCATATTCACATCAGCAACAGTGTCCTGTTCCTGAGTGAATACTGATGAAAAGTACTGATTTAATGTCTCTCCAATCTCCTCCGCCTCCACACACAACTTCCCACTACTATCCTTGACTGGACCGATACCTACCCTAGTCATCCTTTTATTCTTGACATACCTATAGAAAGCCTTTGGGTTTTCCCTAATCCTACCAGCTAAAGACTTTTCATGTCCCCTTCTCGCTTCTCTTAGCTCCCTCTTTAGATCCTTCCTGGCTACCTTATAACTCTCAATCGCCCCTACTGAACCTTCACGCCTCATCTTTACATATGCCGCCTTCTTCCCTTTCACAAGGGACTCCAATTCCTTACTAAACCACGGCTGCCTCACAAGGCCCTTTACACCATGCCTGACTGGTACATACCTATCGAGGACACGCAGTAGCTGCTCCTTGAACAATCCCCACATCTCATTAGTGTTCTTCTCTTGAAGCCTGTTTTTCCAATCCACACACCCTAAGTCATGCCTCACTGCATCATAATTTCCCTGCCCCCAGCTATAGCTCTTGCCCTGCGGCACACGATTATCCCTCTCCATCACTAAAGTAAAAGTCACCGAGTTGTGGTCACTGTCCCCGAAGTGCTCACCTACCTCCAAGTCTAACACCTGGCCTGGTTCATTACCTAGAACCAAATCCAATATAGCCTCCCCTCTTGTTGGCCTGTCGACATATTGTGTCAGGAAACCCTCCTGCACACATTGTACAAACACCGACCCATCTAATGAACTCGAGCTATAGCTCTCCCAGTCAATATCTGGGAAGTTAAAGTCCCCCATAACAACCACCCTGCTACCTTCACTCTTTTCCTGAATCATCCTCGCAATATTATCCTCTACTTCTCTAGGACTATTAGGAGGCCTGTAGAAAACACCTAACAGGGTGACCTCACCTTTCCTATTTCTAACCTCAGCCCAAACTACCTCAGATGGCAAGTCCTCTTCCATCGTCCATTCCACTGCTGTGATACTGTCTTTGACAAGTAATGCCACGCCTCCCCCTTTTTTACCCCCATGTCTGATCCTACTAAAACATTTGAACCCTGGAACGTGCAACAGCCATTCTTGTCCCTGTTCTACCCACGTCTCTGTAATGGCCACAACATCGAAGTCCCAGGTACCAACCCACGCTGCAAGTTCACCTACCTTATTCCTTATACTTCTGGCATTGAAGTATACACACTTCAATCCACCTTTCTGGTTACAGGCACCCTCCTTAGAGATCGCTGCATTATTCCTAACCTCCCTACACTCAAGGTCCTGTACCCTAAAGCTACAGTCCTGGTTCCCATGCCCCCGCGGAGTTAGTTTACAAGGGAGAGGAGCAGCAAAACCAGGCCCCAAACCCGACCGTTCAACCAGTTTTTTGGGAAATGAGGACAAACCTCAAATCCTCCTGTGGATGACCTTCCTCACTGGCATGAATTTAAGGTGATCACGTTACCTTAAGTGATCAATTAACAACATTTAGTGGCTTGGTGACCGTAAGGTTTGCAGATACTGGAAGTAGAAGTCAATAGATATGAAGCTGGAAAAGCACAGAAACATTGACTCCTCGGATGCTGTCTGACCTGCTGTGTTTTTCCAGCTATTGACAACAACATTCGGTGACACATTCCAACTGGGCCACAATTACTTTGGCTCCAGGCCAGAAGTTATTCCAGAGCTGTGGGGCTCAGGGTGGGGTGTTGGTGGTTAGGAGGAGGTGTGGAGTTTGCACATTCTCCTCCTGTCTGGGAGGGTTTCCTCCCACAGTCCAAAGATGTGTAGGTGAGGTGGATTGGAGGGGCTGGTCATCGGCTTCAGGAAGTGGAATGGAGGACACGTCCCATCTGGATCAGTGATGGAGCTTCAAGTTCCTGGGAGCCACTATCACCAACAATCTGTCCTGGTCCATCCACATCGACGCTCCAGTCAAGAAAGCACACCATGCCCCTAATTCCAGAGGAGGCTAAGGAAATTCAGCAAGTCCACAATGACTCTTCTCAATTTTTATAGATGCACCATAGAACGTATCCTATCTGGATGTATCACGGCTTGGTTTGGCAACTGCTCTGCTCAGGACTCAAAAAAAACAACAGCCCAGTTCATCAAGAAAACCAGCCTTCCATCCAATGGCTCCATCTACACTTCCCATTGCCTCGGGAAAGCAGCCAAAGACCCCTCCCCCCTCCAATTATACCCTCTTCCATTGGGCAGAAGATACACAATTTGTGAAAACACACAGCAACAGATTTAAAAACTGTTCCTTCCCCGCTGCTATCAGACTAATGAACGGACCCCTCATAAATGAGAGTTGATCTTTCTCTGCACCTTCTCTGTCGTTGGAACACTATATTCTGCAGTCTGTTCTATTACCCTGGTGTAGTTACGCAAGGAATGAATTGCCTGGACAGCAGAACAAACAATACTGTTCACTGTATTTCGTGGCAACAACAAATCAAAACAAATAAATTCCATGGCAGAGAATTTCAAAAACATATCGAGTCACTGTCATGAGCTGCCCCTTCATTTTGAGGATGACATCCCCTCAGTGTTATGGGCTTCTGCTGAGGGTCTTCCTGTTGCGTGTGTTGTAGAACAAATCTCGAGAAGGTAAAATCTGGGGTTGAGTGCTGCCAGCAATTCTCCTTCCAGTCTTCTTTCAACCCATAACAGGGGGAGTGCTTATTTTTCCAAGCACACATGCCGTGTGTGTGCAGGTGTGGGACACAGTGAAGAACAAACAAGTGTGTGAATCTTTATTTATATTCCACCACCAGGAAGGAAGGAAACACCACGGTGGCTCATGCCTAGTAGTGGCAATTCTCCTTTCTATACTGGTTCGAGAAGATGTGTCCGATTAACAATAATCAAGGATGAACAACTGGTGAATCTGAACAACAAGAAGTATTTGTCATAAAAGGTGTTGATTACTTCATAATAGTAATAGATACACGTTTGGTTGGTGAGTTGAACACAATAACTGTAACTATCAGGAACCAGAGGTGACTTGTTCAAAAACATCAGAACCTTGAGCTGCACCCCTGATTCTCCGACCAAGACATCAACCTGTGGAGGAAAGCTTTTGATACAGACTTCAACACTAACTCTTTCAGAACTATTGCCTTAGTAAATATCTTCCCCCAAGCATCATTCCGTGCAGTTAACATTTCTACATTCAGGTATATAATTAAAGTCACAGAGATGCATAGCATGATATCATTCCGATCAGATATCCTAGTCCCATTTGCCAGCATTTGACACTAAGTCCGCTAAATCCGTCCAATTCATTTACCCATCCAGACGGCTTTTAAGTGTTGCAATTGTACCAACCTCCACCACTTCTACTGGCAGTTCATTCCATACACGTACCACCCTCTGTGTGAAAACATTGCCCCTTACATCCCTTTTCTTTCCTCTCTGACCTTAAACCTTTGCCCTCTAGTTCTGGAATCCCCTACCCTGGGGAAAAGAGCTTGATTATTCATCCTATCCATGCCCCTTATAATTTTGTAAAGCTCTATAAGGTCTCCCCTCAGCCTCCGACGCTCCAGGGAAAACAGCCCCAGCCTGTTCAGCCTCTCCCTATAGCTCAAACCCTCCAACCCTGGCAATATCCTTGTAAGTCTTTTCTGAACCCTTTCAAGATTCACAACATCTTTTTACATTGACATTTACCATTATTTCATTTGCCAGCAAGTCTCTGACATCACAGATGTAGTAGACAGTCTGGAGATTACATAATGTTTACTCTAGACTCAGCAAATTGCTGGTTGGCTTGAAGATTGTTGACCTCAATTCTGATCGCCTAATGAGTAATAAGCTGTAGGCAATCTCTTCTCAATGGGAACTCCTTCCTGGATGATGCTGGTACCTGTTAAACCTAGTAGCTCGTCCATCATCTCATCCAGACAACCCTTATTCTCCTGAATTCCCATCAGAAAACGACTCTTCCCCGATAACTCATGAAGTTGCCCCATAACATCATCCAGGGGCTTCTATAATCTGCTGAATGTCCATCTTTGGAAACTATTACTCAGTGGAAACAAATATTTTCATCCTGAATTTTTAGACCAAGCAACTTCCTCTCATTGACCATATCTTATATCCATGGGCAATGTCATAGAATCCCTACAGTGCAGAAACAGGCCCTTCAACCCAACAAGTCCACACTGACCCTCTGAAGAGTATCCCACCCAAACCCATTCCCCTACTTTTATCCCTAACCTACACATCCCTGAACACTATGGGCAAATTAGCGTGGTCAATGCACATCGTTGGATTGCGGTAGGAAACCGGATCATCTGGATGAAACCCAAGCAGACACGGGGACAATGTGCAAACTCCACACCGACAGTTGCCCGAGGCTGGAATCGAACCTTTGTCCCTGGTGCTGTGAGGCAGCACTATGCCGCCCCAAACTCCCAGGAAGTTGGGTGCTACTCAACTCATTGTTTTTCAAGCAAATCTTTAAGTTCAAACGGCGGTTGATTCAGCCTTGAAATGCAGAAACAGTTTCCATCCATGTTTTGCTGTGGATGCCTTCCTGGTCATGTTGAAAACCTCCAACATGTTACTGGAGTATTGCCGTTTGCTTAGCATTACTTTTGAGCCTTCTTGTTTGAAGGACCAGGGACTGAACTGCTGCTTTTAAGCTCATGTCATCCCCTCATCTGGCAACAAGGTCAAATATGTTGCATTAGTTTGTTTTCACCAGTCTGTTCTGCTGCTCTTCAATGGGAATTCTCTCATTCAGCCCAAGTGGGTCGTACTGCTCATTCTGTTTCCTCAGCATTTGCTTCTTTCCCAGTGAAGCAATTCTCTTCTGCCAACAATTATGTCAATGGATATTCTCTTTTATTCTCACCCTGGGCTCGTTGGCCAGCAATGGTTCATTCCTGAACAGGATTAGATTCCCTACAGTGTGGAATCAGGCCACTTGACACAACAAGTCCACACCGACCCTCCGAAGAGTAACCCACCCTCTGACTAATGCACCTAACAATATGGAGCAAATTAGCAGGTCTAACTCACCCTGACCTGCACATCTTTGGACTGTGGGAGGAAACCAAGCACCTGGAGGAAACCCATACAGACACGGGGAGAATGTGCAAACTCCACACAGATAGTTGCCTGAGGTGGGAATTGAACTTGAGGCCCTGGTGCTGTGAGGCAACAATGCTAACTGCTGTGCCCCTGTGACACCCTGTTGCCCTTTTGCAAATGAGTTGAACTTTTTCAGCTAACTCAGGGATGTTGAGGTCATGACATGTGCACTGAATCAATACTGAGAAGGGTTGATTGTGAATTCCATACTGTAATGAACTCTCTTCGTCTTATAGTGTTACTTGTAGAATACTTTTACTCTTGTCAGTCATTTGACCTGGCAAAAATAATTTCATCTCTGATATCCAAAAGATTAGCCCGGTTGCCTTTAAAGGGTTTTTTTTCCCCTTGCCTACAGGGTTCTTTATGTTACTCAGGGAGCTCTGAAAGGGCATTCCTCAGATGGACAGCTTATCAGGGCTGTCTGTGCACACCCTTCATCTCTAAGGACCCTGCAATTATCAAGTGTGCCCATTCTGTCCTTCCCTGCATTTCACACCAGCTCCAAGGTGAAGGTTTTGCCTGCACTGCTCCTTATGCCCTGCCAACCTTCCCATGATCCTTGCTGTCTGGTCAAGCACTTGCAGCTACTGTCTGCCTGTCCGAGCATTCTTAAAGTTCAAAGCAACAAACTCACTTGCCTTCTAAAACAATTTTCCCCTCGGGTCCAATCAGGGCAAGACTTAATGGTAGAGCCCTGAGGAGGGTTACCAAAACAGAGACCTTGAGGTGCAGGTTCACAGTTCCCTGCAGGTGGAGTCACAGGTCAACAGGATAGTAAAGAAGGCATTTGGTACACTTGTCTTTATTGGTCAATGCATTGAATACAGGAGTCGGGAGGTTATGTTGCGGCTGAACAGGACATTGGTTGGGCCACTTTTGGAATGTTGTGCTCAATGCTGGTCTCCCTGCTGTTGAAAAGATGTTGTTCAATTCAAAAGGGTACAGAAATGATTTACAAGGATGCTGCTGGGGCTAGAGGGTTTGAGCCATGGGGAGAGGCTGAACAGGCTGGGGCTCTTTTCCCTGGAGCGTCGGAGGCTGAGGGGTGACCTTATAGAGGTTTACAAAATTATAAGGGGCAGGGATAGGGTAAATAGACAAGGTAGGGTAGGGGGTCCAAAACTAGAGGGCATAGGTTTAGGGTGAGAGGGGCAATGTTTTCATTCAGTAGGTGGTACGTGTATGGAATGAACTGCCAGAGGAAGTGGTGGTGTTGGTACAATTACAACATTTTGAAAAGGTATCTGATAGGTACACAAATAGGAAGGGTTTAGAAAGATTCAGACCAAATGGGATTAGATTAGGTTGGGATATCTGGTCAGCATAGGGGAGTTGGACCGAAGGGTCTGTTTCTGTGCTGTACATCTCCATGACTCTATGGATATTTTTCACCCTCATTATCTTGGGATATATAAAGCCCATTGCCAATCACCACGTTCTATGCACTGCGGCACCAACCACTGCCAGCTAATGGTTTGGATATATTACCATCAACACTCCTCCTTTCTCCTCTTTAGAAAATAAACTTTGATGTATTAAACCATCCCTGATAGGGCACTGTCACAAAATCAAACAGTTTATGGAAGCTTATTGAAATAGAGTGGAAACTTATCAAAATCCCACTGTCTGGAGTGATTTTATATTCCCATTCCTCCTTTCTCTACTGGGTCCACCCAACGCTTGGAGGAAGAACGCCTCATCTTCTACCTTGGAATCCTCCCACCACATGTTGATTTCAAAAGTTTCCTCATCTCCCCTCTCCCCACCTTACCCCAGATAGAAGATAGAACATTACAGTGCAGTACAGGCCCTTCAGCCCTCGACGTAGCACTGACCTGTGGAACCAATCTGAAGCCCCTCTATCCTATACTACTCCATTCTCATCCATATGTTTATCCAATGCCCATTTAAATGCCCTTAAAGTTGGCGAGCACAGTACTGTTGCAGATAGTGCGCCCCACGCCCCAGCTACTCTCTGAGATCCTACCGTACTACACGCATTGTCCTCTTACACCGTCCTATCTGTCCATCTTCCTTCCCACCTATCCACTCCTCCCTCCGCTCCAACCGATCATCACCCCACACCTCCCCCCCACCCCACCTCCATCCACCTACAGCATTCCCAACTATCTTCCCCAAGCCCCACCCACCTCCCATTGATCTCTCAGCCCCCTTGGCCCTCCCCCACATTCCTGATGAAGAACGTATGCTCAAAACATCGACTCTCCTGCTCCTCGGATGCTGCCTGACTGGCTGTGCTTTTCCAGCACCACACTTTTCTGATCTCCAGCATCTGCAGTCCTCACTGTCTCCTTTATGTCGATGTGCACAGTACACTGACTATGGCCAACCAGCTCAAAGTTAGTCCCAGAACTGAATTTCCTGAATATTTTCTTTTTTCTTGTTTCTTTTCTACCATGTCACCCACGATTTACATGTGAAAAGTCCTTGACACTGAGTTAGCTCCCTCAGAGCCATCTCTCAGTGACAGAACCCCTGACATGCCTGTGTTTTTCTTTTTTTTTCTTCTTTTACCCCCACACTACCGTCTAATTGTGGTAGCACTTATTTTCCCCAGCACCCATGGTGTGTGTGTGCAGCTGTGAGACACAGTGAGAGGCACAAGGTGCACAAATCTTTATTCAGTAATTTCCTGTTTTTTTTCTTTTTTTTTCTTTTTTTATTATTTTTTTTTCCTTACCCACGCACTACCGCCTAACTGCGGTAGTGCTTATGTTTTCCCCAGCACCCATGATGTGTGTGTGCAGGTGTGAGACACAAGTGAGAGATATAAGGTGCATGAATCTTTATTCAATTTCCACCACCAGGAAAAGTAGGAAAACACCCGAGTGGCCTGTGACAAGCAGTGCCCTTCACATCAAAGGGCAATGCTGTGTGAACAAACAGTGAAGGGGAGGGCAGGGACTAAATCAAAATAGCGTTGGAGGGGGAAATGATGCACTCCACTCCCTGCGGCGCCCACCTCTCCCTGAACAACTCCAGGGTGTTGGTGGACACCGCATGCTCCCTCTCCAAGGACACCCGGGCTTTAACGTAGAATTTCCTGTTTATATCTGACTGGCCCAGGTGAACAACGCCAATCAGGGAGCTCATAGTCAATAGGATCCACCCGCTTCCAATCACCACACCTCGCAAAACCAACTCAGAAGCTGGCTAAACAGCTGAAAACCATCTCTCCCACCATGTCCTGTCTTCTCAAGGGGTCAATACAGGAACAGCTACACAGACACTCTTAGCTGTCTTTGAAATGGCTCTGCCGCCAGCCAAACCCCTGCTCTTCCTTTCTGTTCTAAGGACCTGGTTGGGTAACACTGCCAGAGAATGAGCCACTACTGAGGCTGAACAAGAAGAGACACTTTTCTTCACAGCGAGACGATAGAAAGCTACCTCTAAGTTATAAGCAGTGAACATGTCCTGTTTCTGAGTCTGTCAATTTTTACACAAGTCAGAACACAATGCAAGACGATATGACGCAGCCCACTGCCACTATGGGAAGTGTTCCTATCTCAGATGTTGAAAATTGTGCCCCTGAATGGGATCGTGTTTGTAAGTACGAGCCATAATAAGTCGGATGATGGAGAGCCCTGTTAATGTTGTTGCTAATCTGCCTCAGGGCCTTAAGGGGGTCAGATGTGTCAATGCTGCCCCTTGATAGTCTCAATTAATATGCCTAAATAGTCAATGTTACCTGTGTCTATTGCTATCACGCAATAGACTGCATCTTGTTGTTTAAAAAAAACTGCATCTTCTTGGTGAGCCTCAGTACTGATTCATTCTTTACTAGTGTTACCCAACTAAGCCTTTAGACCCGAGTGAGATTGTGGCGCTGGTAAAGCACAGCCAGTCAGGCAGCATCCGAGGAGCAGGAAGGTCAACATTTTGAGCATAAGCCCTTCATCGGGAATGGCGAAGCTCTCTGTTTGACTTGGCTCTCCTGCTCCTCGGATGCTGCCTGACCTGCTGAGCTTTTCCAGCCCCACACTCTCCGACTCTGTAAACACAGGGTGACTTGGTGACAGGATACTGGCCCCTGTCCAGGTGTTTCTCAGGGCTCCCGCCTGAATCCTTGTGAAACCTGCTTCAAGGAGGGGTACCAGCATTTGTTCAACAGTCATCCAGAGAAAACAACAGGGGAATGGCTGGCGGAATTCCTTCCCAAAACATAATAGGGAACTCAACTATTTCCTGGACCAAATGCTGTTGCGAACTGCTTTTGATTTTAACTGCGAAAGAGGCGAGGGCCAAAGAGTTAAAAACGTGTTGGCATCTGAATAAAGTATTGCCTGTACATTAGCAAAGGGAGCCTGACAAGCCTGACCTGACGTTCCTGAATAAAACCCTCTTCACTCCCATGATTAATAATCGCCAACTCTTGCAACTGATTGTTAACTGAACATTGCCTTCTCTCTCTGATGGATGCAAGAGTGAGTTGCTGATCAGATTATTTAATTTCGCGCTGCTGACCTCTGGAATTTTTCGCCCCGTTCCATCACCTTCACAGCTGCTCAAGTTAATTGTTGGAAGCTAAATGTGAATTAATTCAGTTCGAGGTAATAATGAATGAAGTCCATTACTCTAAATACAGACTGGCTTGTGAAGGATCATCAGCAGCCGCTGAATGTAATCCCACTATCCAGTCACACTACTCCCAATCCCTGCTCAGTGCAGCCTATACGCGGATGCACAGTCTACCCGTTGCGCGTGGTGTCTCTGTAAATCCTACTCTCCAGCAGCATGATTTAACAGCTTGACTGCTTCACAGTTACAATCACTTGACAGCGTTAATGGTTATGGGTGGGTGCTGGCCAGAAATGGTACTCTGGGAGCTGATATCTCAGTCACAAACACGACCATTTTCAAAAGCAGTTTGCAAATTACACCCACGGTCATGTCGGTCGTTGAAGTGGTATTGTATTTATAGCTAATTGCACTCTCTAATTATGGGTTAGTAACTCCTACACTGTCGAAACAAGCTTTTCTTTTTAATTAAATTAATAACAGGAGCAAGGTTTTCAAGAAAATGTGACTGAGACACATGCTTACTGTCAGACACACACATGCACACACACACACGCGCACACCTGCACACACACGCACCCACACACACACAAATATTGACAACAACGCTGTCGGTTTCTCTCTCTCTCACTCACACACACACACAGACATACAGACACAGACACACACGCACAGTGTCAGACCAATAAACAGAGACACATACTGATCTACACACATAGTCACATGCACTCATTGTCAGACACACACACAAATATTGACACACACATACACATGAGCACACACAAAGTTAAACTCACACATGCAGTCAGATTAACTCACACACACACATAGGCACATACCTAAACACACACACACACACACACACACAAAAACAGTCATACCAATGCAGACACACAGATAAATACTGGTGCACACAGTCAGATTGACACACATACACACAGTCAGACTGGAAAATGCATATAGACACAGACTGATGCACACAATCAGACTGACACACACACATACACATCCCCTCTTCTGGATGCTTCCACTAGAATGTAAAAGGCACAGGGTGGCCTGTTCACCTATATAAAGTCTTTAACTTATCTATTAAAAATCACCTGCTGAAGGAAATATAAACTGGCATTCTTGAGGCTCAACGTAGCTTTTACTGCAGAAAGCAAGGAGACCTCCTGAGCTCAGGGATGACTGAGAGCTTCTTTAGGTGTTGTTCACAGCCCCAAATTGTTCAGCTAGCTAAGAACCAATCACATCGCTGTTGGCAGGCAGAAGGCCTTTGTTATCAATAACAGGTCACTAGTCCACAGCCAATCAACTGCTTGTTGCCAACAAAAGCTCCATGTGTACACAACACCTTGACTCCAGTTCGCCTGCACACTAAACTTCAATTCCTGCTTCACCAAACAGCTGTGTAAACAATGTTTGCCATGAGTGTCAGGTTACTTGCTTTTAAAAATGTAGCAAACCTCTGGGAATCCTTGGATTTTAAAAAAGTTCTTTTCTCATTTCAGTCAGCAGTGAAATAAAGAGACTCAGTCTCACAGTCTATGTTTGGAAAAGACTGAGTCTGAGTCAATCCTCAAAAGCAGAAAGTCACACACCAATTCTAATGTTCAGATCTCCAAGTCTTTGGCCAGTGACTGTGACACTTCCCTAACAAGAAATAAAGGAGTGGACCACAGTCTCCTGGAGCAGGGTTGGGGGATGGTGCCGGGTTTGGAGTGAATTCTGGTCTTGGCTGGTGGGAGGATCTTTGCCTAGTTGGCATCTGGATGGAGCCCTGGGGCTCAATGCATTCCTTCAGGGTGGCCTTTAAGTTTCCCTTTACTTGTATTGGATTGACGCAGTCAAGCGCCAGTTGCAGGTCGCTGGTGGGAGTTTGGGCTTTGTTTTGGAGGTTAAGTACCTGCCAAACATACCATTCATCTCAGACACCAAAATGGCAGGGTGTCCTCAAGCCCGTTGAAGTGGCGACTAAAAAGATGGAGAACCAGGGCAGGTGCTTGCTCGGATGTTCACTTGACTCCAGTTCTGATTGGAAAAGGCTACAAAATCCAGTCCAGAATGAAGAACGGAGTCTGTCCTTTCATCGTAGCGAGAATGCACCATCTATTTCTGCACAGCCAGCTGGTATGACCCCGGAACAAACAGAGAGCGTCCCCTGAGTCGAAAACCTTTGTCAGATCGATCAAAAACTCCTTTTGCCCACGGTGTTCTCTTCGGTTTGGCGCTGTCACATCCCATGATCCTCACGATAAGGTTCCAGCAGGTGCAAGCACAAGAAGGACAAGTTGGTGTCCAGTGGGATTGGGGTGGAGGTCCCGGTGACGGTGAATGTAAGATCGCTGGCTCCCCTGTTCTCACATTCAGCCCAGCTTCACTTTGTGAAAATCCAGACAAATCCCAGCACCATGCCTTCATACCAGATAGTCCTGAAGCATAAGTCCAGGCCTTGTATAACTGTCCCAGAAGGATAGATCTCCGCTGGGGCAGTATCCAGGCCAGCAGCAATGGCTGGATGGATTTTATCCAGGGACCCGGTTCACTGGGGATTGCCCACTGGACTGATGGTGCACGGAGTTCAGGCAGACTCCTAAACCATCCCCCAGTGATTGAGAAGAGCCTCAAAGTGTTCTCTCTATCTGGGCCTGGAGTAGTCAGTGTCTGTGAAACTCATACAATAACACTCACTCACTCACACACACTTACTCACACACACACACACACTGACTGATGTACTCACTCACACAGACTCACTCCCTTACTCTCTCTCTCTCTGTCACACACACACTGACTCACTCACACACACACACTGACTGATCTCACACACACACTGTGTGTGTGTGTGTGTGTGTGTGTGTGTGAGAGTGACTGAGTCACACACACTGACTCACACACTGACTGACTCCCCAATCACTCGCTTACTCACTCACTCACACACATACACTGATTGACTCACTCACACACTCACTCACTCACACACTGACTGACTCACTCACACACACACTCATTCACACACTGACTGACTCACTCAAACTTACACACACTGACTCATTCACACACTCACACTGACTCACTCACACACACTCACACACTCACACTCACACACACACACATTGACTGACTCACCCAATCACTCACTTACTCATACACACACACATACACTGACTGACTCACTCACACACTCACTCACTCACACACACACTGACTGACTTACTCACACACTCATTCACACACACTGACTCACTCACACACTCATTCACACACACTGACTCACTCACACCGACTCACTCACTCACACTCACACACACACACACACACTGACTGACTCACCCAATCACTCACTTACTTACTCACACAAACTGACTGACTGACTCACATACTCACACTGACTCACCCAATCACTCATTTACTCACTCACACACACTGACTGACTTACTCACTCACACTTACTCACACACACATTGACTGACTCACACACACACACACACTGACTCACTCACTCAATCATTCACTTACTCACTCACACATACACACTGACTGACTCACTCACACACACACACACTGACTCACTCACACACACACACTGACTGACTCACACACTCACGCACACTGACTGACTCACTCAGTCACTCACTTACTCACACACACTGACTGACTGACTAATTCATTCACTCACACACTGACTCACTTACTCAGTCATTCATTCACTCAGACACACACATACAGTCTCACACACACACTGAGACACATAGAGACACACATATTGACTGAGACATACACTGACAGACACACACACAGCCAAACAGATTGAGACACATACATTCAGACACTCATTCACTCAGATGGAGACACTGACTCATATTCAAATTCTCTCTCTCTCTCTCAGGCACACACACAGACCCAGACACTCATTCATTCAGATTGAGAGACACAGAGTCATACAATGACTCAGACTAGCACACACATTAACTCACCCTCAGACAGCCACACTCTCTCACAATAATAATACCCAGATGCAACTGACTGCACCTGAGGAGGGGAGGTTTTGAGGGACTGAGTGAGTTTGAAGGGTTCTCAAGTAAGATGGGGCAGATTCGGATAGAGTTTACAGTGAGGATGAAGAGTATGTGAGGGATGTCAGAGTGTTCAGAGTCGGGCAGAGGGTGGCAAAGAGGCTTACTGTTATACAATTTATTTTATTGCGAAAAAGTATTCTATTCACAAATTACCTCTAAGTACAAAAGCTCCAAAGCAGTTCAATACAGACTTCGCAAAAAACAAGATAGAATTTTGACATTCTTCCTTAAAACATCAATCCAGTTGCAACGAAACAGAGCGTTTTCTAACTGTACAGGAAAGTGTTTACTTTTCCACTCAGCCAATGAAGGGATCCGAAACCCTCGTTATATTTTGGCCTTTCCCACCATGCTTGTTTCTCACTCTACCTCCTGAGTGAGGGCCCTTGCAGGGAATCGGTGGACTGAATGGCCTCCGTGTGCTCTGTGAATATTCTGTGATGGACTCTGAAGCCCTGTCATTGACCAGCCACCAGCACCAAACCATAACCGCGACGCAAGGAACCAAATCAAAACGCTGGTTGGCTTTGGAGTGCGCCACCCTCAGTGTTTCAAACCTCCCAGAGCCTCGCGAGGTCTCACTGAGGAACTGAGGCTACGGGTCACACTCTTGACTTTGAAGTTGAAAATAGGAGAGATGGATATTGTGGGCAATTAATCAGAGGTGATTCACTGTGAAACACTTCCCACAATTAAGCCATCAACCAAATCAAGATTAAAGATATCAATGTGACCAATCTTACTTAATCCAATCATGTGGACAGGGGCTGCATCTCCCACAGTTAACGCAGAACAAGACTTGATCAAAATCCCCTGTGCGTTTATTATAAGCAAAGCTGTGGGCCTGACAGATGAATATGTAGCGTGCTTTGAGAAACTGAATGATGAGGGAACACTAATTGCACGTTTAGGTGGACGAACCTCTCAATTTTGGGAGGTTTTTGATCTTAGCTACCGCATGTAAACAGTCAACAATTTGTAGCAATTTTCTGATAGTTATTGGAGTTTGTTATGAAGGGGGCAGTTTAGATAAGATATATCACTTAATTAGACAAAGAGAATGTGTGACCATGAGAGATGAGAATATTTCATCGATCCTGTAGAACGGAGAAGGAAAGGTGGTTTCGGCACGGGGGAGTGTTCATCTCTGACATTGTGCAGTCTTCAGTAACAGTCTTTGATGGTGACAGTCTTTGTCCTTCCTGACGTGGAGGAACTCATGATCTTCTCCCAAGAAGGTGATTGGCTGGTTTCCCAGGATCCTCTCTGTCCCTCTTTCCCTACCCTTCCCTGTTGATAAACCTTTCTTTAGGAGCTGACAATGTGTTCAACCACTTGTCTAAACTCCCTTGGGCAATGACCATGGGCAGCTCCTCTGTGTCTAGATTAGGGTGGTGCTGGAAAAGTGCAGCAGGTCAGGCAGCATCCGAGGAGCAGGAAAATCAACGTTTCGGGCAAAAGACCTTCATCAGGAATGGAGGCAGGGAGCCTCCATGGTGGAAAAATAAGTGGAGGGGAGGGTGGAGCTGGGGAGAAGATAGCAAAGAGTACAATAGGTGAATGGGGGTGGGGATGGAGGTGATAGGTCAGAGAGGAGGGTGGGGGAAGGTAACAAAGAGTACAATAGGTGAATGGAGGTGGGGATGGAGGTGATAGGTCAGAGGGGAGGGTGGGGGAAGGTAACAAAGAGTACAATAGGTGGATGGAGGTGGGGATGGATGTGATAGGTCAGAGAGGAGGGTGGGGGAAGGTAGCACTGTCCCCTGACCACGGTCCCCTTGCCCATTTGAAGGTTAATCTTCAATCCTTCTAAGAACAACGCCTCCTTATTTTCCCAAATGCTGCACTCATACTCGAGTTGCCCCTATTATGCCCGTTAGGATAAGTCTTTCATTCTGTTTGTTGAAGGCTAGTTACTGTAATCCAGTGAAAGGAGGAATCAGGCTACACAGGGAATGCTAAACTTGGAAAGTATGAAGGGAACACAGTTTTAAAGGGACCCTGGTTCCCAACAGAACACATTCCATACCCAGAGCTGGCTCGTGAAGGATAAACTGTTCAACATTTTTCCAAGCAGCTCCAATCTCTGAGCTCTTTGTAAGGTCAGAGTAACATTCTACTCATGATGTAAATCTCTCGCTCATTCCTCCCTGTCACCTCATAACAAATTGTCACAGGGACCACTCCTCAGTCAAGCCCCAGTATGCAAATAGCTAAACCCACAGCCTGGGCTCAAATCCCAATTTGCAGCAGATCATAGGAGCAGAAGTAATAGGAGCAGAAGGAGACCATTCAGCCCTTGCAGACCGCTCTACTATTCAATTGGACTATGGTTAATCATCTACATCAATGCCATTTCCCTCCCTATCCTGACATATAGGGAGAGGCTGAATAAGCTGGGGTTGTTTTCCCAGAAGCATCAGAGGCTGAGGGGTGACCTTATAGAAGTTTATAGAATCACAAGGGGCATGTAAAGGGTGAATAGACAAGGTCTTTGCCTTGGGGTGAGGGAGTCCAGAACTAGAGGGCATAGGTTTAGGGTGAGAGGGGAAAGATTAAAAAGGGACCTAAGGGGCAACAGACGGTGGTGCGTGTATGGAATGTGCTGCCACAGGAAGTGGCGGAGGCTGGTACAATTGCAACATTTAAGAGGCATCTGGATGGGTATATGAATAGGAAGGGTTTGGAGGGATGGGGCCTAGTGTTGGCAAATGGAACTAGGTCGGTTTGGGATATCTGGTTGGCATGAATAAGTTGGACCGAATGGGCTCTATGACTCTACCTCCTGATCGCTTGCATTTCTAAAGCTCAATCGACTTGTGTTGAACGTCCCCAATATAGTCACCTCCACAGCCTTCGAGAATCTCAAAGATTCGCCAACCTCTCTGTTACAAAATTCCTCCCTATCTCAGTCCTGAATGGCTTGTCCTTTTATTTTGAGGCTCGGCCCACTGATTCCAGGCCCCTTCCATTCAAGGACTCATCCCAGTTGCATCCATTCCAATGGGACCTGTAAATAACTGTGCATGACTGAGATCCCCTCTCATTCACTCAAACCGAGGGAATATGTGCCCACCTTAATAGCAGTGCTGCCACTCAGAATAACATCATGGCCAAGACAGTCAACTGCCACAAAAAAAACACCTACTTCACCCTATGTCCTTTAGAATCATAGAGTCCCAACTGAATGGAAGCAGGCCACTCGGCCCATCAGCTAAATAGCGACCTCTGAGGAGCATCCCATGCAGATCCACCTCCCTACTCTGCCCCTCTAACCCTGCCTCTCCCATGGCTAACCCACCCAGCCTGCACATCCCTGGACGTTATGGGCAATGTAACATGGCCAATCCACCAAACCTGTCCATCGAGTCACAGAGTCATACAGCACGAAATAGACCCCGCGGTCCAACCAGTCCATGCCGAACATAATCCCAAACTAAATAAGTCACCCCCGACTGCATCTTTGGACTGTGGGAGGAAACCGAAGCACCCGGAGGAAACCCACACAGACACGGGGAAAATGTGCAAACTCCACGCAGGCAGTGTCCCCGAGGGTTGGAAGGAAATCTGTTGCCCTTACCTAGTCTGGCCTGCACGTGGTTGAGTTCTAATCACCCTTTAAAATGACCAGCTCAGCTCTCGGGCGTTTCGGGCTGGGTAACAAAGACCCGCTGAGCTGGCGATGACAAGAATGTCGAAAAGAGTGAGGGAGAATTGTACAAAATAAGGCTCTATTGTCACGCCAATGTTCCCAACTGACCAAGTCAAAGAGATCATTGCTCTCCAGTTTCTGCAAGACTTGTCCGTGTAACCCCTTTCCTCACTGCGATTTTAATTTTGTCTTTATTTCAAAACATTTTTCAAATATCAACACAGATTCCTTTTACAAGCAGCTCTGCATTGGGCTCCCTGGGCTATGCCAGTACAACATTTACAAACTGCCTTAAGCTGGACCTTGATAAGAAGCAGACATGTTGTGATAGTGAATGAATAGCTGATGCACACCCTGTCATCCTTCCATCTCCATTGGGAGCTCACCATTTCCTGTTCTAGGTAGCTGAAAATGTGTTGCCGGAAAAGCGCAGCAGGTCAGGCAGCATCCAAGGAGCAGGAGATTCGACGTTTTGGGCATAAGCACTTCTTCAGGAATGTCATTCCTGAAGAAGGGCATGTGCCCGAAACGTCGAATCTCCCGTTCCTTGGATGCTGCCTGACCTGCTGCGCTTTTCCGGCAACACATTTTCAGCTCTGATCTCCAGCATCTGCAGACCTCACTTTCTCCTGTTCTGAGTAGTCTCTGGCAAACTATTTAGCTCCTCCCTTGCCTTCCGTAGGTTCAGGGAGTGTTTTAACACCTCCCCACCCCCACCCCCACGGCACCATCCCGTGCAATCACAGAAGGTGTAACACCTGGCCATTCCTCCATCCCTCACTACCCAAGGCTCCAGCCACATCTCCAGGTAAGTCAGTGATTTACCTGGACTTCACTCAATCTAGTTTACTGCATTCATTACTCACACTGTGGTCTCCTCTACAACCAGGAGGTGAAGAGTAGACTGGGTGGCCGCTGTGTAGAATACTTACGTTGTCTTCGCAAAAATGACCCTGAGCTTCCAGTTGCCTGCCACCTAACCACCTCACTGTGTTTCCCTGGCCAACATCTGTCTCAGACGTGCTGCAGTGCCCCAGTGAAACTCAGCACAAGCTGGAAGAACAGCACCTCATTTTCCGCTCAGAAACCTGGTCAGCATGAACGCGTTGGGCCGAAGGGCCTGTTTCCTCAAGACCCTGCAACCTTCAGGACTCAGTATCGAATTCAACAGTTTGAAGGCTTTAGCACTTTTTTTCCAGGTCCTCACCCCAACCCCAACACACCAAAGCTGAAAATGTGTTGCTGGAAAAGCGCAGCAGGTCAGGCAGCATCCAAAGAGCAGGAGAATTGATATTTCGGGCATGAGCCCTTCTTCAGGAATGAGCCATTCTTCCTCTCATGCCCGAAACGTCGATTCTCCTGCTCCTTGGATGCTGCCTGACCTGCTGCGCTTTTCCAGCAACACATTTTCAGTGCTGATCTCCAACATCTGCAGTCCTCACTTTCTCCCGCAACACACCAGGTCCTGTCAGCACATGCACTGTTTCCACACATAATCCATTGTCAGGCACTAATATCTCCCATTAGTGGCTATTCATTCCTGCAGACTGGCCTTTGCCCAGTCCTTGGTCTGCCAAATTGTTTTTCTCCTCTCTCTCTGGGGTCCATCTCCCCTCCTCCAGCCCCTTCTCTAGCAATAATACTGACCTTTTCCCGGCTACAATCAGTCCCGAAGAAGGGTTCACTAGTCACGAAACATTGACTCTACTTTCTTTCAGACCAGACCTGCTGAGCTTTTCCAGCAATTTCTGATTTTGTTTAAGGGTGAGCTGGATGAATACAGAAGGAGAAAGGGATAGGAGGAATCCGCGCAAACTAGTTGGGCCAAATGGCCTGTTCTTGTACTGTAAATTCTCTGTAATGCTAACTAATGTTTCCTGTTGGTCAAGGGGCCAATATGAGGGGCTCAATATTAAGGTAAGGAGCAGGAGGTTTAGGGAGGATGTGATGAAAGGAAATTTCTCCCAGATACTGCTGAGTATCAGGAACTCAGTTCCTATAAGGAACCTTCAAGATGTTTAAGAACTACATTGACGAGCACTTGGAAGACCACCACAGCAACAATACTACCTCCCCCCCCCCCCCCCCACCCCACCCCACAAGACTCAGCGCAAAGCACTGGAAAATGGGATTAAGAACAGATCAGCAATTGATGGCCTGCGTAGACAGGATGAGCCAGAGAGTTACCATGGAAACAGATCCTTTGGCCTAACACATCCATGCTGATCAGGTTTCCTAACCTGAACTAGTCCCATTTGTCAGCAATATCCCATATCCCTCTGAATCATGTGACCATCCAGATGCCTTTGTAAATGTACCTAATTCCACCACTTCCTCTGGCAGCTCATCCCATACATGCATCACCCTCTGTGTGAAAAACTTACCCCTAAGATCTCTTTTAAATCTCCATCTTAACTTAGACTCACTGAGATGTACAGCATGGAAACAGACCTTTCGGTCCAACTCGTCCATGCTAACCAGATATCCTAAATTAATCTAGTCCCATTTTTCCAGCACTTGGCCCATATCCCTCTCAACCCTTCCTATTCACATACCCATCCAGATGCCTTTTAAATATTGCAATTGTAGTAGCCTCCATCACTTTCTCTGGCAGCTCATTCTATACACACACCACCCTCTGTGTGAAAAAGTTGTCCCTCAGTTCCCTTTTAAATCTTTTCCCTCTCACCTTAAACCTATGCTCTCTAGTTCTGGACTCCCCTACCTTAAGAAAAAGACCTTGGCTGTTCACCTATCCAGGAGAAATTGAGGACTGCAGGTGCTGGAGATCAGAGCTGAAAATGTGTTGCTGGAAAAGCGCAGCAGGTCAGGCAGTGGATGCTGTGCTTTTCCAGCAACATATTTTCAGTTCTGTTCACCTATCCAGCCCTTCATGATTTTATAAACCTCTATAAGGTCACCCCTCAACATCTGACGTTCCAGGGAAAATAGCCCTAGCCTATTCAACCTCACCCTGTACCTCAAACCCTCTAATCTCAATAACACTTTTTGTTAATGCTTTCTGCACCTTTTCCAGTTTATTAATATCCTTCCTATAGCAGGAAGAACAGAACTGTAAACAATATTCCAAAAATGGCCTAACTAATGTCCTGTACAGCCGCAACATGACCTCCCAACTCCTGTTCCCATAACACTGACTGATGAAGGAAAGCATACCAAGTGCCTTCTTCGTCATCCTGTTGACCCGTGATGCCAGGAACTGTGAACCTCCAACCCACGTCCCTCCATTTTCCCAGATTATAAAAACTCTATGGCATTCCTGATGAAGGGCGTTAGCCCAAAACGTTGATTTTCCTGCTCCTCGGATGCTGCCTGACCTGCTGCGCTTTTCCAGCACTACTCTCATCTAGACTCTTCAAACTCTATGGCTCCCTATACATGAACCCTAATCTCATAAAGTTTTTTTTTCCGCAGGAATCACTTCCTTTTCCACATTAAATCTTTCCTCCCTTGTCTCACAAATGCCCGAGATGTTTAGCACAATGGTGATTAATATCACTTTAGTGATTTAATGTGAAGACTTGGATGTCACAGCTGTCTTTCTGAAGCAGAAAGATTTGTTAGGGAGTGACAGTAAATTAAAACTGAAGAAACATGGTTTTAAAATGCCTCACATGTTAAATGACTCGTGCTTTTGTCAGGAGAGAAAGGTCAGCTCATTCGCTGCGGTTATAATCCCCCTGGGACCTCCACTATATTTACTCAGTGTTCTGATCACGGCTGTGAGGGAAATGTTCATTATCCGACAAGGATACTGCCCTCACAAGGATAGGGTCCCACTCAAAGTAATGGGAAGCTCAGGATGCATTCCAGTGTAACCCACTGAGGCTGACATGTAGTGAACCAGCAGCCTCAGTCAAAAACCATCGACTCATTGTGTACAGACTGCTCTCTCACCACTGCACAGCAGCAAGAGCATTCAAAGGTCAATGGGCCTGCTTATGTGTCCTGTGAAACATTTTATAAATTCATCAATAGGAATTCAGTGACAGCTGAGTTAAATATTTGGATTGTTATGGGAAAGTCAATTGTCACTCTCAAACAATTACCGTCTGGAAAGGGGGTCCTGGCCCAGCCTGCACACAGAGCCTTAAAATACACATGTGCACACACTCTCTCACACACGCGTGTACAAACACATACTTTCACACACACACATGCACGAACAGACACATACTCTCACACACATACGCATGCATTGACACACATACACACTCACTCACACACATATATAGACACTCAAATAGACAAACATCCACACACAGGCACAAACAGACACACACATGCAGATACAATACACACTCTCACACACACACTCAGAGACACACAGGCACAAATATACACACTCACACCCAACACACACATGCACAAACACACTCTCACACATACACATGTACAAACAGACACATGCATACATAGACACACATACACACAAACACACACACAAACGTGCACTCTCTCTCACACACACAGACACAAACACACATGCACACTCTACACACACCCAGAGACCTACACACACACAACACACTCACAAAAACATGCATACACTCAACACACTTTCACACTGACACAAACATAAACAACATCCTCACACAAACATACACACATCCTCATACACTCTCACACATGCAAAACACACACGTTCTCACAAACACAGCCTACACACCCACTCACACATACTAAAACACTTCAGCTACCCACACACACTTTCACACAGACCCTTAAAACACACAAGCATATACACACACTCTCTCACATACACAACACATACATCCTAAAAACACACATATCCTGCACACAATCCCTTAACAGACACCCACACACACACAGGCACATACATACACACAACTTCACACAGTACCTGCATGCACACTGATGCACCATGTACAACTCACCCTGCACACTTATAACACACATGCCACACATGAACACATACATTTACATACACACACCCTTACAAATGCATCACAAATCACCTACACAGACTAATACTCCTAGCACACACAACCTGAACACACTACCTGCATGATTTGTAGGAGTCAGTGTTGGACTGGAGTGTACAAAGTTAAAAATCACACAGCACCAGGTTATAGTCCAATAGGTTTAATTGGAAGCACACTAGCTTTTGGAGCGACGCTCCTTCATCAGGTGATAGTGGAGTGCTCCACAACCATCTGATGAAGGAGCGTCGCTCCGAAAGCTAGTGTGCTTCCAATTAAACCTATTGGACTATAACCTGGTGCTGTGTGATTTTTAACTTTGTACACTCCCTGCAGATGCACTTATGCATAATGTGCACACTGACCCGACACTCACACCCTGCACATTTTACACACACACAAATACCACGCTCCCATACACACACAGCACAAATGCGCACTTTGATATTACAGATTTTTAAGAAGAAAATTTTAAAATAATATTACTTTATTAGAAACTGAAACTTGGAGGAAACACCCTAAATTGTAAAAATCCTTTAAAAGATTTCAAGGAAATCTCACATCTGTCTGTTCCCATTTGGTGGGGAGGGGATCAAGGCCTATTGCACTGTGTCAACACAGTATCAATCACAATGGGAGACAGTCAGAAAACCCCTGCCTTTATTCCTGATGAAGAGCTTTTGCTCGAAACGTCAATTCCGCTGCACTTTGGATGCTGCCTGAACTGCTGTGCTCTTCCAGCACCACTAATCCAGAATCTGGTTTCCAGCATCTGCAGTCATTGTTTTTACTTCTACAATTAATCCTTGACCAACACAACAAGTCCTTCTAATAGTGTGAGAATTCAAACCTTCGGAGAGATCAGGAAACTGAAAGACCAAACACAGGAAATTCCAACATGAAAGAACATTTCTCTACCTGGCAGAATGATTGACACAGTGATATTTTAGTATCATGTAACAAACTATCTCTTGACTTGTCGGACAAGTGCCTCTTCATGTTAACTGGTCTATTCTCTACTTATAATGATGAGGACTACATTGGACAAACAGGCAGAAAACTAGTCACCAGGATACATGAGCATCAACTAGCCACAAAAAGACACAACCCACTCTTCCATACAGATGAGGAAGGACACCACTTCAACTGGGACAATACATCCATCCTGGGACAAACAGAGACATGCACGAGAATTCTTAGAAGCATGACATTCCAACCAGAACTCTATCAACAAACACACCGACCTGGATCCCATTTACCACCCTCTGAGAAAGAGAACTGGAAATGGCATCACCATAGGAAATGACGTCACCACAGGAAATGACGTCACCGGCCTGAGGAAAGCCAATATGTAAATAGAAAGCAGGCTACACCACCAGTGCTTCATCTGGAGGCTCACTGAAGGTGTCACCTCATGTGGTGGTGAAACATTTGAAAATGAACCTTCCAGCTCAGCGAACAAACCCACATCCATGATTATGATGTGGAGGTGCTGGTGTTGGACTTGGCTGGGCAATGTCAGAAGTCACATGACACCCAGGTTATAGTGCAACAGGTTTATTTGAAGTCATAAGCTTTAAGAGCACAGCCCCTTCATCAGGTGACTTCAACAGCAATTTACAAACAGCAACAGGGTGAAAGCAGGAAAACCTTCATCCAGTATAGAGTCATCCAGCACAGAAACAGACCCTTCAGCCCAACCAGTCCATGCCTAACATAATCTCAAACTAAACTAGGCCCACCTGCCTGCTCCTGGTCCAGAGCCCTCTAAACATCTCCTATTCATATACTTTGGACAGGTTAGGAAAGTGGGCAAAGAAGTGGCAGATGGAATACAAGGTGGGAAAGTCTGAGGTCATGCATTTTGGTGGGAAGAATAGAGTATGGGGAGCAACTTCAGAAATTTGAATTGCAGAGAGAGTGGGAGTTCTAGTCCAGGATTTTCTCAAGGTAAATTACAGGTTGCATCGGTAGTTTAGAAGACAAGCGTAACAATGACATTATTTTTAGAACACTTGAATATAAAAGCAGGGATGTATTTCTGAGGCTCTATCAGGCTCTGGGCAGACCACATTTGGAGGATTGTGTGCTCCCCATATCTCAGGGAGGATGTCCGGGTCTTGGAGCATGTTCAGAGGAGGCTCACGAGCATGGTGCCAGAATTGAAAAGCTTAACATATGAGGAATGTTTGAGGTCTATACTCGACGGAGTTTAGAAGGATGCGGGGATATCATTGAAATTTACAGAAAACTGAATGGCCTGGAGAGAGTAAATGTTGGGAAGATGTTTCTATTGGTAGAGGTGACTAGGACCCAAGGGCACAGCCTTAGGGTAAAGGGAAGACCTTTTAGAACTGAGATAAGCAGAAACCTCTTCAGCCAGAGCGTGGTGAATCGATGGAATTCATTGCAACAGACGGCTGTGGAGGCCAGGTCATTGAGTATATTTAAGACTGAGATAGATAGGTTCATGATTGTCAAGGGGATCAAGGCTTATGGGGAGAATGTGGGAGAATGGGATTGAGAAACTTATCAGCCATGATTGAATGGTGGAGCGGACCCGATGGGCTGAATGGCCTAATTTTGCTGCTCTGTGTTATGGTCTAATACACCGTAATATTCAGCAAGTCCTGGAGAAGATGAGATCATAGATCACCAAAATATTACAGAAGGCACAGATACTTTTGTAGCACTTCCAATTGCTTTTGACAAGTACTTCAATCTACAAACGAACAAAATGTTTGCACATTCCCCCCGTGTCTGCGTGGGTTTCCTCCAGGTGCTCCGGTTTCCGCCCACAGTCCAAAGATGTGCAGGTTAGGTGAATTGGTCATGCTAAATTGTCCATAGTGTTAGATATATTAGTCAGGGGTAAATATAGGGGGGTGGGTTTCTCTTCGGAGGGTCAGTGTGGACTTGTTGGGCCAAAGGGCCTGTTTCCACATTGTAGGGAATCTAATCTAATCTAATTCTTGAAGATTTAACAGAAGAATGCAGCATCTGGGGGAATCCATGGATATTTGTATTAATGATTTCTGTGGGTAAGTGGAAAACTGTGACTATGGAGCTTTGAAATCGGAATTCATAAGAGAGAGAATTTTCAAAGAATTTGTCTTCGATAGCCAACGGCGTTTCCCCATGGGAGGGGAATCTAACACTAAAGGACATAAGTTTAAGGGGAGAGGTACAAAAAGGTCAACGGGGCAATTTGTTCACATGGAGGGGGTGAATATCTGGAAAGGACTGCTACAGGCAGTGGGGGAGGTGAGTACAGTTTTGCCGTTTAGGAAACATTCAGACCGGTACATGGATGGGATAGGTATGGAGGGATATGGACCAAACACAGGCAAGTGGGACTAGTTTAAATTGTGAAAACTGGGCAGCATAGACAGGTTGGGCAGAAGGGCCTGTTTCCAGGCGATAAACCTCTATGATTCTATTGTTCTTCATCAGATTTCATTAAGTCTCAGGAAAATTTAACTTTGGAGAAAGTTACTTAAATCAAACTGAGAGCAGGAACTAAAGAAGTCTCACATACGGACATTGAGAAACAAAAAAATAACCATTGCTCATGGGAGCAACACAAAACCTCTGCACTTAGTGGGCACGGGCTCTTAAAGGGGCAGGGGATCATCTAACGCAGAGAGTAACCCAAGCAGCAGACATGAAGGATCTCTGTCAGCATTGTGAAACATCGAAACCTCACAGACACAGTCAATACCCAGCAATGATAGAAAAGAACGCCAACTTATAAAATGGTAACTCACTTCCAGAAAGTATGCAGAGGTAGTGCATAGTTTCAGAGCAGCAGGAAGTTAAATGCTCACTTCAGCAAATAGAACCTCTTGCTTTAATAATTATAGCCACATTAGACAATACATTGCCATTGGAAAAGATACCCAAGGCATTCATAGGGGAAACTGGAGATGCGAAAGATTCAGTTTCTACATGGTACCCAGTACCAGTAGTGTGCACCATCTACAGGATGCCCTTCAGGAATATTCACCAAGCGTCTAACAGTGCCTTACAAACCCCCAAATCTCTACCACATGGAAGCAAAATGACAGCAGATACACTTTGTTTATTGTTAGACATCCCACTAAATTTAAGCTGGAATCTGGGACCAGTGTCATTGCCCGATCTGAACAAATATCATGGCTGAAAAAAAGGTCAACAATAGCGATCACCATTCAATCTTCTGAACTCCTGAGAATATGGGCCTAACATACACTAACAAGTGGACAAGTCCCAGGCAACAATCCAATTCACAAGTTGCTGACCATTGGCACATTTAGAGACCCTTGTGCTGAACAGCAGCGTGTGTGCGTGGACTGTGTACAGACCCTTGTGCTGAACAGCAGGGTGTTTGTGTGGAGTGTGTACAGACCCTTGTGCTGAACAGCAGGGTGTTTGTGTGGAGTGTGTACAGTCCCTTGTGCTGAACAGCAGGGTGTGTGTGTGTGGAGTGTGTACAGACCCTTGTGCTGAACAGCAGTGTGTGTGTGTGGAGTGTGTACAGACCCTTGTGCTGAACAGCAGGGTGTGTGTGTGGAGTGTGTACAGACCCTTGTACTGAACAGCAGGGTGTTTGTGTGGAGTGTGTACAGTCCCTTGTGCTGAACAGCAGGGTGTTTGTGTGGAGTGTGTACAGACCCTTGTGCTGAACAGCAGGGTGTGTGTGTGGAGTGTGTACAGTCCCTTGTGCTGAACAGCAGGGTGTTTGTGTGGAGTGTGTACAGACCCTTGTGCTGAACAGCAGGGTGTGTGTGTGGAGTGTGTACAATCCCTTGTGTTTGCAATCTGCAGTTCAGCATGGCAATATCAGCTTGTGAAATATATGTTCCATGCCAGAATGCAACTGAGCAGAGAATTTCCCAGAATAATCTCGTGTTGACGGAATAGGAGTACAAAATCCCAAGCCAAAAGATGAGGTGTCATGAAAAGGCAGAGCATTTGTTGGCGGATCTGGCCTTTTTTCACCCTTTAACTGTGCATTTGCTGTATTCCCCTCCTCCATGAGCTGGAATACTCTCCACTGTTCGTATGATGTGGATGTTCTGACATCGGACTGGTCAGAACTTCTTTCAAGTCACATTCCTGAGAAAATTTAAAGTTTTATAAAAAATAGATCCCGAGACTTCTGAGTAATTCTTGGATTTACTTATTAATGAATCAAATCCTGCAGCCCATTCTAAAAGATGAAAGACTTAACAGCAATGTAGGTTTGTTCAATATATTGTATAAGAGTATGACCTCGTGATTTTTCACTATAAATTCTGTGTCCTATGATCCTGCTCCACTAGGAAGGAGCAGCTACCAGAAAGCTTGTATTTCTAAATTAACCTGTTTGACTATAATCCTGGTGTTGTGTGATCTTTAACTTCGTCCACTATTTGTATTGATTAGATTCAGCTCTGTCTCCTTCGGTCAATTAGCCAGCCAACAGATCTTTATAAACATGCAGGAACCCAATACAGCAAAACAAGGCAGAGATTACCACAGACAATGTCAGCCAGAAGCGATAACTGAGAACTGGGGAAAAAAACTGTATAAGCTCTCAATCAGAAACAAAATCAAAAAGTGCTGGAAGAGCTCAGCATGTCTGGGAGAAATCAGAGCTAATGTTTCAGGTCGAGTGACCCGTCCTGAGAATTGCCAAGTGGATGATCTATCTTGAGTGACTCCTGAGGCCCTCAGTAATAACAGATTCCAGTCTTCAGGCAAATCGACTCCCTCTATGTGAACAGGACCGTGGTTCCAGATGCTGGAAAATCTGGGCTACTTGGCTCATCTCATGACTCCCAAAGCCTGTTTACCATCTCCAAGGCCCAAATCAGGAGCACACTGGAACACTTACCTGAGGGGTATAACGCCAGCAACTTTCAAGAAGATTATCACCATTCAGAGCACAGAGGCCCATTTGAATGGCACCCCACCTGCCAACTTCAATATTCACTCCTTCCACTACTGGTACCCAGTGGCAGCAGTGTGTACCATCTACAAAATGCCCTTCAGAAATTCACCAAGTGTCCAACAGCACCTTACAGACCTCCAATGCCTCTACCACCTGGATGCAAGCAGGTACTTGGGAACACCACCCCTTGCAGTAGTTTGCTTTGATTCTAGTTATGAATGGCCTATCGTTTACACACACAGCCACTTGGCCTCGTGAGGAATTAACCGTCAACTCCACCCTAGTCCTCTCTGTGGGGGATCAATGGAATTCATGCCCCACATCCCACCTCAGGAGCTGATGGCTGCATTGTTAAGGGATTAGCAACCTACAAAACCTTTCCAACACAGAGTGGGAGAGCTTTGTGGGTCCTTGTGGTAGTGTCCTTCGCTTTGAGCCAAGGGGCCTGGGTTCACCTGCTCCAGAGGTACGTTATTAATCTCAGAGCAGATCGATTCAGAAAAGATCCGAGACTGGGAGGGCTGTCTGCTTCATGAATCCCAGTCTGAGATTCCACTTCAGTGAGCAAGTGTCACCCTTATTCCAAGGGTCTGTACTCCTTCCTGTAAATACTTCCAGTTTATCAAACCTCCCCGTTTAGTCTCTTACATTGAATAGCTGCTGCAACATGAAAGTTGAGGGGGAGAGAATGAAGATAAAGATTGATTTGTTTGTTACCAACTGAGTGAAGGGAATGATTTGTTGGGTTTGCTGAAACACATCAGAGTGTTCTTCTCTCAGAATCCTTCCCCTGTGTAAGCTCCCATGGTGAATTGTTTGGAGAGATGGCAATGGAAGTCATGATGAGCTTGTTAACGGCTCATGAGGAGCCAATTACAGGATCCTGAGAACTGAGTGATGTGGGGTGTCTCTCTCGTCCTGAGAGGAGGATGAATGCCTAACACACGCACACACTCTCTCACTCTTATACTTACACACACTCACTCACACTCTCATATACACACTCGGAGACATGCATTCTCACACACACACAGACATGCACTCTCTCACACACACTGAGTGATGTGGGGGTCTCCTAACACACACACACATACTCTCTCACTCTTACACTTACACACACTCACACTCTCATATACACACTCGGAGACATGCATTCTCACACACACACACAGACATGCACTCTCTCACACACACTGAGTGATGTGGGGATCTCCTAACACACTCACTCTTACACTTACACACACTCACTCACACTCTCACATACACACTCGGAGACATGCATTCTCACACACACAGAGACATGCACTCTCTCACACACACTGAATGATGTGGGGGTCTCCTAACACACACACACATACTCTCTCACTCTTACACTTACACACACTCACTCACACTCTCATACACACACTCGGAGACATGCATTCTCACACACACAGAGACATGCACTCTCTCACACACACTGAGTGATGTGGGGTCTCCTAACACACACACACACACACACACACACACACACACACTCATTCTTACACTTACACACACTCACTCACACACACACAGACATGCATCCTCACACACACAGAGACATGCACTCTCACACACACTCAGATACGTACTCTTTCACTTACAGGTGTACACTCACACACACACAATATATACTAATTCTTAATTCTGATGATAAAAGACTTATAGAATAGAATCCCGACAATGTGGTAACAGGCCATTCAGCCCAACAAGTCCACACTGACACTCTGAGCAATATCCTCCCAGACCAATTCCCTTACATTTCCCCTGCCTTCACTGCTGAACACTATGGGCAATTCACCCTGACCTGCACATCTATCAATTGTGAGAGGAAACTGGAGCATCCAGAGGAAACCCACCCTGACACGGGGAGAATGTGCAAACTCCACACAGACCCGAGGCTGGAATTGAACCTGGGTCCCTGGCGCTGTGAGGCAGCAGTGCTGACCACAGAGCCACCATGTAACCCGAGGCTCCGATGCCAAGTATAAGGGAGCGACTGCATTATCTATGACCATAGATTGGAAGGTGCACTCCTGAATGGATTGGAAGGCAAGAGTGGCCAGTTGTACAACATCAAAGAGGAAAAGCTTTCGCTGTCAGAGTGCGCAGGTGGAGTCTGTGAGGATCAGTGTCTCAGCAAGAATTCATGTCTGATGGTGTTAAGATTCTCAGGCACTGATATCCAGCACCCACGCTGCTCCATTAGCCACAGTGAAAGTCACAGCAGGCCTCAGGCCTCTGCATTCAGGCAGGCAGCAGATAAGCAGTGTCTGTATTGCTGCGGTAAGGCTGCTCCAGTTGCTAACTCCAGCCTTGGTCCTGGCTTCGGGCAGACTGCATCTTTCCCAAGAATATGGCCCTGTACACAACGGCAAACCCATATCAGACAGACAGAGTTAATGTTCAATGACACACAATCATTGATTGTTTCTAATGCAGGAGAATGCCATTCAGCCCATTTGGCCCATGCTGGCTCAGTGCCAGAATGTAATAGTTCATCATGATCCAGCACTCACGAGGCATAGACACCAGAATGCAGCAAATTCACTCTCACCCCAATCTGGAAAGCACCCACTCCCCATCACCCCCACCCCCATCACCGACACCCACACTCCCCATCACACCCACCCCCATCACCCAACTCCCCATCACCCCCACCCCCATCACCGACACCCACACTCCCCATCACCCCCACCCCCATCACCGACACCCACACTCCCCATCACACCCACCCCCATCACCCAACTCCCCATCACCCCCACCCCCATCACCGACACCCACACTCCCCATCACCCCCACCCCCATCACCCAACTCCCCATCACACCCACCCCCATCACCGACACCCACACTCCCCATCACCCCCATCCCCATCACCCACACCCACACTCCCCATCACCGCCAACCCCATCACCCACACCCACACTCCCCATCACCCCCACCCCCATCACCGACACTCCCCATCACCCCCACCCCATCACCCACACCCACACTCCCCATCACCCCCACCCCATCATCAAAACCCACACTCCCCATCACCCCATCCCCATCACCCACATTCCCCATCACCCCCACCCCATCACCCACACCCACACCCACACTCCCCATCACACCCACCCCATCACCGACACTCCCCATCACCCCTACCCCCTTCACCCACATTCCCCATCACCCCCACCCCATCATCAAAACCCACACTCCAATCACCCCCACCCCCATCACCGACACCCACACTCCCCATCACCCCCATCCCCATCACCCACACCCACACTCCCCATCACCCCAACCCCAATCACCGACACCCACATTCCCCATCACCCCACCCCCGTCACCATCACCCACACCCTCACACCCCATCACCCCCACCCCCATCACCATTACCCACACCCTCACTCCCTATCACCCCCACCCTCATCACCACCACCCACATCCACACTCCCCATCAGCCCCACCCCCATCATCACCACCCACACCCACACTCCCCATCACCCCCACCCCCATCACCATCACCCACACCCTCACTCCCCATCACCCCCACCCCCATCACCGACATCCACACTCCCCATCATCCCCATCCCCATCACCATCACCCACACCCTCACTCCCCATCACCACCACCCCCATCACTGACACCATACCCACGTTCCCCATCATCCCCACCCCCATCACCGACACCCACACCCACACTCCCCATCACCCCCACCCCCATCACCAATACCCACATCCACACTCCCATTCACCCCCACCCACATCATCACCACCCACACTCACACTCCCCATCACCCCCACCCCCATCACCGACACCCCACACCCACACTCCCCATCACCCCCACCCCATCACCGAAACCCACACCAGCACTCCCCATCACCCCCAGCCTCATCCCCATCACCCCCACCCCCATCACCGACACCTACAACCATATTCCCCATCACCCCCACCCCATCACCACTACCCTTACCCACACTCCCCATCACCACCACCCACACCCAAACTCCCCATCACCTCAGCCCCCATCACCGACATCTACACCATCATCTCCGTCACCATGATCCACATACACATCGCCATCACCTACACCTGCAACTATTCCAACCACACACCCATCACCATCACCCACACCTCCATCACCATCACCCACACCCACACGCCCATCAGCACCACCCACATCACCATCACCCACACCCCTATCACCATCACCCACATTCTCATCGCCATCACCTACACCTCCAACCCCATCACCCACACATCCATCACCACCACCCACACCCCCATTACCGTCACCCCATCACCATCATCATCACCCACACCCCCATCCCATCACCCACACCCCATCACCATCATCCACATGCCCATCCCCACCAACCACCACCCCCATCGCCGTCATCCACACCCCCATCACCATCATCCACACCCCCATCACCATCATCCACACCCCCATCCCCACCAACCACACCCCCATCACCATCATCCACACCCACATCACCATCATCCACACCCCCATCCCCACCACCCACACTCCCATCACCATCATCCACACCCACATCGCCAACACCCACACCCCATCACCACCACCCACACCCCCATCGCCATCATCCACACCAACATTGCCAGCACACACACCCCATCACCATCACCCTCACCTCCATCGCCATCATCCACACCCCCATTGCCATCTTCCACACCCCCATCCCCATCATCCACACCCCCATCGCCATCACCCAGACCTCTGTTGCCATCATCCACAAGCCCATCCCACCAACCACACCCTCATCGCCATCATCCACACCCCCATCCTCACCACCCACACCCCATCCCCATCATCCACACCCCCATCGCCATCACCCACACCCCATCACCACCAACCACACCCTCATCAGCATCATCCACACCCCTCTTGCCATCATCCACACCCCATCACCACCAACCACACCCCCATCCCTATCATCCACACCCCCATCGCCAGCAGCCACATCCCCATCCCCACCACCCACACCCCCATTGCCATCATCCACACCCATTTCACCAACACCCACACCCCTATCACCATCATCCACACCCCATCGCCATCATCCACACCCCCATCGCCACTACCCATACCCCCATCGTCAGCACCCATACCCCCATCACCATCACCCACACCCCCATTGCAATTACCCACACCCTTATCACCATCATCCACACCCCCATCCCCACCCCCATCACCATCACTCACACCCCATCGCCATCACCCACACCCCTATTGCCATCACCCACACCCCCATCACCATCATGCATAACCCAGACCTACACCCTGATCACCATCACCCATACACCCCTATCACCATCATCCACACCCCATCGCCATCATCCACACCCCCATCACCACCACTCATACCCCCATCGCCATCATCCACACCCCCATCGCCATCACCCACACCCCCATTGCAATCACCCACATTCCCATCGCCATCATCCAATCCCCATCCCCACCACACACACCCCCATCGCCATCATCCACACCCCCATCGCCATCACCCACACCCCCATCACCATCATCCACACACCCCCACCCCCACCACCCACATCCCCATCGCCATCATCCATACCCCCATCACCATCACCCACTCCCCCATTGCAATCACCCACACCCCCATCACCATTACGCATAACCCAGACCTACACCCCGATCACGATCAACCACACACCCCCATCACCATCACCCACACAGCCCCATCACCGTCACCCATAATCCAAACCTACACACCCATCACCACCACCCACACCCCATCAACATCATCCACACCCTTATCGCCATCACCCATAATTCACCCCCCACATCCTTACCCCCCTTCACCCACTGCCCACATTTGTATCCCCTTCACTGTCATCATTCCCATTCTAATTCTAACCCTGAGCTCTCAGACTCACCCCATTCTAAACTCTAGTCCATCACCCAGTTTTAACCCACAACCTCTCCCCCTTCATCCCCATTGGAAAGCCCCACCCTTAACCCCACTTTTAACTCACACCCTCACCTCCTTCACCCCAACTGTAAACCCCACGCTATACTAAACGCATTGCGACCCTATCTAAACTCCGCCCTGACCTGTACCTCAATCCTCAGCCCGTTCAGCCCAGTGTAATCGCCCAGCCACAGGCCTTGACCCACACCTTTACAACCTTCAATCTGAGCCACTCACCTCCCTACCCTCAGTCCCACGTTGCTGACCACGGGGATGAGCTGTACACTGAGGGAGTTGCAGTGCAAACTGTGGTATGGCTTGGTGTGTGAGTGAGGGTAAGTTCCAGTCTGAGGGACCAGGCTAATAACCATGATTGGAAACACCAGACTCCCACCCCACAGCACCAGAAGAGGGGCAAAGCACATCTCCCAACTAACACATCCGTCACTCGGGCTGTCATGATAGAAACGAGCTCAGCTAGCTTGACTTCATAGAATATGAGTTCCCTCACTGGGGCTGTGAACTGGATATAAACTTCATCATTCCTGATGGAGGGCTTTTGCCTGAAGCGTCGACTCTCCTGCTCCTCGGATGCTGCCTGACCTGCTGTGCTTTTCCAGCACCACACTCTCGACTCTGATCTCCAGCCTCTGCAGCCCTCACTTTCTCCTCGATATAAACAGGAGTGTCAGGGGCCCTGCTCACTCTGAGAGCCGGCTCTGAGCTAGCTTGGTCAGTGTCATGTGTTGTGCACGTGTAAATATAAGATGGCTTGGTGGCGGGACACCAACCTTCATGGACAATTGGGGGAATCCCAGAGAGGAATTGAGTTGGACTATATCAAAGAGCCTGGGGGTTGTTTTCACTAAGGAAGAAAGGGCAGATTGGGAGACGTGCCACAATTCGGCAGAATTACAAAAATATAAACGTTGAGAGAGCCTTGCCATTCGTGGGTGAGCCTAAAGCAGGAAGTGAGAGATGGAATGGAAGTTTGCACTGATTGGTTAAACCGAACATTTTTTTTTGTTCAGAATCTCAGGCCGTAGTGTGAACAATTACAGAATTTTAAACAGACAATAATTCATCGGGCTTTCAAAACGTCATGGTTAGTTTTGGAATTAATCAATAAAATTAACTCAATGAAAATGTAAATTAGAATAGAACTTCTCTTATTGGTCTGATGATCTTTCTCATGGATTTCTTTGTCCCAACTCTAGGAAATTCGCCTCTGATTCAGAGAATCCATGGTGCAGTGATCAGCAACGTGGCCTGGCCGAACAGGAGTGAGTGACCCTGTGGGTGCTCCTCTGTTGGCAGAGTTAGGAGACTGGGAAGTGTCTAACAAATAGGGTCACTCACCTCAAATGGGAAGGGAACACGAGGATTGAGGGGGGTGCAGTGTGTTCAATCTGGGGGTCAGTATTTCACACAATTCACCAGGAATGTGCACCACTGACATTTCACACTCATCACTAAGCTCTCACACTCACGACTAACCCCCTCACACTCACCACTGACCCCCTCACACTCACCACTGACCCTCTCACTCTTACTACTGACCGCCTCACACTCACCACTCATCCGTCACACTCACCACTGACCCCCTCACACTCACCACCAACCCACTCACACTCACTACTCATCTCTCACACTCACCACTGACCCCCTCACACTCACGACTAACCTCTCACACTCACCACTAATTTCTCACGCTCACTACTTATCTCTCACACTCACCACTGACCCCCCTCACACTCACCACTGACCCTCTCACTCTTACTACTGACCGCCTCACACTCACCACTCATCCCTCACACTCACCACTGACCCACTCACACTCACTACTCATCTCTCACACTCACCACTGACCCACTCACACTCACCACTCATCCCTCACACTCACCACTGACCCACTCACTTTCACCATAGACCCCCTCACACTCATGACTACCCTCTCACACTCACTACTGATCTCACACACTCACCACTGACCCTCTCACACTCACAACTAACCCCCTCACTTTCACCACAGACCCCCTCACACTCACGACTACCCTCTCACACGCACTACTAATCTCGCACACTCATCACTGACCCCCTCACACTCACAATCCACACAGTATTGATGATCAACCCATTAGCTGAGAGCAATCTCCCCACCACAGAGAGTAAACAATCTAATTAATTCTGATCACTGCCCTACAATAACTACTGACCTCTCATATTGACCATTGACCCCACCCATCCAGCACTGACCCCACCCACCCTGCACTGACCGCACCCTCCCAGCACTGACCCCTCCCACCCAGAACTGACAACCCCCCAACCAGCACTGACCCCTCCCACCTAGTACAGACCGCACCCACCCAGCACTGACCCCTCCCACCCAGCACTGACCGCTTCCACCCAGAACTGACAACCCCCCCAACCAGCACTGACCCCTCCCACCTAGTACAGACCACACCCACCCAAGTACTGACCACACCCACCCAAGTACTGACCACACCCACCCAGTACTGACAACCCTCCATCCAGCACTGACCCCTCCCACCTAATTCTGACCACTCCCACCCAGCATTGACCCAGTGCTGACCACACAAACCCAGCACCAGCCACTCAAACTCAATGCCAACCCCCACACCAGTCACTGACCATCCCACTGGCACTGATAGCTCTCACCCAGCATTCACCCCCAAATCCTGTTGTTATCCTCAAACATTCTGTTACTTGGAAATAGCTACCACATGTTTTTTTTATTTATAAGAAGGATACAGGATTCTAGTGAGCTGTTTGATCTGTTGGTGCGAGTGAGAGTGTACAATAACAGAACATTCTGCCCAACTCTCCCTATGCCCAATGCTAACTTCCTCCCATCCTTCCTCATCTAACTCCACCAAATAATAACTTCTCCCTATATCCCTCTTTGGGGTACAGCTTCTCCTTAAATACATTGACACAATTCACCTCAACACATCAAAAAATTCCTTCTGTACTTACTGTTGGATTGCCAATGACTACCGGTGGGTTCACATCCCACCCTCAGTGCAATCATTGAATCCTCCGCAAAACTGCAACAAAATTCTACAAATTATATGAAGTGCTTTATTATCGGGAGCTTCTGCTCACTGTCATTTACAGATCAGCGAACATCACAGCTGCCAGGAACCCAGTGTACCATTCTAGACCATCACTTTAGTACGTTGAAGAGGCAATATATTTAAGAATGGTACATTTATGCTGTCAAACATAGGCAATGACAAAAATAAACATTTTTAATCCAAGCATCAATGCACCAAATATGAGCTTCTTGTTTATTCACTCATGGGATGTGAACGTCACTGGCAAGGTCGGCATTCATCAAACGTTCCCTGATTGCCCTTGAGAAGTTGATGGTGGGCTACCATCTTAAGCCACTGCAGTTTCTGTGGTGTAGACAGATCCCCAACACTATTAGGGAGTGAGTTTCAAGGGTTTTGACTCAGTGAAGGAATGGCTATACATTTCCAAGTCGGGATGGTGTGCGGATCGTGGAGGTGGTGGTGGTGATCCCATGTATCTGCTGCCCCTTATTCTTCTGGGTGGAAGACGGCGGGCAATTGGAGGGTACTGGCAAAGGAGAGGGTTCAGAAAACATTTACCAGGATGTTGCTGGGAATAGAAGGTTGAGCTGAAAGGATAGGTTGGGACTTATTTCACTGGTGTGTAGGAGATTGAGAGGGTGACCTTATAGATGTTTATAAAACCATGAGGGGTATAGATAAGGTGAATGACAGTGATCTATTCCATAGGATGGGTGAGTTCAAAAATAGGAGACATATTTTTAAGTTGAGCAGAGAAAGATTCAAAAAGGACCTGAGGGGCTACTGTCCTTGGATGGAGATGATTGTTCTCCAACCACCACAACCATTTTCCTTTGTCTTCGGTATGACAGTGAAGAGGTTCCCCCTTGATTCCTGTTGGCTTGGGATTTGCTAATGTTCCTTGATGTCCTGCCCAGTGAAGCAGTTGAGGCTACCTCCTTGTATGTCTTTAAAGCAAAGATAGATGGATTTTTCAACTGTAAAGCAATCAAGGGTTATGGTGAGAGGGTAGGTAGGTTGAGCTGAGGCCATGAAAAGGTCAGGAGAAAGTGAGGACTGCAGATGCTGGAGATCAGAGCTGAAAAATGTGGTGCTGGAAAAGCGCAGTAGGTCAGGCAGCATCCAAGGAGCAGGAGAATCGACATTTCAGGCATAAGCCCTTCTTCAGGAATGAGGAAGGTGTGCCAAGCAGGCTAAGATAAAAGGTAGGGAGGAGGGACTTGGGGGAGGGGTGTTGGGAATGTGATAGGTGGAAGGAGGTTAGGGTGAGGGTGATACGCCGGGGTGGGAGTGGGGGCGGGGAGGTCAGGAAGAAGATTGCAGGTCAAGAAGGAGGTGCTGAGACCAAGAGTTGGGACTGAGATAAGGTGGGGGGAGGGGAAATGAGGAAGCTGGAGAAATCTGCAATCATCTCTTATGGTTGGAGGGTTCTTCCTCCAGCCGTCATGTTGCTATGCTCTGGCGATGGAGGAGGCCAAGGACCTGCATGTCCTTGGCGGAGTGGGAGGGGGAGTTAAAGTATTCAGCCACGGGGCGGTTGGGTTGGTTGTTGCGGGTGTCCCAGAGGTGTCCTCTGAAACGTCCCGCAAGTAGGCGGCCTGTCTCCCCAATGTAGAGGAGGCCACATCGGGTGCAGCGGATGCAGTAAACGATGTGTGTGGAGGTGCAGGTGAATTTGTGGTGGATATGGAAGGATCCCTTGGGGCCTTGGAGGGAGGTGAGGGGGGGAGGAGTGGGCACAAGTTTTGCATTTTTTGCGGTTGCAGGGGCAGGTGCCGGGAGTGAAGGTTGGGTTGGTGGGGGGGTGTGGACCTGACGAGGGAATCACAGAGGGAGTGGTCTTTCCGGAATGCTGATAGGGGAGGGGAGGGAAATATATTCTAGGTGGTGGGGTCTGTTTGGAGGTGGTGGAAAAGGTCTGACATAATCTTATTGAATGGCGGAGCAGGCTCAGTGGGCCAGACAGCCTACTCCTGCTCCTATTCCTTGCATTCTTAGGAGACACTCAGCCAAGGAGTGACACTCGCACCTCACCTCTACAATTCAAACCTTTTCTCTATATTTGAACCAAGGCTGGAATAAAGTCAGGAGCTACGTAGCCTTGGCAGAACACAAACTGAGTGACCGTGCTGACTCGTGGCTGAGTAAGTGCCACATCTGAAAGATCTGATGAGAACCTCCTCTATCTCTTTGCTGAAGATTCAAAAATTAGTGCTGGGTCAGTCATTGACGAGATTTGAGTGTCCTGTCTAAACCTGTGCGATGTTCTGCATTGTTGGGTAGATACCAGTGTTGTAGCTGTACTGGAACAGTGTATTCTGGAGCAGAGGTCTTCACTACAATAGCCAGAATATTGTCGAGACTCATAGCTTTTGTAGTATTAACTATCTTTTGCTAGTATGTGCCGTGACTGAATTGGCTAAAGACTGGCATCTCTGATTTTGGGTACTTCTACGTGCAGAAGGTAAGTACAAATGTTTCAGTCTTATCTGTTGCATTGATATGCTGCATTGCCCCATCATTGAGAATGGGGTTATTTGTGAAGCCTTCCCTTTTTATTAGTTATTTAACTGTTTCTCACCATTTCTGACAAAATGTGACAGGACTGCAGAGTTTTGGTCTGATCTGATCGATTGGAGTTGGAACAATCGATTGGCGTTCACTCCAACTCAACCATGTCAATCTCTTACCCTAACCTAATCTAGTCCCATTTGCCAGCACCTGGCCCATTTCCCTCCAAACCCTTCCTATTCATGTACCCATCCAGATGCCTTTTAAATGTTGCAATTGTACTAGCTTCAACCACTTCCACTGGCAGCTCATTCCATACACGCACCACCCTCTATGTGAAAAAGTTGCCCCTTAGGTCCCTTTTAAATCTTTCCCCTCCCACCTTAAACCTATACCTTCTAGTTTTGAACTCCCCCTTGTCTATTTTGTCCTATCAATGCCCCTCATGATTTTATAAACATCTACAAGGTCACCCCACAGACTCTGACGCTCCATTGAAAACAGCCCCAGCCTATTCAGCCTCTCCCTGTAGCTCAAACCCTCCAACCCTGGCAACATCCTCGTAAATCTTTTCTGAACTCTTTCAAGTTTTGCAACGTGGTGTCCTGTATTTTATTTTCACCAGAGTGACATTTCATTTTCCATAGACAGTTTCAGAACCTGTAAAACGTAATCGGTTTGAAGAGGCCATCAGCGTAATGTTCAATATCGTTCTTGACTGAGATGGAGAAGAGCTGGAACACATTATAGACACAACCATCAGACTCCACACATAATACAATTTACTGTTAATTGAACATTCATAACTGTTTGCCTTACAGAGCTACAAGAGGTTGGCTAATATTTGTAATGAGTGACCAATTGTAACAGCAGCTGCAAGTTGCATTTTTATAGCACTCAACATCACAAAATATACCAAGGACTTCTCAGGGCATTACCCTCACGTGAGCACACACACTCCTCCATCTTACTTAATAATACACAGAATATCAAAGGTCATTCCTTTGCTTATTATTCAGCTAGTCTTGCTCCACATAAAACTGTTCTTTTTTGTTATATTCACTCATGGGATGAGGCCATCAATGGCCAGCCCAGCATGGAACAAAATTGAGAAAGGCCTTTAGATTAGATGCAACTATCGAGAAAATCAATGTGCGTTGTCTTCTCTGAACACAAAAAAACAAGATGGATTCAGTAGTTGTGTATGTACATAAAGATTTGCCTCGTTAGGAATAATGTATAGTTTTACAAACAAAAATTCTTGTCCATCCCTAATTGCCCTGCAGAAGGTGGGAGTAAGCTGCCCCCTTGAACCGCTGCAGTTCATTTGGTTTGGTTAGACCTCAATACTGTTGGAGAGGAAGTTCCAGGATTTTGACCCAATGGACGTCCCCCTTATAGAAGGGATGTGATCACACTGGAGAGGGTGCAGAGGAGATTGACCAGGATGTTGTCGGGGCTGGAGAGTTTCAGTTAGGGACAGACTGGGATTATTTTCCTTAGAGCAGAGGGGACGTGACTGGGATGTACGAAACTATGAGGGGTACAGACAGGGTGGACAGGAACAAACCTTTCCCCTTGATAGAAGGATCAATGAGCAGGGTCTTGATTTTAAGGTAAGGGGCAGAAGGTTTAGACGAGATGTGAGGAAAACACTTTTTGCCCAGAGGGTGGTGAGAATCTGGAATTCACTGCCTGGAAGAGTGGGAGAAGCAGAAACCCTCATAACATTGAAGAGGTATTTAGATGTACACTTACAGTGCCAAGGCTATAAGCCAAATGATGGAAAATCGGTTTCGAATAGTTGGATGAGAAAGTGAGGACTGCAGATGCTGGAGATCAGAGCTGAAAATGTGTTGCTGGAAAAGCGCAGCAGGTCAGGCAGCATCCAAGGAGCAGGAGAATCAGGAGAATCAGGAAGAAGGGTTCATGCCCGAAACATTGATTCTCCTGCTCCTTGGATGCTGCCTGACCTCCTACGCTTTTCGAATAGTTGGATGTTTATTTTTGACTGGCCCTGGCTTGATGGGCTGAATGTCCTTTTGCTGGGCTAACTCTGTGATGGTGAAGGAACATCGATATATTTCTAAGTCAGGATGGCTTTCAGGAGAACTCGCAGGTGGTGGTGATCCCATGTATCTGCTGCCCTTGTCCTTCTGGAAGGAAGTGGCTGTGGGTTTGGAAGGTAGTTTTGTCGTGCATCTTGTAGATAGTACACTGCTGCTACAGAGTGCCAGTGGCAAAGGGAGTGGATGCTTATGGATGTGGTGCCTATCAAGTGGGCTGCTTTGTCCTGGGTGATGTCAAACTTCTTGAAGGTTGTTGGAGCTGCATCCATCCAGACAAGTGGGGAGTATTCCATCACACTCCTGACTTGTGCCTTATAGATGGTGGATAGGCTTAGGGGTGTCAGGCAGTAAGTTATCCAATTGCAAACCTCTTGGTCCCTGACCTGCTCATGTAGCTATTGTCTTTATACAGCCAGTCCAGTTTAGTTTCTGGTCAATAGTAATCCCTAGATGTCGATAGTGGGGAATTCAGAGTCGAGAGTGTGGTGCTGGAAAAGCACAGTAGGTCAGGCAGCATCCAGGGAGCAGAAGAATTGATGTTTTGGGCATGAACACCCCCTCCCCACCACCATCACCACCACATTCCCGATGAAGAGCTTATGGCCGAAATGCCAATTCTCCTGCTCCTCGGATGCTGCCGGACTTGCTGTGCTTTTCCAATACCACACTCTTGACTTGATCTCCAGCATCTGCAGTCCTAGTAGGGAATTCAGTATTGGATTCATTGAATATCAAGGGACAATGGTTAGATTCACCCTGATTGGAACGGGTCATGTGAATGGCATAGATGTTATTTGCCACTTATTTGTGTAAAGCCGGATATTGTCCAGGTCTTGCTACACTTTGGCATAGACAGCTTCCCAACCCTCTTGATCAAACCATCTCAAAAAATAACATCCTAATAACATCGTGCCCTCAGGCTTCGTTCACCCAATAACATTTTGTGTTTCCTCTCTATGTCAGTTTGAAAGCAAAGTGAACCCAATTGGATGATTCAACATTTATCAAAAAGCCTTCCCTCCCATGTTTTTTGGTTAGACCCTCGGCATGCGACTCTTACACCTATTACGTTATTCCAGTCTTTGAGTTTACTTCCAGCTCCACCTTATTATTAATTTTTTGCTTCAATTAATCAGATTACAGGTCATCCCCTTGCTTATTATTCAGCTGTTGACACTTTACTCACACAGTCTGACACTCTCGATCACCTGCATTGACCTATTATTCATCCTGTTGACACTCCACTCACACCACTTGTATGACCTTTTGAGCTGTCTGGTTATAAAGTCTGTGCCTGAGTACTCTCTTCACTTCATCTGATAAAGAGGCAGCGCTCCGAAAGCTTGTGATTTCAAATAAACTTGTTGGACTATAACCTGGTGTCATGTGACTTTTGACCATGTCCACCACAGTCCAACACCGGCACCTCCACATCATCCCATTTTTTGTTTTGACATTTCAAAATGGCAGAAGGAAAAATGATCCCACAAAATGACCGAAAAAGCCAAAGTCTCTCAAAAAATTTATTTTTATCTTTCTCCAGGTTTGCACATAGTGATGTTCCAAAGATTGATCTTCAATTCCTGAAGACTCCAAACCAATCCTGGAGGATTGGTCACCCTTGTAGCTCATAACAGAAGTCACATGAACCTGATGAAACTGGTGGTTTCAAATAAACCTGTTGGACTGTAACCTGGTGCCATGAAGCTTTTGACTCTGTCCAACCCCATTCCAACACCGGCATCTCCACACCACGGCCACCCTTGTAGCTCACTCCACATTATTTTATCTCATCGATTCCATTTACCACTCTCTAGACAAAGACATTTCGGCTGGATCCTCTGTTAGACATTGAATCTTACAGCTTGTGACCCTTGCCCTTGGAAGTTGATACAACCTCTCCACATCCTACCTGAACTGTAGTACCTTTGTCACTCTATCAGACCACTCCCTGCCTCCCTTTCCCTCATGTGTCCTAGTCGCTCCAACCTTTTGCAAAGCAACACCATTAGAGGTAATTAGCCTGGCATTGTAGCAGCACACTAACAATGAACGAGCTCATAAAATGCACTAAGAAAATATTCCTCTGGTGTTTGTCAGTGACCTACTGTGTGGTTCAAAGGTTCCAACATTCAAATGACACCTTTCTATTCCTCTCCTAATAATCACATGAAATTTCTTGACTGAGTCTGTTGGAAGCATTGTCAGTGCAATTATCCAGGGCTGTAACCGCCGCCGGTCATTAGATGGATATTTGAATATGGCCCTACCTCTTTATGGGCTCCGCAGATTGGTAAAATTGGAAACACAGAAGGTTATGTTAATTCTGAGGGAGAGAAAAAAAAACTTTGCATAGTGACAATCAAATGAAACTTGACTGTCAACATTGCTGTCATTATCAGAGGCAGAACTACAGAAGAAAAGATATCAAAGTCTGCTCCAATGTACAGGAGCCTATTGAGGTCAACTCTGCCCCCTCCTACACTCTTCCCCCCCCATCCTCCAACAATATTTATAATGAAAGAACAAAGCTTTAGATGTCACCACTGATTACCTCAGTCTACAAAAGAAAGGTTGTTCCTGCACGGTTTCCCTTAGGCCTCTCTGCTAAATTTACCTGGTACTTATTTCAGGGACACAGAAACACACTGAGCTTAAAAGCCCTGCCAACTAATAAGGTTTGCATATTCCAGAGAGAGCGCATACACAATGAGGAAGAAAAAGGAATGGTATTATTAAACATAAAATATACTGAAGATGGTAAGCCATGAAACTTTAATGCAGCTTGACTTTTGCCTGAATTTCTTTAAGTCATTTACATCTTTGTGAAAACCGCTGCAGAACTGAATGCTAATAGAGTGAGTAATCGCGAGAAACAATCCAATCAGACAGGCGGGAAAATGAACTCGCCAGAGGAAAACTTTCCATATATTTTATATTTTGCTTTGCATTGTCAAGAAAGTGGTGCAAAAAATAAGAGAGGCGCTGCGCACGGTTCCTGGGAGCCAGACAGGGAACTGAAAAGAAGAATCAGTGTCTTTTGTGGGAGAGCTGTAGGCTATGACCATTATCTCCCCTGCCATTCTACTTGCATTTACATATCCAAGGCCACCTGAGGTAATGCAGGCATTTCAATCCAGGTTCAGTCCCTGCAAAGATCAGGCGGTGAATGAAACAGGAAGAACACAAGCTGCCAAGATGTAAGTAGCCGCATGCACATTCTGCAAACAATTCCCTTTGAAGAGATCTCCTTTTCAGTGCACTGCAATCCAGACATAATAGAATGTGCCAGAAATCATTAAAAACCAACCACAGGCTCTTCAGCCCAGCACTCAAAAAAACTTAAAACTTTATTTATATTCCAGGATTAATCACTCTTCTCCCTATTCAGCAAGGACTGCTGTTGCCTGAGACCCTGAGCCAAGCCTGTAGCTGGGAGAATGGAGACGTGCAGTGTTGAAATAGTGTCAAAACAGATGGAGCTTTTTCTTTCTCTCTCATTTAGTATCTGAGAGACTGTGACTCCCTGAAAAGCAACAAGTTCCAGGACAATGGCTGGAAAAGTCTTACAGCGGAGCGAAGGGAGGTTTGGCCGGAGCCAAATTAAAACTGAGTTCATTTTGTCCCGCAGTCGATGAAATGCTCTTTGGAGTGTTGCTGTTAAATGGAAGCAGAGCTGAATGTCGCTTCCTATCACAGTCCCCCCCACCTTTTTAAAGCGTTTCCTGAAACACCCCCATTCGCAGCTCCCTGCAAAATCTATTCAGGATTAAATGTGAAACGCAAGCGACTATCAAAGTTTGGGCCAGCCCGCTGCCAGTTTTGAGAAATTAGAAACACCACATCCCTTAGCAATGAGTGGGATCAAAGTTGGCAACAGCAACGAGGTGGTTTAGCCTGAATTCTTTGTCAGTTTGGCTTCAGTTCTATCACACGCTGACTTTTTGATCGCATTGTTCAAAGAATCAAGTGAGTGAGAGAGAGAGAGAGAGAGAGAGAGAGAAAAAAAAAGTTCTGTCTCCTTTTCTCTCTTCTTTAGCAGCCCGGTGTTGGCAGTTTTCCAATTCAACCAACTGTCTCATCATCTCCAGGCTGGCTGCAGCACCAGCTCCTGGTACGACACAAGTACAGCCCGAGGTGCCACTCTCTCTGACTGCAACCACCCGCCAACTCAACTTTACCCCCCTCCCCTGTCCCCAAACATGCCCACCCCCCCTACCATCTCTCTGTGAGGCACCTCTGCCATCTGCTGTGCCAGAGTTGGGAACGTGCCACCTTGGGCAATCCAAACACGCTCCTTCATCCAGCACAATGGCCCAATTATAAAATGCATCACGTCAATCGAAGGAGACAGGGAGAGCGTAAAAGGTTTTACTTGGGACAAAGACACCAAACGTGGAAAAGGGCATAATGATTGAGGAAGTCGACCGTTGTAGAAGTATATGTTTTACTAATAAAGCGAAACAGCAAAGAATGAAGTTTTTTAAAATCGTTATGAGTGTAGATTATCAAGTGGTGCGTGGTAAACAGAATCAAACCAGACCCTGACATTGCTTTAAATGATGAACAGAAACTTCCATCTACATCGTGTCACCAATGTATGTATATGGAGGAAGTGATGGGCCGGTGGACCATCACTAGATTATTAATTCAGCAATCAGGCCTTGTTGTATTATCACTGGACTGTTAATTCGGAGACCCAGCTATTGTTGTGGGAGCCCAGGTTCAGATCCTGCTACAGCAAATGGTGGGTTTTGAATTTGACAAAAATCTTGAATTATGAGACTAATGATGACCATGAATCCATTGTCAATTGTTGGGGAAACCCATCTGGTTCACTAATGTCCTTTACAGAAGGAGATCTGCCATCCTTACTTGGTCTGGCCTACATGTGACTCCAGACCCACAGCAATGTGGATGACTCTTAAAACAGCTCTCTGGGCAATTAGGGATGGGCAATAAATGCTGGCCTGGCCAGGGATGCCCTCATCCTGTGAGAGAATAGAAGAAATGAATCTGGATGAATCTAGGGATTAGGGTTTGCAGCCCCCACAGCAGATGTTGCAAATTTAATTCAATAAAAATCTGGAATTAAGAGACTCATGATGACACAGAATCCATTGTCAATTGTCAGGGGGGAGAAAAACCTATCTGGGTCTCTAATGTCCTTTAGGGAAGGAAACAGCCATCCTTACATGGTCTGACCTACATGTGACTCCAGACCCACAGCAACGTGGTTGACTCGTAACTGCCCTCTGGGCAATTAGGGATGGGCAATAAATACTGGCCGAGCCAGAGATGCCTTTGTCCTGTGAGTGAATAAAAAAACCTTGTAATTATTCGCTGATATACTAATTGCCTTCTTGATTGCTATCTGTCATTGCAAGTTAATTTTTTGTTTGCAGTGACCAATGACAAACAAATCCCTCTCCACATCAGTGTTGGTATCGCATCATTTAAAAATATTTAGTTTCTTCCATTCCTAACCTCTCATATTTTCGCTGCCCGCTCTCTATAGCTCCTCATCGACTTGTGTCTGCCTGCCTTACTTTCCAGCCTTGCTTTATATCATCAGCAGGTAACATATTTGGCCCCCTTCTTCCAAGTCATTAATGTAGATCATATACAGCTGAACCCCCAGCCCTGATCTATACAGCAGCCAACTGCTTCTATTCATGACAGGCATTTATTAGTGATGGGCGGAGTGGCTTTTGTGTGGGGAATGTTGTGTCTCACAAACTTGAGTGAGTTTTTCGAGTAAGTGACAAAGTTGATTGGTGAGCCCAGGGCAGTAAATGTAATTGATACATACATTATCATGCATGATTTGGAGATGCCGGTGTTGGACTGGGGTGTACACAGTTAAAAATCACACACCAGGTTATAGTCCAACAAGTTTAATTGGAAGCACACTAGCTTTCGGAGCGACGCTCCTTCATCAGGTGATTGTGCATCGCTCCGAAAGCTAGTGCGCTTCCAATTAAACCTGTTGGACTATAACCTGGTGTTGTGTGATTTTTAACTTTGTACATTAGCAAGATCTTTGGCATGCTGATACAGAAGGTGAAGTCACATGGGACCTACAGTGAGCTGGTTAGATGGATATAGAACTGGCTTAGTCGTAGAAGACAGAGTGGCAGTGGAAGGGCACATCTCTGACAAGAGATCTGTGACCAGAGATGTTCCACAGGGATCCGTGCTGGACCTCCTGCTGTTTGTCATACATATAGATGACCTGGAGGAGAATAGAGGTGGCCTGATTCGTACGTTTGGAAATGACACGAAGATTGGGGTCATGATGGGTAGCGAGAAGGTTGCCAGAAGATACAGCAAGCTGTAGACAGGCAGAGATTTGGGTGAAGAAATGGCAAATGGAGTTTGATTCGGACAAATGCAAGGTGATGCATTCTGTAAGATCTAATGCAGGAAGGAAGTATACAAACAATGGCAGAACCCTTAGGAGCATCAACATCCAGCATCAACAAGCAGGTCGACAGTTCACCTAAAGTGGCAACACAAGTGGGTGAGGTGTTCAAGAAGACATATGGCACACTTGCCGACATCGATCAGGGCACACGGTTGCCATACTACCAGAAGGATGTGGAGGCCCTGGAAGAGGGTACAGAAACAGTTTACCAGGATGTTGCCTGGTTTGAAGGGTATTGTCTATGATGAAAAATTGAACAATGGTTCATTTTCAATTGACCATCACCAGCTGAGGGACGACCTGATAAAGGTTTACCAAATTACCAAAGGCGCAGACAGAATTGGTGTATTTTTCCAGTGGAGAAATGTCGATTATTAGGGGACAATGGTAAAAGGGGATAAATTTAAAGAAAACGTGAGAGTCGAGTTTTTAACAGAGGGAATCATAGAATCTCTATAGTGTGGAAACAGACCATTCGGCCCATCAAGTCTTCACAATCCCTCCAAGCAGCATCCCACCCAGATCCAACCTTATGGCTAACCCGCCTAGCCTGCACGTTGTGGGCAATTCAGTATGATCACTCCATCCAACCTGCACATCTTTGGACTGTGGGAGAAAACGGGAGCACCCGGAGGAAATGTACACAGACACGGGAAGAATGTGCAAACTCCATACAGACAGTGGCCTGAGGTGGGAATTGAACCTGGGTCCCTGGTGCTGTGAGGCAGCAGTGCTAACCACTGTGTAGCCCCGGGTGGTAAATGTCTGGAATGCATGGCCAGAGGAAGTGGTGGAGGCAGATACAATAGCAATGTTTAAGAGGCATTTGACTGATAGATGAATAGAGGGATATGGACCATGTCGAAGCAATCTTTTTTGGTTTAGAAAGGTATCAGCACAGTCTTGATGGGCCGAAAGGCCTGCTCCTGTGCTGTACTGTCCTTAGTGCTTCAACCCATAACAGAATGTCATTCTAAAAGTTACCTGCTTATCTCTAGTCTCTGTTTTTTATATCCTGTGAACAACCTTCTGTCCCTGTTGACATTCCCAATCCCATAAGCCAGCATTTGTTACCCATCCCTCACTGTCCTTGAACTGGGAGGGCAGGTCAAAGTCATCGTGGTACTTTTCAGACCAACCAGACTGTATGTCCTCAAGTTTAATCTCTGTTCAATTGTCAGATAGCACATGTTTGTTAACTTCTGATCACTGTGGAGGTAACAGATGCACTGGTTGTAAGTTTCTCAAACTTCAAAATTCCAGCCTGAGCGATTCTCACTCCTCCTGGACTAAGAGATTCCCTTTGATTCTCACTCCTCCTGGACTGAGATATTCCATTTAATTGCTGGACTGAGAGATACCTACTCCTCTTGGACTGAGAGATTCCCTTTGATTCCTGGACTTAGAGATTCCCACTCCTCCTGGACTGAGATATTCCATTTAATTGCTGGACTGATGGATTCCCACTCCTCCTGGACTGAGAGAATCCCACTCATAGAGTCATAGAGTCATAGAGATGTACAGCATGGAAACAGACCCTTCGGTCCAACCTGTCCATGCTGGCCAGATATCCCAACCCAAACTAGTCCCACCTGCCAGCACCCGGCCCATATCCCTCCAAACCCTTCCTATTCATATACCCATCCAAATGCCTCTTAAATGTTGCAATTGTACCAGTCTCCACCACTTCCTCTGGCAGCTCATTCCATATACGTACCACCCTCTGCATGAAAAAGTTGCCCCTTAGGTCTCTTTTATATCTTTCCCCTCTCATCCTAAACCTATATCCTCTAGTTCTGAACTCCCCGACCCCAGGGAAAAGACTTTGTTCTATTTACCCTATTCATGCCCCTCATAATGTTGTAAACCTCTGTAAGGTCACCCCTCAGCCTCCGACGCTCCAGGGAAAACAGCCTGTTCAGCCTCTCCCTGTAGCTCAGATCCTCCAACCCTGGCAACATCCTTGTAAATCTTTTCTGAACCCTTTCAAGTTTCACAGATTCCCTTCGTTTCCTGGATCGACAGGTTCCTCTCATTGCAGGGCTGACAAATCCAATTCTAATCCTGGACAGAGAGATTCCATTGCTTGTTGGAATCTTGTGATGAAAGCAGTCCCTCCATCAGTCACTGGTCCCTGCCTCCATCCCTCCCAACAACCCAGTCCCTTCCTATGGAATCTTTGTGTGCAAAGGTGGGGGATACAACACCTGCCCTTTCCGTGCATCCATTTCCATCATCCAAGATCCCAGACACCCCTTTCACATGAGACAGTGACTCATGTGTATATTTTGCATTTTACCGTGCTGTTCATGATACAGTCTTCTATACAATAGTAGGAACAAAACACAGATTGTAAATTGCCTTATGGAAGTTGGGTGGCACAGTGGCTCAGTGGTTAGCACTGCTGCCTCACAGCACCTGCAACCCAGGTTCAATTCCAGCCTTGGGTAACTGTCTGCGTGGAGTTTGCACCTTCTCCCTGTGTCTGCGTGGAGTTTGCACCTTCTCCCTGTGTCTGCATGGGTTTCCTCCGGGTGCTTCGGTTTCCTCCCAGAGTCCAAAAAACGTGGTGAATTGGCCATGCTAAAAGAATTGAAAATGTGTTGCTGGTTAAAGCACAGCCGGTCAGGCAGCATCCAAGGAACAGGAAATTCGACGTTTCGGGCCGGAGCCCTTCATCAGGAACTACTACATGCTAAAAGAATTGTCCATAGTGTTCAGAGATGTGTAGGTTAGGTGCATTTGTCATGGGCAATGGAGGGTTGTACGGGAGGGGAATGCGTCTGGGTGGGATAGTCTTCAGAGGGTCAGGATGGACTTGTTGGGCTGCAATGCCTGTTTCCACACTGGAGGGATTCTATGATTCTGTGTGCATCCCACAAGGGTGACCAGTCATGTTAATCCTGCACTTCTCTCCCTCTGTCCCAGACTGTTCCAGTGAAACCAGACACAAGCTCAAGAAACAACACCCCAATTCCACAGTTCAGGTCAATAGTTTGAAACAGAGCCTCTAACTGGGAAAAGAGCAATAGCAGATGTTGGGACTGATTCCCTCGTTCTCCTCAAAATGCTTCTTTCATTTCTTTACCTTGCCCATCACCAGCCCATTTCTCATTTATCCACTGCATTTCCTCCACGCTATCACGGACTTTACATCTCGTTCATAGAATCCCTACAGGCCATTCGGCCCATCAGGTAAACACTGACCATCCAACGAGCATCCCACCCAGACCCACCCCCGTACCCCTGTATTTCCCACGGCCAATCCACCCTAACCTGCACATCTTCGAACTGTAGGAGGAAATCAGAGCACCAGGAGGAAACCCACGCAGACACGGGGAGAACGTGCAAACGCAACTCAGGCAGTCACCCAAGGCTGGAATCGAACCGGGGCCCCTAGCACTGTGAAGCTGCAGTGCTGACCACTGAGCCAACGTACCGCCCCCTTTCCACTCTTCCCCAATCCCTTGCCTCAGTACTAGTTTAAAACCTACAACATTTCTAACCTTGTCCAGAATTAATGAAAGAGTGTGGTGCTGGAAAAGCACAGCAGGCCAGGCAGCATCCAAGGAGCAGGAAACTTGACATTTTGGAATTCATTTCCTGATGAAAGGCTTTTGCCCAAAACATCGATTTTCATGGATGCTGCCTGACTGGCTGTGCTTTCCTTGCACCACACTCTTGGCTCTAATCACCAGCATCTACAGCCCTCACTTTTGCCCAGAACAAATGAAAGATGATTGATCCAAAATATTAGCTCAGTTTCACTGTCTCAGAGCTACCGAGTAATCCGTTTTTGTATCTCCTTCATTTACGGATGCAATACCCTCTCGCTAAGACTGTGACCCTATGAATTGGAAATAGTCACTTGCTTGGACAGAACATTAGCATTGCTGCCATAAAAGACACCCTGCACTTATCAGTACAGATGCAAGAATAGCATATTTCAAAGGGAACACCAATTTACACAGCAGATTTGGACAGGTTCATGAATAGAAAGGATTTAGAGGGATATGGATTTCGAGGCAAGTGGGACTAGTTCAGTTGAGGAAACCTGGTCAGCATGGACGAGATGGGCTGAAAGGCCTGTTTCTGTGCTGTATGTCAAAAAGGATGCTGGTTGTTTGGCAAGTGGGCAGATCGTCAAATTGTCGGGAGAATGCACCAAGGAACGGTTAATCCCCAAGGTTTGGTTTCATTGCAAAAGGGACCCCTTCCTTCTGTTTTCAGAGGACTGCACAGTGCGAGCGAAATCAGAAGCAAAACGTGCTCCAGCCAGTGGGTTGTATGTGATTCCTGATGAAGGGCTCTGGCCCAAAACGTCGAATTTCCTGTTCCTTGGATGCTGCCTAACCTGCTGTGCTTTAACCAGCAACACATTTTCAGCTCAGGTTGTATGTAATTATCAGGATCCAGTCCCCTAGAAAATACCAAGATGTCTTCACTCTAATGTGCTGCCGTTACTTTCTTATCACAACCATATTAAGGATGATTTGGAGATGTCGGTGTTGGACTGGGGTGTACAAAATTAAAAATCACACAACACCAGATTGGGGCGGCACGGTGGCACAGTGGTTAGCACTGCTGCCTCACAGCACCAGGGACCTGGGTTCAATTCCTGCCTCAGGCGACTGACTGTGTGGAGTTTGCACATTCTCCCCGTGTCTGCGTGAGTTTGCTCCGGTTTCCTCCCACAGTCCAAAGATGTGCGGGTCAGGTGAATTGGCCATGCTAAATTGCCCGTAGTGTTAGGTAAGGGGGTATATGTAGGGGTATGGGTGGGTGGCGGGTCGGTGTGGACTTGTTGGACCAAAGGGCCTGTTTTCACACTGTAAGTAATCTAATCTAATTATAGTCCAACAGTTTTAATTGGAAGCACACTAGCTTTCGGAACGATGCTCCTTCATCAGCGATGCTCCGAAAGCTAGTGTGCTTCCAATTAAATCTGTTGGACTATAACCTGGTGTTGTGTGATTTTTAATATTAAGGATGACCTGTGTTTTATATAACAAAGAACTGCAGGTGCTGGAGATCTGAAACCAAACAGAAATTGCTGGAGAAACCCAACAGGTCTGGCAGCATCTGTGGGAGGAAAGCAGGGTCAATGTTTCAAGTCCAGCAGATGCAAAGCTCTGCTTTCTTCTGACAGATGCTACCAAGCCTGCTGAGTTTCTCCTGCGGTTTCTGTTTTTGTTTAAATTTTCTTTGAAGTTCACTTCACGTTTGGGAAATTTGGGCGCCATGGATGAATTGGGCCGAAGGGTCTGATTCCATAGAACATAGAACAGGAGCGCACCGTGCATGTCCTTCAGCCCTTGATGCTGTGCTGACCTTTTAGCCTACTCTAAAGTTAAAACTATCCTATATACTCTTCATTTTACTATCACCCGTGTACCTATCCAAGAGTCACTTAAATGTCCCTAATGTATCTGACTCTACTCCCACTGCTGGCAGTGCATTCGTCACCCCCACCACTCTCTGTGTAAATAACCCACCTCTGACATCTCCCCTAAACCTTCCTCCAATCACCTTAAAATTATGCCCCTTTGTGATAGCCATTCCCGCCCTGAGAAAAAGCCTCTGGCTATCCACTCTCTGCCTCTCATCATCTTGTACACCTCTATCTAGTCACCTCTTATCCTTCTTCACTCCAATGAGAAAAGCCCTAGTTCCCTCAACCTTTCTTCATAAGACACACCTTCCAGTCCAGGCAGCATCCCAGTAAATCTCCCCTGCACCCTCTCTAAAGTGTGGTCTAACAAGGGCTTTATATAGCTGGAGTATAGCCTTGCGGCTCGTAAACTCAAACCCCCTGCTAATGAAAGCCAACACACCAGACGCCTTCTTAAAAACCCTATCAACTTGGGTGGCAACTTTGAGGGATCTATTGACATGGATCCCAAGATCCCGCTGTTCCTCCACACTGTGAAGAATCCTGCCTTTAATCCTGTATTCTGCATTGAAATTCGACTTTCCAAAGTGAATCACTTCACACTTTTCCAGGTTGAACTCTATCTGCCGCCTGTCAACCCAGGTCTGCATCCTGTCAATGTCCTGTTGTAACCTATAACAGCCCTCCAAACTATCCACAACTCCACCAACCTTCATGTCATCAGCAAACTTACTAATCCACCTTGCCACTTCCTCATCCAGGACATTTATAAAAATCACAAAGCACAGAAGTCCCAGAACAGATCCCTGTGGAACATCACAAGTCACCGAGCTCCAGGATGAATACTTTCCATCTACTACCACCCTCTGTCTTCTATGGGCCAGCCAATTCTATATCCAGACAGATAGATTTCCCTATATCCCATGCCTCCTCACTTTCTGAATGAGCCAACCATGGGGAAACTTATGTATAGAGTATGACTGTGTAAGAGACACAATCTTCTGCTGGACAGTGTCAGTAAATCATTTGCAACAGAAAAGAATGTGGAAGATATTTTCCTTCATAACAATGTATGCCCATCCTTTCCTGAACAGAACTGTTACACAATGAAAACTGGGTACCTGAGTGGATGATGTATGCTACTAACCCTTATTGCAGGCTGAATGGACTGATTTGCTGTCCATTGGCAATAACTTTGCTCTATTTTTGATCTATGCGTGGATGGTCTGTTCAGTAACTGGTGGTGGAGGAACAGGCCGACACTGGAACAGAATGTTGCTAGAGGAGCAGAGGATTGAGGAGCAAGAGTAGGCCATTCTGCCCATTGAGACTAGCCCATGGACCAATAAGATCATGGTCTATCTGAACGTGGTCCCAGTCTCACTCCCTTGTCTGCCATCCTACAACCTTCGAGTCTTTTGTCTAACAAAAAACTCTACCTACCTTAGTTTTAGAGTCATTGAGATTTGCTGCATGGACATAGACCCTTTGGTCCAACCTGTCCACGTCAACCAGATATGCCAACCCAACCTAGTCCCATTTGCCAGGATTTGGCCCATATTGCTCCCAACCCTTCCTATTCATACACCCATCCCTAATTGTAATTGTACCAGCCTCCACCACTTCTGCTGGCAGCTCACTCCATGCAAACACCACTGTCTACCATCTTCTAGGGATGAGAATTCCACACTCTAAAGACCAAGGCACCATTAACGGTGAGAGACAAAGAGAACCTCTGCCTGTTGAGGATGCTCAGAGGATGCAGACTGAAGAGCCCAGTTCTGAAAGTAGCTGTGTTTCTTATCGTCGCACACCTCCCCGACAGATTGGTGTGAAGCCCTGAGAGAACGTGCAGGCTGTCTCCCGGACTGTGGCTAAATCACTTTCATCGTTAAGTTGAAAGCAGAAAGTGCTGGAGAAACTTGGCAGGTTTGGAGGGGGAGAGGCCATCTCCTGCGGAGAGAGGAACGGTGATAGGGTTTCAAGTTGCTCTGCATCACAAGACGAGCTGTCCAACTAACTGAGCTACCCAACGGCGAACAGGGGGGGGTTCAATTCCAACACTACCACGAAGTTTCCTGCTTTCTCAAACTCATCTGAGGTTAACCTCACAGTCACTCCTCCCTCTCTCTCTCTCTCTCTCTCTCTCTCTAATGGAAGAACAGCTCCTGTGGCCCTCTGGGACCATGGCAGTCCAACCATTCACTTTCAACAACATAGTCTACAAACAAACCAACGGCACACCCATGGGATCTCCGCTATCAGGACTCATAGCAGGAGCAGTAATGCAAAGACTAGAACAAACAGCCCTACCAACCATCAAACCAAAAATCTGGGTCCTCTACGTAGATGACACCTTTGTCATCACGAAACGAAACAAGACAGAAGAGACATTTAACATCATCAACAACACCCTCACAGGCATAAAGTTCACCAAGGAGGAAGAAACCGACAACAAACTCGCATTCCTGGACGTCATAGTCGAAAGAAAGGACAGCGGAGAACTACAAACCTGAGTATACAGAAAACCGACAAACACTGACCAAGTACTTAACTACACCAGCAACCATCCCAACACACACAAACAAAGCTGTATCAAAACACTATTCCAACGAGCCACCACACATTCCAGACGAACTTTGGAAAACAGAGGAGAACCACCTATACAACGTATTCAAGAAGAACAAATACTCAAAAAATACAGTGTGCAGATTCCTCAAGAACAAACCACAACAAGCAGACCAAACACAGCCAGAAACCCTAACCACCTTACATCAAAGAAGTTTCAGAAATGACAGCCAGACTACTAAGACCCCTCGGAATCCTGGTAGCACACAAACCCAACAACACTCTCAAACAAAAACTAACAAACTTAAAAGACCCAGTACAACCCATGGACAAAACCAACGTCATCTACAAAATTCCATGCAAGGACTGCCACAAACACTACGTAGGACAAACAGGAAGAAAGTTAGCCACCAGGATACACGAACACCAGCTAGCCACAAAAAGACACGACCCTCTCTCTCTCGTAGCCCTACACACGGATGAAAAAAACCATCAATTCAACTGGGACAACACATCTATCCTGGGACAGACTAAGCAAAGGCATGCCAGAGAATTCCTAGAGGCCTGTCACTCCAACCACAATGCCATAAACAACCACATAGATCTAGATGCCATCTATCAATCCCTCAGGAAACGAACAGGAAATGACATCACCACAAATCCCAGGTACCCCATCCAGGAGAAAGATATAAATAGAAAGCAGGAGACAACAGCTTCGCTTCACTTGGAGGTCGCCACTGATGATGTTACCTAGCCAGGTAATGAAACATCTGGATATCAAACCTACAGCTCAGCGAGCAAACCTACACCCTGAACCTCAACCCGAGCTACAAACCTTCACAAACCTTGCAAAAAGTCCAACTGTCTATTTAAAGTTTTTAAGTCCCATGAGAATTTCCTTCAGACTTTTACGTTTGCCATCTTTATCATGGTTGACGGAGATGGGTTTTCTGGGTTTTTACAGCCCAGGCGTCAACAGCATCCAGGCCACCAGCCTGCTTGGCTACTCTCTCTCATTCCTGATGAAGGGCTTATGCTCGAAACGTTGAATTCCCTATTCCTGAGATGCTGCCTAACCTGCTGTGCTTTAACCAGCAACACATTTTCAGCTGTGATCTCCAGCATCTGCAGACCTCATTTTTTACACCAGCCTCAGTATCCAGTTGGATATCAAGCCAGGATTCCCAGCTGGATCTCTGGTCCGTGCACTTGGGAGAATCCAGAAAGAGAGTTCAACTTCTGCACCTCCTGACACAGAGGCAGGAATCGCTGCTGCCAAGTCTGTAGAATCATAGAGGGTGGAAGCAGGCTATTCAGCCCATCAAGTCCACACCAACCCTCTGAACAGCATTCCACCCTATTCTTGTAACTCTGCATTTCCCATGGCCAATCCAACCTGACCTTCACATCCCTGAACACTGTGGGCAATTTAGCACAGCCAATCCACCTAACCTGCACATCGCTGAACAGTATGGGCTATTTAGCATGGTCAATCCACCCTGACCTGCACATCTCTGAAAACTATGATAATTTAGCATAGCCAATCCACCCTAACCTGCATATTCCTGAGCATCATGGGCAATTTAGCATAGCTAATGCACCCTAATCTGCACATCCCTGAGCACTATCGGCAATTTAGCACAGCCAATCCATCTAACCTGCACATCCCTAAACACTATGGGACAATTTAGCATAGCCAGGCACCCTAACCTGCACATCCCTGAGCACTATTGGCAATTTAGCATGGTCAATCCACCCTAACCTGCACACCCCTGAGCACTATGGGCAATTTAGCACGGCCAATCCACCCTAACATGCACATCCCTGAGCACCTTGGGCAATTTACCACAGCCAACCCACCCTGACCTGCACATCCCTGAGCACTATGGGCAATGTAGCTTGGCAAATGCACCGTAACCTGCAAATCTTTTTTACGTGGGAGGAAACCAGTGCACCCGGAGGAAACCCATGCAGACACTGGGAGAGTGCGCAAACTGTGCCCCACTCTTACCTTATAAGTCAAGCGGTTTAGTGGGTTGTCTTCAGTCCTGGTTCAATCTGCTTCTATTGCCCCTTTAGAGCAGTGCACTCCAGGTTAGGACAATTGGCTGTGGTAAACAAGTTATCTTCATCTCCAACCTGTTGCTATTTCAACATGTTGCAACTCGATCTTCGGTTTTGTGACTCTGCTATCAGTGAAAACAGTTTCCCTTCATTTCTCCAATCGAAGACCTTTGAGGTTTTAGGCACTTCTATTGCAACGACAACTTTCATTTGCATAGCGCCCTTAATTCACATTTTCTGAAATGCTGTCAATTGAAGTTTCACATCAAGCTGCATGAGGAGATATTAGGGTGGGTCAAAGCGGGAGTTTTTTTTAAACTGGATCTTTAAGAGCAGGGAGGTCATGGTGGGACTTCCAGAGATAACCAGCCAGTTGAAGGGAAGGTCGCCAGAGCTGGAGTGATTCAAACTGGAAACGTTCAGGAGGACATTACTGGACGGGCACAAAGTTCTTGTGTTGTTGTGGGCTGGAGGAGGTCAGAGAATGCAGTTGTATAAGACTCTGGTGCGGCTGCATCTAGAGTATTGTGTGCAGTTTGGTCGCCATACTATAGGAAGGATGTGGAGGCACTGGAACGGGTGCAGAGGAGGTTTATCAGGATGTTGCCTGATATGGTAGGAAGATCATATGAGGAAAGGCTGAGGCACTTGGGGCTGTTTTCATTGGAGAAAAGAAGGTTTAGGGGTGACTTGATAGAGGTGTACAAGATGATTAGGGGTTTAGATAGGGTTGACCATGAGAACCTTTTTCCACGTATGGAGTCAGCTATTACGAGGGGGCATAGCTTTAAATTAAGGGGTGGTAGGTATAGGAGTAGATTCTTTACTCAGCGAGTCATGAGTTCATGGAATGCCCTGCCAGTAACAGTGGTGGACTCTCCCTCTTTATGGGCATTTAAATGGGCATTGGATAGGCATATGGAGGAAAGTGGGCTAGTATAGGTTAGGTGGGCTTGGGTCGGCGCAACATCGAGGGCCGAAGGGCCTGTACTGCGATGTATTTTTCTATGTTCTAGAGAATGAGGAAAAGGGACTAACAAGGACTTCAAAACTGAAGTGTTACTCGGTTACAAGCCAATGTTCGTAAGATCGAGGAACGTTTACGCCAGTTGAGAACAGGACAACCAGTCCAATAGCTGTCGTATCCTTAACCCCAGAAACAGCCAAGGCACAAGTGTGGGTTTCAGTGTCAGATCTACACTAAACTATTTCTGCTTCAGGGAGAATAATCTCAATTCCTCCAGTCACTCCTTTCATCCCTGCACTCTCAAGCTAAACATGCTGAAAATCCAAAATCGAAACCAAAAGTGCTGTAGAAACTGTAGAGAGAGAGAAACAGAGTTAACATCTGAAGTCAGTTAATACTCTTCGACTCATAGAGATGTTCAGGGCAGAAACAGACCCTTCAGTCTGTCTCATCCATACTGATCAAATACCCTCATTAGCTGTTGAAAATGTGTTGCTGGAAAAGCGCAGCAGGTCAGGCAGCATCCAAGGAGCAGGAGAATCGACGTTTCGGGCATGAGCTCTTCTTCAGGAATTTAAAAGGCTCATCCCCGAAACGTCGATTCTCCTGCTCCTTGGATGCTGCCTGACCTGCTGCGCTTTTCCAGCAACACATTTTCAGCTCTGATCTCCAGCATCTGCAGACCTCACTTTCTCCTAGGAGATACCCTCATTAATCTAGTTTCCGCTGATGGGTGAGTGCCGAACCAGAGGACACAGCTTAAAAATACGGGGTAGACCATTTAGGACAGAGATGAGGAGAAACGCCTTCACCCAGAGAGTGGTGGCTGTGTGGAATGCTCTGCCCCAGAGGGCAGTGGAGGCCCAGTCTCTGGATTCATTTAAGAAAGAGTTGGATAGAGCTCTCAAGGATAGTGGAATCAAGGGTTATGGAGATAAGGCAGGAACAGGATACTGATTAAGGATGATCAGCCATGATCATATTGAATGGTGGTGCAGGCTCGAAGGGCTGAATGGCCTACTCCTGCACCGATTGTCTATTGTCTCATTTTCCAGTGCTTGGCCTTGTTCCCTTATCATTCTTTATCTGAAGCCTGGTCACTGGACTTGAAGGGTTACATCAGTTTCTCCAACCATTTATCATCACTAAGTTTCTCTATTACTTTCTGTTTCAATTTCCTCATACCAGTAAAATCTCCTCTGAACCCTTACCAACACCTTGATGTCCAATTCCAAAATGCCTGGAATGGGATGTAATACTGCAGCTGAAGCCTGATCACTGATTTATATGTGTTTAACATAACATCAAAGTCAAAAGTATTAGAGATACAGATGCTTGAGGTTGGCACGGTGGCTCAGTGGTTAGCACTGCTGCCTCATAGCGCCAGGTACCCAGGTTTCATTTCACCCTCAGGAGACAGTTACAACATTTAAAAGGCATCTAGATGGGTACATGAATGGGAAGGGTTTAGAGGGATGTGGGCCAAGTGCTGCCAAATGGGACTAGTCTAATTCAGGATATCTAGTCAGTATGGTCAAGTTGAACTGAAGAAACTGTTTCTGTGTTGTACACCTCTGTTACTCTACGACTGACCGTGTGGAGTTTGCACATTCTCCCCGTGTCTGCGTGGGTTTCCTCCGGGTGCTCCGGTTTCCTCCCACAGTCCAAAGATGTGCAGGTCAGGTGAATTGGCCATGCTAAAGGGCCGATAGTGTTCAGGGATGTGTAGGTCAGGTGGATTAGTGATGGGAAAATGCAGGATTAGAGGGATAGCGCAGGGGTCTGGGTGAGATGCTCTCCAGAGGGTCAGTGTGGACTTGATGGACTGAATGGCCTGCTTCCATACTGTCGGAATTCTATGGTGATATTTAGATCTGAAATTAAAAACAGAAAGTGTTCAAAATATTGAGCAGTAGGGCAGATTTGGATGAGGAGAGAGCTGAATTAAAGTTTTGAGTTGACAGTTTTTCATCCGTGGTTCTGACCTGTTCAGTCTTAATTTTCTGTCTTTATTTTCATCTAAGTCCTTCCATCGATACAAATCCTGGATGTTTTGCTTTGAACCACCTTCTCTCTTTGTCCTGCCCCTTGAAAGATATCTGCACATACCCCGCTGGGTCTCTGTTCCTGCGCCCCCCTTCAAATTGAGTTTAGATTGTGTCTTCTCGATCTCCCTACTGTAAATTGACAAATATAAATTAGAATCATCAACAAAGGGACGGATGACTTGTCTTTACATTCATGACGTTAAGTGTGAAGGGGGTTATCAGTGCGGAGAAGCAATAGAATGTGAGAAAGGAAGAGTCTTTGGAGATCCTGAGCTCATGAAAAAGAGCAGGTTTTGAGGATAAGTCCCTGACTGTCCCACAGAGCAGGGATTGGGGAATTACCTTGCCGTGCGAAAGGAGCCAGCTTAAACTGCGCCAGGGTTTTCAAGTAAAAAATGAGGTCTGCAGATGCTGGAGATCACAGCTGCAAATGTGTTGCTGGTCAAAGCACAGCAGGCCAGGCAGCATCTCAGGAATAGAGAATTCGACGTTTCGAGCATAAGCCCTTCCGAACAATCTTGCCAAACGATAGCAAGCGGGCATCATTGAGAGAAAGGGCATCGTTGGCACCCCAGGTCAGGAGAGCTCGCTGAATGTGATGAGCCACTTGGCCTGTGTTGCAATCACACTGAGTGTCGCCCCACCCCACCTGCTCAACGATCTTCTCAAACGCCTGCATTACTTCACTCACTTCAGTCAAACAGCCTCTGCTCAGCAGAATTACAGCTCAATCAGTCGGCAACGAGGTCTTGATGAGATTCAAATGTAGCATTCACTCTCCATAATTCGCTGGGTGCCTTAAAGGCACTGGTCATTCTGGTCCCGACATCTTCAGAAGATTAATTATATTCAGTTCTTATTCTCTCCAGACGTTTGTGGCTCTTTACTTCCCAGTCGTAAACTGTCTAACTGCAAGGCTCGTGCGCCTCTGTCGCAGTCTCTCTTATGATCTTAGCAGGACCTATACATTTAATGGTAAGGTCCGAGGGAGTGATGCTGAACAAAGAGACCTTGGAGTGAAGGTTCGTAAGTAAAGTCACAGCAAGACAGGACAGTGAGGAAGGCGTTTGGTATGCTTTCCTATATTGGTCAGAGTATTGAGTACAGGGGTCGTGAGGTCATGTTGCAGCTGTACAGGACATTGGTGAGGCCACGTTTGGAATACTGCATTCAATTCTGACCTCCTTCCTATAGGGAAAATGTTGTGAAACTTAAAAGGGTTCAGAAAAGATTTACAAGGATGTTGCCAGTGTTGGAGAATTTGAGCTATAGGGAGAGGCTGAATAGGCTGGGGCTGTTTTCCCTGGAGCATCGGAGGCTGAGTGGTGATCTTATAAAGGTTTATAAAATCATGAGGGGCATGGATAGGGTAAATAGACAAAGCCTTTTCCCTGGGGTGGGGAGTCCAGAACTAGAGGACATAGGTTTAGGGTGAGAGGGGAAAGATATAAAAGACCTAAGGGGCAACTTTTTCACGCAGAGGGTGGTACGGGTATGGAATGAGCTGCCAGAGGAAGTGGTGGAGGCTGGTACAATTGCAACATTTAAGAGGCATTTGGATGGGTATATGAATAGGAAGGGTTTGGAGGGATATGGGCCGGGTGCTGGCAGGTGGGACTAGATTGGGTTGGGATATCTGGCCAGCATGGAAGGGTTGGACCGAAGGGTCTGTTTCTCTGCTGTACATCTCTATGACTCTCTGACTCGAAGATGCGACCATGACTAAATCTCAAAGCATTTCTGCTTGCATTAACGATTGACTCTCTGCAGAAAATTCTGTCCTGAATTTTTTTCTGAGTGTCCACTCATTAATGGGTTAACGACTGCATTATAACACCCAACCAGAGAACAATGTGGCCTCTAGGTGCAGGTTCACAGCTCCTTGAAAGTGGGGTTGCAGTAAAGAAGGTGTTTGGTACACTTGCCTTTATTAGTCAGAGTGTTGAGTATAGGAGTTGGAAGGACATGTTGCAGCTACACAGGACATTGGTTCAGCCACTTTTGGAATACTGCATTCAGTTCTAGTCTCCCAGCTATAGGGAAGACATAAAACTTGAAGGGGTTCAGATAAGATTTACAAGGATGTTGCCAGGATTGGAGGGTTTGAGCTACAGGGAGAGGCTGTATAGACTGTGGCTGTTTTCCCTGGAGCTTCAGAGACTGAAGGGTGACCTTATAAAGGTTTATAAAATCATGAGGGGCATGATTTGGAGATGCCGGTGTTGGACTGGGTTGTACAAAATTAAAAATCACACAACACCAGGTTATAGTCCAACAGGTTTAATTGGAATCACACTAGCTTTCGGAGCGACGCTCCTTCATCAGGTGGTAGCGGAGGGCTCGATCATAACACAGAATTTATAGCAAAAATTTGCAGTGTGATGTAACTGAAATTAGACATTGAAAAATTGATTGTCTGTTAAGCCTTTCATCTGTTAGAATACAGTGATAGTTTCACTTCTTTCATGTGTAAATCTCAAAACCTTTTTTTAAAAAGTTGCATTCTCGGGTTATCTGTTAACAATGGTGATAGCCAGACAATATGTTGAAGGTGTTGGCCCCCTGTGTTCTCCGTCTATGCCATGATGTTTAGATTGATTCTGATCTAAAAAGTGAGATAACAGAGTTTCACTTGAATTCATGCAGTTTTTGAGCTCAGGGTTCTACATGAATGTATGCAGTTTTTGAGCAAAGTACAATGTAACCCTGCAAGTACAAATTCACCCCACAGAATATGTGTGTGTGTGTGTGTGTGTCTGTCTGGGGTGAGGGTTGTGAGTGTGAGAAAGTGTATGTGTGTGTGCGTAGTGAGTGCAGAGTGTCTTAAGTCTGCGAGGGGGTGCATTGTGAGTGTGGGAGTGCGTGTGTCTGTAAGGGTGTGTGTGGGTGTCTGCGCATCTGTGTCTGTGTGTATGTGTGTATAGGAGTGCCTGTGTGTGTGTGAGAGAGTATGTGTGTGTGTATAGTGCAATGGTGGTCACCTGTAGTGTGACATGAATCCAAGGTCCTGGTTGAGGCCCTCCTTATGGGTACCAAACTTAATTATCAGCCTTTACACGGCCACCTTTCGCTGCTGCCTGTCCCAAAGTCCACCTTGGAGAATGGTCACCCAAAGGTCCGAGGCTGAATGTCCTGGACCACTGAAGTGTTCCCCAACTGGGAGGGAACCCTCCTGTCTGTTGATTGTTCTGCAGTGCCCATTCATCTGTTGTCGTAGCCTTTGCTCAGTTTTCCCAATGTGCCATGCCTCAGGGCATCCTTGCCTGCAACGTATAAGACAGACAACATTGGCCGAGTCACATGAGTACCTGCCATGTACAAGGTGGGAGGTGTCCCCACGCGTAATGGTGGTATCCATGTCCACACTCTGACACGTCTTGCAGCATCCACCGTGACAGGGTTGTATGGAGTTGTCCTGAGAGCCGGGCAGTTTGCTACGAACAACGATCTATTTGAGGTTTGATGGTTGTTTAAACGCGAGCAGTGGAGGTGAGGGGAAGGTCTTAGCGAGGTCACAAAGAACATAACGTAGTTTTTCAGCTCCTGAGAAATACTGAACAACGAAGGATACCCTATCGATTGCAGCATGTATCTGTCTTCTGAAGAGGTCATTATGGTTCGTTGCTGTGGCACGTTGGAACTGGCAGTCGATGAGTTGGGCATCATACCCCGTTCTTGTGAGGGCATCTCTGAGTACTTCCAGGTGTCCGTCATGTTCCTCCTCATCTGAGCAGATCCAGTGTACACGTAGGGCTTGTCCATAGGGAATGGCTGTTTTAATATGTTTTGGGTGGAAGCTGGAGAAGTGTAGCATTGTGAGGTTGTCTGTGGGTTTGCGGTAGAGTGTGGTGCTGAGGTGTCCATCCTTGATGGAGATGCATGTGTCCAAGAGTGAGACAGATAGTAGAGAGTAGTCAGAGCTTCAGAGACTGAGGGGTGACCTTATAGAGGTTTATAAAATCATGAGGGACATGGATAGGATAAATAGACAGTCTTTCCCTGGGATGGGGGAGTCCAGAACTAGAGGGCATAGGTTTAAGGTAAGAGAGGAAAGAGACCTAATGAGCAATATTTCCACATACAGGGTGGTGCATATGGAATGAGCTGCCAGAGGAAGTGGTGGATGTTGGTACAAAAACAGCATTTAAAAGACAGCTGGATGGGTATATGAATAGGAAGGGTTTAGAGGGATATGGGCTGGGTGCTGGCAAATGGGACGAGATAAATTTAGAATATCTGGCCGACATGGATGAGTTGGACCGAAGGGTCCATTTCTGTGCTGTACATCTCTATGACTTGATGACAAAGAAACAAATTCTCTCTCAGTCATTATCCAGTGCTGAGCTAGCGAAGGTAAACTCCCTGCATTGATACCACTTCCATCTTTACTGTGCTTGGATCTCCATCATAGAATGAAGGAGCCTCAAAGCTTATGGGAAAAGGTCAGATAACCTGCCGAGACCTGGCATGTTAGATAGGGTCACCTGCCCTGCAACACTAACTCTGATTTCTCTCCACACTCCCTGCTGCCACTCCCTGCTGAGCTTTTTCCAGAAATTTCTGTTTTTGTTCCTGGCATACAACTGACCAAAGTTGCCAAGGCTCACTCTGGAAGGTTCCAAACACCTTGAGTGTCTTTGGTGAGGGATTGTGCGAATCGAGGATTCAGAGAAAGTTGGCTCAAGCAATACCTGACCCTCACGTGTCAGGGCCTGCAGACTGTCCATTGGGTTCGGCTGTCATCTCAGAACCCATCGAAACAGAGTGGGAGGCAAGCCATGATCACTCTTAAACCCAAGGGTCTGCATGTGTGTGTGTGAGAGAGATAGAAGAGAGAGAGAGAAAGAGAGAGAGAGAGAGAGATGACTGTGTAAACAGAAACACAATTACAGTATGTTATTCTCTGATTGAAATAATGTGTAGCTTTAAGGTGAGTTCCTTTGACGTATTATCTAGTCCACGTTGTCAATTTCTGCTCTGCATTACCTGACCTGATTAAAAGCTAAGAGTTTTGGTCTGAACTTGTTTATTTACACCTTTACCTGTTGCCAACCACACTCACAGGGTTTTGAGAGCCCAGTTTCACATTCCGTCCAACTTCTGAAAATATTTCCCCATCAATCCTTTTTTTACTCACTACTGGGCATGGACGCCACTGGCTGGGCCAACATTTATTGTCTCGTCCCAAGTTGCTCATTGAGATGGTGGGAGTGAGATACCTACTTGAACCACTGCAGTCCGTGTACAGTAGATTGACCCAAGTTGCCCTTGGAGAGGGAATTCCAGGATTTTGATGCAGGAACAGCATATATTTCCAAATCAGGATGGCGAGTAGCTTGGAGGGAACTTGCAGGAGATAGTGTTCCCATATATCTACTGCTCTTGAACTTCTAGATGGAAATGGTTTTGGGTTTGGAAGATGTTGTCTAAGGATCTTTGGTGACTTTCTGAGTGCATCTTGAAGATGTTACACACTGCTGCTACTGAACATTGGTTATGGAGAGATGGATGTTGTGGATGTGGTGTCAATCAAGTGGACAGAGTTGGCCTGGATAGTATTGAGTGTTGTTGGAACTGCACCCATCCAGGCAAATGGGGAGTATTCCATCACACTCATGACTTCTGCCTTGTAGATAGTGGACAGGCTTTGGGGAGACAGGAGGTGAGTTAGTCACCATAGTATTCCTGGCGTCTGACCTGCTGTTGTAGCCACAGTGTTTATATGACGAGTCCAATTGAGTTTCTGATCAACAATAACCCCCAGGATGTTGGTAGTGAAGGCATTCAGTGAGGGTGCCACTATTGAATGTCAAAGGGCAGTGATTAGATTGTTGCTTATTGGTGATGGTCATTGGCTAGGATTGGTGTAGTGTGAATGGCTTGTTACTTTTCAGTACAAGCCTGGACATTGTCTCTTCAGGTTTAAATGCCTCCGCTGCTTCTGGGTCAGATAAAAATTTGCTGACTTTGCATTGATCATTTGGAACAAATCTGCAAACAATACAAAAACGCACAAAAAAAATGCAACAGGGGACACACGCACTGTTCCCTCTCCCACCCAAGCAATCAGCATTTTCTTCACTGGATCTTGACAGTGCGCTATTGGCCCTTAATTATCTCCATTGTTGGAAGGAGCAATTCCACTCTCTGCTAGATTTCAGGTGACCATCTTTCCTCGACTTCTCCATTTGCCCCTGCACATCCCTGGGGAGGGGGGATTCGAGCTCAAGTTTTCCACCCTTTGTTAGATTTCATGACGACCGAATGGGTGAAAGATCACCAGGGATACAGAGCTTAACTTACAAACCAGATCAGCCGCCATTTTGTTTTTGGATGGTGAAGCAGGGATGGGTGGCTTTTTCATGAACACTAAGCACTATAGAATCCCTACAGCATAGAAGCAGACCATTCGGCCCAACAAGTCCACACTGACCCTCTGAAGAGCATCCCACCCACACCCCTTTGATCCTGCGTTCCCCATGGCTAACCCACCCAGGGGCAATGGGGCTAACTAACCAACTGACCTGTACATTGTTGGACCATGAGGGGAAACTGGAGCAGACACGGGGAGAATGTGCAAACTCCACACAGCCAGTTGCCCGAGGCTGGGATTAAACCCAGGTCCCTGGCGCTGTGAGGCAGCAGTGCTAACCACTGAGCCACCATGCCACCCTCAGGGAGAGAGCTGGAACGCATCATCAACCCCAGCTTAATCTGGTTAGACAGGTTTCTTTTAAGATTTGTTGATCTTACGTATTAAGTCACGATTTGGAGATGCTAGTGTTGGACTGGGGTGTACAAAGTTAAAATCACACAACACCAGGTTATAGTCCAACAGGTTGAATTGGAAGCACACTAGCTTTCGGAGCGACACTCCTTCATCAGCAGTGCTCCGAGAGATAGTGAATTTCACTGTTTGTTAATTTCCCAGATGCACTCCGATGGCCAGCAATACACGAATTCAAACAACAAAGGCAGTAACTGTGCAGGTTCTCTCTGTCTGTCTGTCTCTCTTTCTCTCCTGCACTGTCCTCACCATGTGCTTCCTTTGTCTGTGCTTCTCCCTTTTAAAACTGGTGTTTTGACTTTTTTTCCCCAAAGTTCCAAAACAATGCAACAGAATATAAAAGAGTAATTGCTGCTCCTGGAATTCGAAGGAATCATCTCCAGCACCTAAAATACCTAAAAAAATAGGAGTAGCTGTTACAGCCAGAAATTTTTCCCATCCTTCATCTTAGATTACCCATATTTGCTTCCAATTAAACTTGTTGGACTATAACCTGGTGTTGTGTGATTTTTAATTTACGCATTAAGGGCATTTGTCACACAGGAGACACTTATTTACTCTTTATTTTCCACCTTCCGAATTAAAATTTAGACACGGACTGAAGCTGTGGTTGATGGGTGATGACTTTTTTTTTATAATGTGTAAAAGTGTGTAAAGATTAGTTCCAGTTCTATCCTTACCAACTTGCTTTCAGGATTAAAAAGTGGGACACCTATAAAGAGTTCTCGGTTTAGGATAGCGTTCAGAGAATTGACTGAAGCCAAAAGCTTTTCCCTGGCGAGGGCAAGACTCACTATCACCCTTCAGAACTGAAAAGCCTGAAAATGGATCCAGATGTTCAAACGCCGAGGCACTGTGGGTCATTGCCAACTCTCACATCACATTATGTCAGGTTTGGAGACCCATCCTGGAATCAATGCAGATCAAGAAGGCAGAGCATCAATGATGGGTGACACAGACTAATTGCACAGGGAAGCAAGTTCAAGATAAAGCTTAATTATCCCCCAATTAGATGAGAACAGAGAGAAAGCTCTACAATAGACTCATAGAATCCCTACAGCATAGAAGCGGATCACTAGCCCATCACAGCACCATGGACCTGGGTTTGATTCCACCCTCGAGTGACTGTCTGTGGAGTTTGCACATTCTCCCAGTGTCTATGTGGGTTTCCTCCAGGAGTTCTGGTTTCCTCCCACAGTCCAAAGATCTGCAGGTTAGGGTGGATTAGCCATACTAACTTGCCCAGTGCTCAGGGATGTGAAGAGCAGCTATGGGGATGGGAGCAGGACTGATGAGATGCTCTTTAAAGGGCTCGTGCAGACTCAAAGGGTCAAATGGATTCTACATGGAGCACAGTGGTTGCAACTGCTGGAGACCAACCTTCTCAGCTTCAGGACATGTGTACAGGGAGTTTCTCAGGCTAATGTCCCGGGCCCAATCACCTTCAGCTGCTTCATCAATGGCCTTCCCTCCATCATATGGTCAGAGGTGGGGATGTTCATTGAGGGCAGAGGTGTTTTATTCCATTTACAAACTGTCTGAGAGAGAAGCAGAGTGCTGCAACACCCAGAAACCATCCTGTCTGGGGTTGTCTGGTATCCATTACCAACCATGCCATCTAATTGCCAGATAAAGATTCCCCTGAACCTGAGATATCTTCAGCTGCATGCTGAGTACTGCACTCCCACCGTCTATAAGAGGAAGGAAGCTAAGGTGAACCAGTCAGATCAGCAGCAGGGCTGAAGCTCAGGAAGGCAAAGGCCTTGTGTTAGTGTCACTGGGCCTAAAAATCTGGGAAGCCCTGTCTGAGGGAGGTGGGTTCAAATCCAACTGTGGGCTGGAATTTAAATTTGTACATGTGGAGTTGAAAGCCAACTCAGCAATGGGGGGGAGGGGGGGCTTGAAAACATTGAGAATTATTGGAAAACCTGTCTGATTGAGGGAAGGAAAGGTGCCATCCTTACCTGGTCTGGACAATACATAGCTCTAGACTCACAACATTCTGGTAAATTTTTAAAACGGCCAAGAGGTTCAAATTGAAATTTGTGATCAGCAGCTAATTCTGGCCTTGCCAGTGATGACCATATTCCTCTAGAGATCAATTTTTCTTTAAAAATGAGCACACGTGGGGTTGTAGTACTGGTGGAGTTGTACAGTCTGCCCATTATACATCCCTGTTTATTCAATCCAGTTAGAGATGTACATCAAGTCCAACAATCCTTGGTTAAGCACATGGACGATGATGGGTGAGTGGAGGAGGATGAGCGGAGAATAGTTCACAGGTCGGAGCACCATCAAGGGCTGTACTGTTCTATGTTCTAAATCTTTTTTAAAAAATGAAAGAATAGCAGATTCAAACATAGAAATTGCTGGAAAAGTTTAGCAGGTCTGGCAACATCTGTGGAGGGAAATCAGAATTAACGTTTTGGGTCCAGTGACCCTTCCTCAGAATTGATGGTAGCTCGGAAAATGTTGGTTTATATGCAGAATTTAGGGTGGTGGTGGGGGGGGTGGGTGGGGGAGGTGGTAGTGGGGGATAGAGTCAAAGAGAAAGTTGGACAGACAAAAGGAGTGGACAACGATCTGACTGGGAGGGTGAATAATGAGTTTCATCAGTTCTGAGGAAGGGTCACTCAACCGGAAATATTAACTGATTTCTCTCCACAGTTGCTGCCAGACCTACTGAGATTTTCCTGCCATTTCTGTTTTTCTTCCAAAAGAAACCTCACCAGATTTCTAATTCCAGTCCAGTACAATTTAATTGCTGCTACATCCATGGAGGCAGAAAATGCCTCACATCCCACACCATCAAAGTCTTCAACAAAGACTCGAATCAAGTGTGTGGTATATACTCTCTGATTCCAAACTAATGCAACTGCAATAACACTTATTCATCAAGTTTAACAATTAGTAATTTCTGTAATTAATATAAATGAATACATTGTTATCGTAATGTCTCCTTCATGGATTATCCATTTAACTCACTTATTAATGGCTCATTTTTTTGATGACTGTAAAATGTGAAAAGCCAATCTATTTCACTGGGGCTGGCTCATTTCATTGAGATTGATTTAAGTCCAATTTGTGCTACATAAATATTTTCCAGACTCATCTGAGATAACAAAAGGACAGGAGACTCTGGATCACAGGCAAGGGCAAGAAAGAAAGACATTCTGATGGAAGAGGAAGAGTCAGCTCATTAAAAAAAAGTAATTTGTTATGTTTCTTCATTCGTCCTCCCTTTTGGAATGATGTGAGTGTTTAAACACAGGCGCTGAATTCATGCCTCAGTCCACGATGTGTCTAAGATCAGTAAGTACTGCAAAGCTCCAGATCAGTATAAAACCAGGCCTCAAGCATCAAATATAAATGATAAGGAAATAGTAATTATGTCTTAAAACTTCATTCGGAAATACTTTGCCTGTTTTAAATAATACATGAGGCTGGTCACTGAGTGGAGCGTGGTGCTGAATGCGGAGTGCGGCTGCCCACAGAATTGTACCCAAGCTCCCTTACACTCAGATGCCAAACTCTTTTCATGTCTCTCTCTGCCCGTATTTCTTCATTGCAGTGACTGATCAGTGAGTCGACACACGCTGCCACGTTCTCATCGGGATAAACCTTGGAAATGGACAGACCGCTTGAATCAATGAGATTTGCTGAAGGCATTTCCGCTGTTTCTTGTGAATAATGATTAGCAAGTGGCAGTGGAACATGATAAAGGTCAAATTAGCCACTTCACGATTCAACTTACCAATTCCCGAAGAACAGATTTACTGACAGATCTGACAACTTCCAGCCTTTTCCGAATCTGGAAGATGGCGGCATATTAGGACATTCTTGCTGAAGATCCTCTCCCCCACCTGTTCTTTTGATCCTTTTTTCTTCTCTCCTCCCTACTCTTAGCCTCAGACACTCGGCTCTCCAATTCCCAGCCTCCGAAGTGGGGTTGGTGGAGATGCCAGTGATCAGGAGCAGGGATGCCAGTGACTGGGGGAATCCAGTGCAGAGCATGAGAGCAGCCAGTGGTCAGACCATGTGGAGGTCCCCCTACGCTGGCGTGATGTGGAGAGCCCTTGGAGAGAGACTGTGATGTTTGTAACCTTGCTTTTTGTTTTTCTGACTACGGTTGTACTGTGTATGACTGTAATGTCACTTTTTTTTTCCTTCCTTTCTCTATTCTGTAACTAAGGATTGTTCCAAGGTACCTTGGTACCTAAGATGGCATTGTAAGTGGGAACTTATTAGCTTTTCACTCTGCTCACTTGAGTTCTTGTGACAATAAAAGTCAAAAAAAAGTGTGGTGCTGGGAAAATATAGCTGGTCAGGCAGCATCTGAGGAACAGGAGAGTCAATGTTTTGAACATAAACTCTTGATCAGGAAGGACTTATGCTCAAAACATCGACTCTCCTGCTCCTCAGATGCTGCCTAACCAGCTGTGCTTTTCCAGCACCACACTTTTTGACTCTGATCTCCAGCCCTCTCTTTGTCCTACATGTGACAATAAAATTAATTCAATTCAAATCAATTTGCTCAGCGACATTATGACACAAAGATGTCATGATGTGGAGCAGGTGGGGGTGTTAACCTGGACCTCATAGCTCAGAGTTAGGGACACTACCATTGCACCATGCTGTCTGAAACACAGCAGTTCCTATGGGGAAGATAGGGAAATGGTACATTATTGTAACTGCATGTAAATAAAATGGGTCCTCTCGCGAGTGAGAATGCATTAAGGGTAGAGAAGATGGAATGAACAAGTATTTTGCTTTTGCCTTTGTTATTGAGGGTACAGAAACCATTCCGGTAACAGTTGTTAATCAGGAATGGGAAGGAAAAGTGAAAGCCCAATGGCTCTGAGCAAACTGATGGAGAGGTGGCTGAGAAGTCGGAGTCCTCATCCTAGGCTGTGAAAAGTAGTAGCGAACAAAGGCGTAGTTACGTTGGTGTTAATTTTCTAAGACACCCTTTAATTCAGTGAAAAGTTCCCTCAGGTGAGTAAGCAGCAAATACACTCAAGACACAAAAAAAAAGTGGGACAGAAACCAGTAAGCTTAACCAATAAACAGCATGGTGGCTCAGTGGTTAGCACTGCTGCCTCAGTACCAGGGACCTGGGTTCAATTCCAGCCTTGAGTGACTGTCAGTTTGTATGTTCTCCACATGTCTGTGTGGGTTTTCTCTCAGTCCAAAGAACAACAGATTAGGTGGGATGACATGCTTTTTAAAAAGAATGCGCAGGATAGGTGGCTTAGCCAAGGTAAATGTGGGGCTACAGTGGAGTGCTCCTCAGATGGTTGGTGCAGACTCAGTGGGTTAAATGGCTGCTATCAGTCAGGATTCCCTGATGTTATTTGTTCAAATTAATTGAGAAAGGAATTATGGCTGTATAGGTAGAAAAATTCAGAGAGAGAGAGAGACAGAGAGAGAGAGAGAGAGAGACAGAGAGAGAGACAGAGAGAGAGACAGAGAGAGAGACAGAGAGAGAGACAGAGAGAGAGAGAGACAGAGAGAGAGACAGAGAGAGAGACAGAGAGAGAGACAGAGAGAGAGAGAGAGACAGAGAGAGAGAGACAGAGAGAGATTTTGTCAAGGGGAAATCATGTTTCACTGATTTATTCACAGTAGTTTGAAGGAGTAATGTTCTCCTGTGGATAGAGGGGAATCTGTCAACATACTGTACCTTCCACAAGATAACGCGCCACAACAAAGGGTATTGTGGAAAACAAATCTCATGGTATAGGAAGGTAACATGTACTAGCAGTGATAGAGGATTGGCTGGCTGGCAGAAAATAGGGAGTGAGCAGAAATGGTCAGGAAGTGATAAGTGGAGTCCCACAGGGGTTGTGCCGGAATCTCAACTTCTTACAATTCACTTCGATGAGAGGAGCAAAGGCATTCACAGGGGACACAAGAAGGAATGTATTTTATGAAGAAAACAGAAGGAAGCTACAGCCAGTAATAGATCGGCTGTTTGAATGGGTTAAAAACCTGGTAGGTAGAGTATATTGTCAAACATGCTCATTTTGGCAGGCAGAATGGAAGAGCAGAAGATTATCACAATGGAGAACGACTGCAGAATTCTGAGGTGCAGGGGATCTAGGCATTTTGGTACACGGTTAAGGAAACAATTAACAGCGTGTAATCAGTAAGGCTAATGGGATACTATCCTTTATTATGAGGGGAATTTAACATTATCTAATTTATGAAATTTTTACCAGTGCATTGGTGCAACCACACCTCGAATACTGAGTACAGTTTTGGTGTTCTTATTAAAGGAAAAAGGTGTAGACCCTTTGAAGATGCTTCAAAGATTTAATAGATTGAGACCTCGAATGAATGGATTGCCTTCGGCAGAAAAGTTGAACAGATTGGGCTTATTGAATCACTACACTGTTGGAGCAGGCCATTCAGCCCATTGAGTCCACACCGACACTCCCCATCCCTGTAACCCTGCATTTATCATGGCCAGTCCACCTAGCCTGGATATCTTTGATCTGCGGGAGCACCTGGATGAAGCCCATGCAGATACAGGGAGAATGTACAAACTCCACATAGACAGTCGCCCGAGGCTGGAATCGATGCCGGATCCCTAGGGTTTACAGACCAACCTCAGTTATCTGAACATCCATTATCCAAATTTCAGATTATCTGAACAAGATCTCAAGGTCCCGATGCTTGGGTAAACAGTGTTATCTGAACATTCAATTATCTGAACAAAATATTTCCCGCCCATATCATTTGGATAATTGAGGTTGCCCTGTAGACAGTGAGGGGTGACTTGATGAAGTGAATAAGGGGGGAGGCCTTGATTAGGTTGGTGTGGAAAGGATGTTTCCTTTTATGGGATGAGTCTAGAAAATGGGTAACGCTGTTTTAGGATGAGGCATCGCCTGTTCAGGAATGAGGAGACATTTTGTTCTCCTAGAGGATTCAGCAACTGTTTGCCTCAGAGGAGGGTCATTGAATATTTTTAAGACAGACACAGATGGAACTTTGTGAGGCAGAGAATCGAGGGTTATCAGGGTGGGGCGGTCTTGAGGTAGATGGAAACGTGGAGTCTGAAATACAAACAGATCAGCCATCATCTTATTGAATAACAGAGTAGGCTTGTGATCGACGATGCCCTCCACCGCATCTCCTCCACTTCCCGCTCCTCCGCCCTTGAGCCCCGCTCCTCCAACCGCCACCAAGACAGAACCCCACTGGTTCTCACCTACCACCCCACCAACCTGCGCATACAACGTATTATCCGCCGCCATTTCCGCCACCTCCAAACGGACCCCACCACCAAGGATATATTTCCCTCCCCTCCCCTATCAGCGTTCCGCAAGGACCACTCCCTTCGTGACTCCCTTGTCAGATCCACACCCCCCACCAACCCAACCTCCACCCCCGGCACCTTCCCCTGCAACCGCAGGAAATGTAAAACTTGCGCCCACACCTCCACACTCACTTCCCTCCAAGGCCCCAAGGGATCCTTCCATATCCGCCACAAGTTCACCTGTACCTCCACACACATCATCTATTGCATCCGCTGCACCCGATGTGGCCTCCTCTATATTGGTGAGACAGGCCGCTTACTTGCGGAACGCTTCAGAGAACACCTCTGGGCCGCCCGAACCAACCAACCCAATCACCCCGTGGCTCAACACTTTAACTCCCCCTCCCACTCCACCGAGGACATGCAGGTCCTCGGACTCCTCCACCGGCAGAACACAACTACACGACGGCTGGAGGAGGAGCGCCTCATCTTCCGCCTGGGAACCCTCCAACCACAAGGTATGAATTCAGATTTCTCCAGCTTCCTCATTTCCCCTCCCCCCACCTTGTCTCAGTCGGTTCCCTCAACTCAGCACCGCCCTCCTAACCTGCAATCCTCTTCCTGACCTCTCCGCCCCCACCCCACTCCGGCCTATCACCCTCACCTTGACCTCCTTCCACCTATCCCACCTCCATCGCCCCTCCCCCTAGTCCCTCCTCCCTACCTTTTATCTCAGCCTGCTTGGCTCTCTCTCTCTTATTCCTGATGAAGGGCTTGTGCTCGAAACGTTGAATTCTCTATTCCTGAGATGCTGCCTAACCTGCTGTGCTTTGACCAGCAACACATTTGCATCAATGCACCAAACACAGTCTACCTCTGTTCTTATTTCTCACATTCACAACCATTGGAGGAAGAAGCTAAAAATATCACGGAATGAAACCTTAGAAACTATGACTAAGGCATTGCAGTCACTATCCCTCGGGATGTCTTCTCTACCAACCCTGAGCTTCCTCAGTATGGATTCTGGACTCTATGAAGTTAAGTGGTGACATGTCAAATGAATGGATTGCCTTAGGAGGAAAGGTTGAACAGACGGGGCTTATAGAATCCCTACACTTTATGGAGCAGGCCATTCGGCCCATTAAATCCACACCAACACTCCAAAGAGTGGATTGATTTTTACCCTCTGCCCACACTTTTTGTTTTATTCGGTCATGAAATGAGGGTGTCACTGGCCAGGCCAGCAGTTATTGCCCATCCCCAATTGCCCAGAGGGCAGTTGAGTCAACTACATTGCTGTGAGTCTGGAGTAATGTGTTGGCCAGACCAGGTAAGGGTGGCAGTTTCCTTCCCTAAAGGACATTAGTGAACCAGATGGGCTTTTCTGATAATCAACAATGGATTCATGGTCATCATTAGAGTCTTAATTCCAGGTATTTCTTAAATTGAAATTTCACCATCTGTCATAGCAGGATTTGAACCAGGTCCCCACAACATTACCTGGGCCTCTGGATTCACAGGTCCAGTGATAGTACCATAAGGCCATTGCCCACCCAGCACTGGGGAAATAGTCTTCCTGCAAATGCATTTGGAAGAGATACTGAGTGTGACAAGGACACAGAAGGGGCGGTACCGCTACTGGCTAAGCTACTCACGTCCTGAAGGGTATATCTGCTGGATTTGAGGTGCTTTCGCTGGTGAGAGAAACAATGGAAGGGTATTCAGACTCAGCACCAACATAGTTAGGCTCTGCAGCCCTTCCACAGCCAGCCATGAATAATGGCAGACAATTAAGCAAGTAATGAAAGAAGACAGCCCCCAAGACATGCCCTTGCGAGTGATGGGCAAGCCCAGAATGTCAGTGCGAAAGGTCGAAGTATCTGAATCCCTCAGCAAACAAACTGGTGTTGGTTCATCGCCACATCACAGAAACACTCAAAGACCCAGGACACAGTAGAGACAATATTTCACTGAAGATTTGAAGTTGAGCATTGGCAGTGCCCATAGCCAAGTTGCTCCAGTATAGGTACAACAATGAGACCTACCCAGGGAAGGAGAAACTGTCCAGCTAGTTTCTGTCCTTCAGAAACAAGACCAATCCATCCCGGTCAGTGTATTCTCCATCATCATTAATGTGATGGAAGGGATCATCAACAGTGCTACCAAGCAACAACCTGCTCAGTTTGGGTTCTGCCTTCACCGCCGCTCCCTCACCACCAGACACCTGGAGGAAGAACGCCTCATCTTCTGCCTCGGAACACTTCAACCCCAAGGCATCAATGTGGACTTCAACAGTTTCCTCATTTCCCCTTCCCCAAGTTCCAAACTTCCAGCTCAGCACTGTCCCCATGACTTGTCCTACCTGCCTATCTCCTTTTCCACCTATCGTCTCCACCGTGCTCCCTGACCTATCACTATCATCCCCTCCCCCACTCACCTATTGTACTCCATGCTACTCTCTCCCCACCCCCACCCTCCTCTAGCTTATCTCTCCACGCTTCAGGCTCTCTGCCTTTATTCCTGATGAAGGGCTTTTGCCCAAAACGTCGATTTTGCTGCTCCTTGGACGCTGCCTGAACTGCTGTGCTCTTCCAGCACCACTCTAGAATCTGGTTTCCAGCATCTTCAGTCATTGTTTTGACCTCGTTGATTTTAACCCTACTGCGAATCCTCTTGCAAGGATGCCTGCCTTGAAGAAGTTTTCCTTCTCTCTCTACAAGAATCTCAGGGAGTCCCTCTCCCCCTGCAACTCCCAGGTCATTTCCTCTGCCCTGAAGCTCTTCAACCATGTCCTGAAACAAACTCACTACCACAGCCACATTTGCTTCCTCAGTGCCTGTCTCCATAACCAACTCATCCCACACGGACTCCGGACCACCTTTAAACCAGCAGAGTTCGGACCCGAACAGGACAAACAGTACAGACTACAGATTCAAAAACACCAGCAACAGTTCTCCTTCAAGATCCTCAGCTCCATACTCGCAGCAATGCGCCGGCACCTAACCTCTCTCCAGTCAGCCCTGCCTCAGCTGAGGGCCACACACTCTCAGAATTGCAAAGGACCCACTCTGTACGACATCCTCAGGAGGATTCATACTCTCAACAAACAGTATCTCAACTCCATCTCAATCATCAAAAACTAAGTACAACTAACTTTTATCTACCCACCTCCATAACCAGCACTCCTCAAACATTCCAGAAGATTTCCCCCGGCCTCTGGAACTGCTCGGTCGCCATTAGCCATGTGGCCGGTGCAGCTGCCACCCCCACGCTGATTTATGATGTCACTTCCACCCCCATCATGGCCACTCCCATAGCCACTTCTGCCCCTCACAATTCCTCATGTATCACACGTGACACTACTTCCACCCCTCACATCATCGCTGATGTCACATGCTCAGTGACTTCTGCCACCCCTACTGCCATGTCTGCCACCACTTCTGTCCCCACCAACGCCACTCACCTGCATTCTGCTGACACGCTCCCCCACAGATCCCACTGTCACCATCCCCAGCCCCAAGAACCCTGAGGGGACCATAACCCCTGCTCATGACTCCACCCCCATTCCCCCCACCATCACACCCACTCCAGTTACTGGCTCCGCCCCTACTCTTAGCTCCACCCCCACCCCAGATCCCAGCTCCCAGCCCTGCCGAGTTTTCACCATCCCTCCAAACCTTCCCTCACTGAGGACGAACGATCAGTCCTTAGCAAAGGACTCACCTTCATCCCCCTCCGTCCACGCATCAATGAATTTAATTCACACTGACGTCGAACACTTCTTCCGCCGCCTCTGCCTCCGAGCTTACTTTCAGAATCAGGACTCCCCCCCACCCCCCATCTTCAGAGGACCCCTTCACCCACCCACCTCCAACACACTGCATCCACCTGGGCACCCCGCGCTGGCCTATTACCTGCCCTTGACCTCTTCATTTCCAACTGCTGCCGGGACATTAACCACCTCAACCTGCCTACCCTCCTCCCCCAATCCAACCTCTCACCCTCACAACACACAGCCTTCCAATCCCTCTGCTGCAATCCCAACCTCACCAAGTCAGCAGATAAAGGGGGCGCAGTGGTAGTCTGGCGCACTGGCCTCTACAATCGCTGAAGCCAAATGCCAACTCGAGGACACCTCTTCCTACTGCCCCTTCGACTATGACCCCACCCCCCCATTACCAAACCATCATCTCCCAGACCATACAGAACCTCATCATCTCAGGAGATCTCCCACCCACAGCTTCAACCTCATAGTCTGGGAACCCCGCACTGCCCGGTTCTACCTCCTTCCCAAGATCCACAAGCCTGACCACCCTGGCTGAATCATTGTCTCAGCATACTCCTGCCCCACTGAACTCATTTCTACTTACCTCGACACTGTCCTATCCCCCCAGACCAGGAACTGCCCACATACATTCGAGACACCACCCACCCCCCCACCTCCTCCAAGACTTCCATTTCCCCTGCCCCCAACATCTCATCTTCACCATGGATATCCAATCCCTCTACTCCTCCATCAGCAATGACCAGGGCCTCCAAGCCCTCCATTTTTTCCTCTCCCGACATCCCCAACAGTACCCTTCCACTGACATTCTCATTCGTTTGGCCGAACTGGTCCTCACCCTTAACAATTTCTCCTTTGAATCCTCCCACGTCCTCCAGACCAAAGGGGTAGCCATGGGCACACGTATGGGCCCCAGCTATGCCTGTCTCTTTGTTGGCTACGTAGAACAGTCGATCTTCTGTAATTACACCGGCACCACTCCCCACCTCTTCCTCCGCCGCATTGATGACTGCATTGGCGTCACCTCGTGCTCCCGCGAAGAGGTTGAGCAATTCATCAACTTCACCAACACATTCCACCCTGACCTTAAATTTACCTGGACAATCTCTGACACCTCCCTTCCCTTCCTGGACCTCTCCATCTCCATTAATGACGACCGATTTGACACTGACATTTTTTGCAAACCCACCGACTCCCACAGCTACCTGGATTACACCTCTTCCCACCCTACCTCTTGCAAAAATGCCATCTCATATTCCCAATTCCTCCACCATATCTGCTCCCAGGAAGACCAGCTCCACCATAGAACACACCAGATTGTGGTCTCTAAAGAAGGAGGCAATTTCCCTCCCAGCGTGGCTAAAGATGCCCTCCAACGCATCTCGACCACATCCCGCACCTCTGCCCTCAGACCCCAACCCCTCCAACCGTAACAAGGACAGAACACCCCTGGTGCTCACCTTCCACCCTACCAACCTTCGCATAAACCAAATCATCCGCCGACATTTCCGCCACCTCCAGGGATATATTTCCCTCCCCACCTCTTTTATGCCTTCCGCAAAGACCGTTCCCTCCGTGACTACCTGGTCAGGTCCACGCCCCCTTACAACCCACCCTCCCATCCTGGCACTTGCCCCTGCCACCACAGGAACTGTAAAACCTGTGCCCACACCTCCTCCCTCACCTCTATCCAAGGCCCTAAAGTTTTACCTGCTCATCCACTAGTATAATTTATTGTATCCGTAGCTCCCGATGCAGTCTCCTCTACATTGGGGAGACTGGGCGCCTCCTAGCAGAATGCTTTAGGGAACATCAACCACACCGCCCTGTGGCCCAACATTTCAACTCTCCCTCCCACTCTGCCGAGGACATGGAGGTCCTGGGCCTCCTTCACCGCCGCTCCCTCACCACCAGACGCCTGGAGGAAGAACGCCTCATCTTCCGCCTCGGAACACTTCAACCTCAGGGCATCAATGTGGACATCAACAGTTTCCTCATTTCCTCTTCCCCCACCTCACCCTAGTTCCAAACTTCCAGCTCAGCACTGTCCCCATGACTTGTCCAGACTCGTCCGACCTGCCTAGCTCCTTTTCCACCTATCCACTCCACCCTCTCCTTCCTGACCTATCACCTTCATCCCCTCCCCCACTCACCCATTGTACTCTATACTACTTTCTCCCCACCCCCACCCTCCTTTAGCTTATCTCTCCATGCTTCAGGCTCACTGCCTTTATTCCTGATGAAGGGCTTTTGCCCAAAACGTCAATTTTACTGCTCCTTCGATGCTGCCTGAACTGCTGTGCTCTTCCAGCACCACTAATCCAGAATCTGGTTTCCAGCACCTGCAGTCATTGTTTTTAACCACAGAGCCACTCAGGTCCTGACCTTGTTAGAACCTCGGTTAAAAACATGGACAAAAACGCTGGACGCCAGAGCGAGTTTAACTCGACTGCTCTTGACACTCGAAGTGGAATCAAGTGGTCTTAGCACAATGGGAATCATGGGGAAATCCCTCCCTGGGTTGGCCCACACCGAGCACAAAGGAAGGTGACTGCAGTGTTGGAGATCAATCATCTCAGCTCAGCTCCAGGGTATCCTAGGCCCAACCATTTAAATTGTCCAGGGATCTACAGGCTAGAGGGACCAGTCAGGGGAATACAGGGTTTCAGAGATAGGGTAGTGGGAGTGTGTCTGGGCGGGATGCTTTTCCAATGGTCGGTGCGAACTCAATGGGCCAAATGGCCTGTTTCCACACAATCTATGATTCTTTGATCTTCAGCTGCTTCATCAATGACCTTTCCTACATTATAAAGGTCAGAAATGAGGATTGCAAATATTCAGCATCATTTACAACTTCAGGTACTGAAGTATTCGGTGTCCATATGCAGCAGGACCAGGGATGGGCTGATTAGTAGCATAGAACATTCACAACACCCAGGCAATGGACATCTCCAACAAAAGAGAATGGAAGGAGCATCAGTTGGAGGAGGACGTTGTCTCACACACACAGTACAGGATCTAAGAGAGTGTCACAGTCAGTGCACTCCCCAGTGCCCAGAAGCCTGTTCCCCTGTCTCTCATTCCCCCTGCCCTCTATCACCACCACCCCCGCCCCCCTGTGCTCAGTCTCCCTTTATTGTACTTCTCCTCCCAGTTGTTATAACTTGCTCCACCTTAGACAGCACATTCCATTCCTCATGATCACAAGGGTGCTGTCTATCTCCCATTGCCACCATACAGCTCACTAGTGCCAAGGTGAATAATGATCTGTCTTGTGAATGAAGAAAAGGAGGACGTGAGTAATCCAGGGAGGCCTTGGCCTAGCGGTGTTATCACTGAGCTGTTAATTTGGAGACTCAGGTAATGTTCTGGAGACTTGGGTTCAAATCTCACCATTGCAGATCGCAGAATTTGAAATCGATAAAAAAAATTCTGGAATTAAAGTGTCTAATGAGGGCCATTGTTGTCGATTGTCCAAAAAAACCCATCAGCTTCACTAATATTCTTAGGGAAGGAAACTACCACCACTGCCCCCCAGTGTCTTACCTATCCTGGACCTCTTCAACCACCTTGATTTCTCCACCCTCGAAATGTAGAGCACTCCACTCTCTCCACACCAATCCCTGTTTCACCATCAAACCTGCTGAAAAAGGCAGGAGGATGAACCTCTGTGTTGCAGAGGCTGAACACCAACTCTCTGACACCATGCCCTACCTCCCCTGGACCATAACCCCATTAGGGCCACTATCACCACACTGTCCGTGACCTCTGTGCCTTTGGTGATCTCCCCTGTATCTTCTCCAACCACATAGTTCCCCGCACCTGCACTGTCCAGTTCTAATTGCTCCATAAGCCCAACTACGCCAGCCAACCCATTGTCTCAGCATGTTCCTGCCCTACTGAACTGATCTCGTCCTACCTTGACGCTATTCTCTCCCCCTTGGTCCAGACACTTCCCATGTACACCAACCGTGCCATCCACCTCTTCAGAAACTTCCAATTCTTTGTCCCCGCCCAACACTTTATCATCATTATGGATGTGCAGTCCTTATACATGTTTCACCTGGAAGGACTGAGGCCTGCCTCTCCTCCAGCCTGGTTTATTGCATCAGGTATTCCCGATGTGGTCTTCTCTACATCAAGGAGACCAAATGTAAACAAAGGGAACATTTCATTCAGCATCTCAGCCAGGTCCGTAAGGTCCAACCTGACCTCCAGGTCACTGCCCACCTCAATTCTCCCTCCCAGTCCCTCTCTGACATGTCCAATGTCCTCCTCCATTGCCACAGTGAATCAGATCGCAAATTGGAGGAACACCACTTCGACTTCCGCCTGGGCAGCCTACAGCCTGGAGTTCTCCAATTTCAAAGAGCCTTCCCACCTGTCCCCCAACTCCCTTTCCATCCCCTCCCCCACCCTTCCAATCCACCTTCCAACCCTTCTCTCCAGCAACCAACCAGATTCATCCCTCCCATCAACCTATCATGGCGGACGCACCGCCTGTGTTCACCTATCACTACCTCCATCCCTCTCCCCCACCAAACCAAACCCCCCTCTTTATCTGCAGCTCCCTCTACACCTATCCCAGGTCCTGAAGAGTTATACCCAAAACGTTGATGTCTTTGTACCTCCTGATGCTGCCTGGCTTGTTGTGTTCTTCCAGCCTCCTGCTGGTCTACCTTTGGATTCCAGCATCTGCAGCTTTTTTGTCGCATCCTTATCTGGTCTGGCCTACATGGGACTCCAGACCCACAGCAATGTGGTTGACTCTTAACTGCCCCCTGTCCAATTAGCGGTGAGCAATAAATGCTGACCTAGCCAGTGTTGCCCTCAAACCGGGAATCAATAAAATTTAAAATAAAATTAAATCCCGGCCGGTATTTATGTGAAAAAGAGATCAGAATACCAGCCATCCTGAGAAAACACACATTCAATCAGGGTCAGGGACCCAACAAGCTTAAAGAAAAAAGGAGATAATGACATCAAAGTCATTACAAACCCACACACAGAAGCTTCCAGTCGCAGAGTTTTGAAGAAAGCAGCTGGGGGTATTGCAGATGTCCCAATTACAACTGGACAAAGTTGTCTCGGTGCAGGGACTGTTCCTTTAGATTGGAAAATTTGTTCATGTAACCCTGTTGTTATGTAAGGAGAGTGAAAGTGGGAACATGTCAATTACAGGACAGTTAGTCAAACCACCCAGCACTGAGAATAGACTGGAGCTGGGACAGACAGCACTGAAGCAAGGTCAGGTAGGAATGTCAAAATGATAGGGGTTTGTTACAGTCAACTCATTACAAGCACTCCTGGACTCAGGGAAAATAAATCTGTCCATGAAGATAAGAAAAAAAAAAATAGGTTTTCTCAGTTACATGCCTTCTCATTGACACTCCAGGGGAAACCATCACAGATTTAAACCGAGCAGTTACATACGTTAATGTCCCAGCAGTGACCTTTGTGGGTCTCATTTGCCCATTCAAGTACTAGTCATCATGTCACAGAGCTATTGTGTCAGAGTTGCAGGGTCACAGAGTGGTGAGGGAGGAGGTGAGGGAGGAGCAGATAGATGGGAAAGACAATGGGCAGGTTAAGAGGGTGGTGCTGAGTGGAGGCTTGGGACTGGGATAAGGTGGGGGGAGGGGAGATGAGGAAACTGGTGAAATCCACATTGGAAACCTGCAACCAGCCAGGACCAAGGCAAAAGCTTGGGCGTTCTTCCTCCAGCTGTCAGGGTTTGGTGATGGAGGAGGCCCAGGACATGCATGTCCTTGGTGGAATGGGAGGGGGAGTTGAAGTGTTCAGCCAGGGGGTGTGGGGTTGGTTGGTGCAGTGTCCCAGACGTGTTCTCTGAAACAAATCTGCAAGAAGGCGTCCTATCTCCCCAATGGAGAGGAGACCACATTGGGTGCAACGGATATATTAGATGACATTGGTGGAGGTAAAGGTAAATTTCTGTCAAGTGTAGAAGGATCCTTTGGAGCTTTGGCCGGGGGGGGGGGGGGGGAGCGGGTATGAGCACAGATTTTGCTTAGGAATTGGGTGACAGATTTAGACAGTAAATTTGGATCAGCTGAGGCTTGGAGGACCGAAGGGCCTGTTCCTGCGCTGTAAATTTTCTTTGTTCTTGGTTCTTTGGAAGAAGGACTCATGCCCGAAACGTCGAATCTCCTGCTCCTCGGATGCTGCCTGACCTGCTGCACTTTTCCAGCAACACATTTTCAACTCTGATCTCCAGCATCTGCAGTCCTCACTTTCTCCTCTTTGTTCATAGAGTCTTAGAGTCACATTGTCACAGTGCCCTGGTGCCATAGAGTCATAGTGTCATATTGTTATTTCATAGTGTTTTCGAGCCATAGAGTCAAATTGTCAGTGTCATAAAATCATTGTCATAGAGTCATATTATCATTGTGACACTATGACAATATGCCTCTGAGTCGTAGTGTCAGTGGTTTTAGTGTTATCGAGTCATAGACTCAAGAGTCATAGGGTCATAGTGCCATGAAGTCACAGTGTCGTAGTGACAAAGTCATAGATGCAAAGTGTCATAGAATCAGAGTAACAGAATCACAGTGTCACAGAATCATAGAATCAGAGAGCCATAGAATCATACAGTCACTGTGTCATAGCGTCAGAGTCATAGTGTCATAGAGGCACAGTATCATACTGTCAGTGTCATAGAGCCACAGAGTCATGGTGTCATAGTGACATACAATCATACAGTCATAGTTTCAGAGTCATAGAGCCATAGCGTCATAGGGTCATAGTTTCATAGTCATGGAGTCCCATTGTCATAGTGTCATAGAGCTACTGAGTCATGGTGTCAGTGTCATACAGTCATAGCATCACAGTCATAAGAGTCACAGAGCCATAGTGTCATTGAGTCATAGCACCATATTGTCATAGTTTAATAGAGCCATATTGTCACAGACTCATACTGTCATTTTCATAGTGTCTGGTGTCATAGAGCCATAGTGTCATAAAATCATTGTCATAAAGTCAGTGTCATAGTGTCATAGAATCACAGTATCATAGTATTAATTATGTCATAGTGTCATAGAGTGATAGTGTCAAAGTATCATCATGTCATGGAGTGACTGTATTATAGTGGTCACAGTGTCACATTGGTCATTGAGTCCTACAGTCACAGAGCTATAGTGCCAGAGTGCCATAGAGTTATGGATTCATAGTGTCGTAGTGCTATACAGTCACTGTATCATAGTGTCAAATAGTCATTGTCTCAGAGCTATAGTGTGTCAGAGTTTCATTCAGCCATGGTGTCATATTGTCACAGAGTCATATTGTCATACTGTCTAAGAGTTATAGAGTCAATTTCATATTTCATGGCACAATAGCTCTATGACACTAAGTGTCATTGAGTCATAGAATCACAGAATCATAGTGCCAAAGAGTCACAGAGCCATCGTGTCATAGTGTTTGTAGTGTCATCAAATCATAGAGTCAAGAGTCATAGTGTCATAGTCCCATGAAGTCACAGTGTCATAGTGACACAGTCATAGATGCAAAATGTCAATGTCATACAGTCATAGTGTCAAACAGTTGTACAGTCAGTGTCACACAGTCATGGAATCAAAGTATCATAAAAGCATAGAGTCATATTGTATTAGTGTCAGAGTCAGAGAATCACAGTATCACACAGTCATAGTGTCATAGCGCCACAAAGTAATTGTGTCATTCTGTCATAGGGTCATAGTGTAAGAGAATCATGGTGTCATAGATTCTTAGATTCATGCTGTTATAGTGTTATAGAGTCATAGTCATAAAGTGACAGGGTCATAGAGTCATAGTGATATAGCACCTATAGTATCATAGAGTCACAGTGTCATAGAGTCACAATGCCATAGCATCATACAGTCATGGTGTCATAGTGCCATATAGTCAGATAATCATAGTGTCATAGAGTCATGCAGTCACAAAAGCTATAGTGTCAGAGTACCATCAAGATAGACCCACTATGTCATAGAGGTCATAGTGTAATAGTGTCATAGAGTCACAATGTCATACAGTCACAGTGTCATAGTATCATAAAGCCACACTGTCAAGGTGCCATAGTGTCAGACAGTAATAGAGTCATAATGTCATAGTTTCATAGATTCATAGAGTCACAGTGTCATCGTGCCATGGAGCCACAGAGTAACAGTGTCATAGTATCATACTGTGATAGAGTCATAGCATCATATTGTCATAGTTTCATACAGTCATATTGTCACAGAGCCATACTGTCATTTTCATAGTGTCCCAGAGTCAGAGTCAAACTGTCAGTGTCATAGAGCCATAGTGTCATAAAATCATCGTCATAAAGTCAGTGTCATAGAGTCATACTGTCATAATGCCAAAGAGTCAGAGTCATAGTATCAGTGATTGTAGTGTCATCAAGTCATAGAGCCAAGAGTCATAGGGTCATAGTGCCATGGAGTCACACTGCCCGAGTCAGAGTGACATAGTGTCATAGAGTCAAAGAGTCACAGTGTCATAGTTCTATAGTGTAATAGTCTGAGTCATAGTATCATAGTGCCATAGAGTCATGGAGTCTTAGTGTCATTGTGGTAGGAGCATCATTGTGTCTGTATGACACAGTATCCGAGTTATAGTATCACAGAGTCATCGGGTCAAAAGTGTCAGAAAGTCACATTCATAAAGTTGTAGTTTCATAGTGTCACAGTGTAATAGTGATAGAGTCATAGAGACAGTGTCTCTGTGTCAAAGAGTCAGGATCATAGTGTCACAGTGTCAGTGTCATAGAATCAAAGTGTCAAAAAGAGTCACAGTCATAAAGTTGTAGTGTCATAGAGTCGCAGGGTCATAGGTTAATAGCGTCAGAAGGTAATAGAGTCATTGTGTCATAACATCATAGTGTCATAATGTCTCATTGTGATAAAACCGTGGAGTCATAGTGCCATGGTGGGCATAGTGTCATATCACAGTCATAGATTCATAGAGTCACAATGGTAAAGTATCACAGTGTCAGAGACACCATGTCATAGCGTGAAGGAGCATCGCTCTGAAAGCTAATGCTTTCAAATAAACCAGTTGGACTATAACCTCGTGTTGTGATTTTAACAGTGTCATCATGTCATAATCAAAGTCAGTGTCATAGCGCCATATGGTCAGAATCACGTCATTGTGTCAGAGAGTCACAGTGTCATGGAGTCAGAGTGGCATAATGTTGTAGTTTCACTGAGTTACAGACTCATAGTATCATATGGTCACAGAGTCAAAGTTTCAAAGACACATTGTGTCATAGTGTCATATGGTCATAGTGTCAAAGAGTCAGTGTCATAGTGTCATCATGTTATACTGTCACAGAGTCATTGTGTTATATCTTTATAGAGTGATCGTTTTCATAGGTCATCGAGTCAGAGTCACAGAGTCATAGAGTGAACATGTCATAGGGTCAGAGTGTCACAGTATCATCGAGTCAGAGTCAGTGTCATAATGTCACAAGTCATTGACCCATAGAGTCAGAGTCAGTGGCATAGAGTCATAGAGACAACGTACCAGAAAGACTTATAAATGAAGTCATAATGTCAGAGTCATAGCTTCATTATATCATATTGTCATAGAGCCATGAATTCACAGGGTCATATTGTCATGCAGTCATAGTCAGAGTTATTATGTCATAGAGTCAGTGTCATAGCGTCGTATAATCAGAGAGTCGCAGTGTCATAATATCATATTATCACAAAGTAATGGAGTCATAATGTCATACAGTTATAGTGCCATAGAGTCACATAGTCACCAAGTCATAGAGTCACAGTAAGATAGACTCACAAAATCATAGTCATAGAGTCATAGTATCCTAGGGCCATAGAGTCAGTGTCATAGTGTCAGAGAGTCATAATGTTAGTGCTGTAGTGTCATAGTGACATTATGACTTTCAGACACTAAGTCATAGTGTCATACAGTCAGAGTCATTATCATAGTGTCATAGAGTCATAGTGTATTACATGTCATAGAATCATAGAGTCATAAGAGCATAGTGTCATTGTGTTAGTGTCATACAATCAAACTGTCATAGTTCCATAAAGCCATAGTGTCATACTGTCATGAGGTCATAGAGTCATGCTGTCATGGTGTTATAGATTCATAGTCATAAAGTGATACGGTGATAGAATCATATTATAATAAAAGTATAGAGTTATTGTGTTACATACCCATAGGGTCATAACACCATAGTACAATAGAGACCCCATGCCATAGAGTCATAGCATCATAATCAAAGTCATAGTCTCATATTGTCAGAGTCACAGTGATGTCGATTCATAGAGTTGTATAGTCATAGTCATGTTGTCATTGTGGCAGTGTCAGAGTCATAGTGCTATAGACTCATACAGTGTCATAGTCCCTGACTCAACTTTCCCTCAATTTGATAGAGACCATTAAACCTGGCTTTGAAGGGATCTCCTATCACTGGTAACAATACAAATGCATCATCTCCATGGGAAAATGTCTTAATTTCAGAGTTTTTATCTGCCACCTGCTTCATTCTATGCTGTTTAGCTAATTCATCTAGCTGATTTAAATCTCTTCCTCGCCTCCAATACATAATTCAAGTGTGAGATCTCCAGTCTGGTCAATTTCTCTTTTATTAATCTCAAAGGGCCTCTCACTTCTTGTCCAGATATTAGCTCAAAGGGAGTGAACGGAGTAGATTTGTTTAGGGCATCTCCAATGGCAAACACCACGAACAGCATAGCTTTCTCCCAGTCATTTAGGTAACCCTGACAGTACACTCTCAACATGGTCTTCAAGGTCTGATGTCATCTTTCTAAAGCTCCCTGGGATTCAGGATGATACGCACTAGAACAAAGTGCTGTACACCTAAGCTATCCATGACCTTCGTAAATAGCCTAGCAGTAAAATTTGACCCTTGGTCCATCTGAATCTCTCTGGGTAGCCCATACCATGTGAAGAAAGTTACTAACTCCTCTCCCACCCTTTGTGCCTTGATACTCCATCATGGAATTGCCTCCGGAAATCCGGTAGACATATCCATTATGGTTAATAAATACTGGCACCCAGGGACCGACACAATCAATGATACCCTGCATGAAAGGTTCTTCCAAATGTGGGAATTGGCCACAAAGGGGCTGGTTTTATTACTGCCTGTGGTTTACCTACCATTTGGCATGTATGACACGTACGTCTAAAGTTAACCACATCCTTGTGCATTCCAGGCCAATAAAAATGCTTTGGTACCTTAACCTGAGTCTTCAATACCCCGAGGCGACCTCCTACAGGTAGTTAGTTCATGTGCTACTGGTATCACTTCCTGTCTGTATGTTACTGGCAACACAGTCTGGTGCACTTCGGCCCGTTTCTCCTCTGCACTAACCTGCAGTGGTCTTCATTATCATCTTAGGATTCTATCTTTAAAATAATAACCCTCAGTCACATTCTCTGCCTCATTTTCGGAGCATGCATCAACATATAGTTCTTTTATTGTCTCGTCTTTCTGTTGCAAGTCCCTTAGCCTTTCAGGACTAACCACTTCGGCCTGACCCTCTGCCTGTTCAGGGTTTTCCTGCACCATAATGTCAAGCAGGTTTTTTGCTAACTGAACCTCAACTCCTTCATCTTTACCTTTTGCTTCGTGCTGTGACTTATGGTAGTGGGATCTAGTTACTATACAGTCTGGCAAAATACCCGGATATTTCTGTTTTAATTCCTCAGTTTCTTGGTCTTCCTTGGGCTTCTCCACAACAAGGGAGACTGTGCGAAATCGTTCCCAAGAACAAATTGCATTCACAGGATGGACACTCTGTCCATCACACCCACTTTTTGGTTTCATCTTGAGTTGGCACTCCAACCTGCTCTTACATAGGGGAACGCTAAATTTCTGTCCATCTATCCCACAAATTACCACACTCTCGGCTAACAGATCAGAAAGAATGCATATTCACTCATCCCTTACTATCAGCTACTGGTTAGATCCTGTATCTTTCAAAATGATCACTTGTTGGCCTTCTCCCCCTGTTCTGAGTAAACTTTATCCACCGAGGCGAATTCTTTAAAGAGACCAGGTACTAACTCCATACCCAGCCCCTGCCCAGGCTGTGCACTCTCCTGCAGCTCCTCGGCTCTTCTTGGGGTTTCCTTTACTACTTTCACTAATGCTTCTTTTACCACATCTTTTCCCACAGTGCCTTTCTTTAACGACCTTACGTGTCCCACTTTACCACAGTGGAAATATCTGAGGCCTTTCACCTCCTTTCTACTCTCTTGGGCTTCTTTTTTAACCTGTGGTAAATAATTGCCAACGCTCTCTACTCTTTGTTTCATAGTGTAGGATTTCCGCTTCTCCCTATGTCTATCCCTCACAGGATGATATTCTTGCCGGAAGCTGAACTTTGCCTTCTGCACCAATGTATATTCATTCAGCCATCTCTGCTGCTCTTCTCACTTCTTGAACTTTTTGTTCATCCACATGAATTTTTACCATCTCTGGAAACTCCTCCAGCAGAATAATCTCTCAGAGCCTCATAGGTCTTATCTATTTTTAAAGCACACGCCCATCTGTCAAAATGACTGTTTAATTCTTTCGAACTCAACACAAGTCTGACTTGGTTCCTTCTTTGTACCTCTGAACCACTATCTATAAGCTTCCGGTGCCAATTCAGAAACAGTTAAAATAGCCTGCTTGACCTCTGTGTAAAAGCTTGACCCCTCATCTGACAGGGCTGCAGACACCCCACTCGCTCTGCCTACCAGTTTAGTCTGAACTAGCATTACCGATAAATCCTCTGACTACTCCATCTGCCTCTCCAATCTTTCAAGTGAGATAAAGAAAGCTTTGGCATCTTTCTCATCAAAACGCGGCAGCGTTTTAACATATTTGTAGCTATCACTACCTTTTCTCTTCATCTCCAATCAGTTAACTTGACTTTCTTGACGAAGTTGCAACTTCTAAAGTTCAACTTCTTTTTCTCTCACCCATTCTTTTCAGTCTCTCTTTGCTCAGCTAAAGGACCCTCTCTCTCATCTCTCTTTCTCTCCCCTTTTCCCCCCCTCTCTCTCTGTTTGTCTTCCAACTCCATTTTCCTCAATTGTAATTTAAAGTTTTTCTAACTCATCGGTTTCTCTGACACACCTAAGCGTTTGATTAATTCCCTTACAATGTCAGCTTTATTTTTGTCCTTGGTTAAATGCAATTCCAACTTCTTTGCTAATTCTAAAAGTATGAATTTTTCTTTCTTAAAAACTCTTTCTTGGCAAACCCCAGAACCAAATTAAACCAAACACACAGAAAAGCTCACCTCGCCTCGTAATCTGTTAAAGTATGAGTGACAGAACTACCCAAAATCCACTATTTACAGAAAAAAACTATTTTATTATTTAACTCCAAAATGCATGTTAAACAACAAATATTTACAACGCTAAGTCTCCTTTCTGTTAAAGATTTGTTATCCACCTCCCACTCTATGACAATACACTAATCTGATAAAGCTCCTATTAAATTTACAGCAAATCAATTTCCAAAAGCAGACAGTGGCTGCCATCCTCTCCCATTTGTAGTTCTCCCTGAGTTCACTCCGGTCTCCTGCTGCAAAGATGTTTCATGTGAGAAAAGGTACCTTTTAGAGAGAGGGTTTGTGGGCAATCTGTCAATGGTAGGAGGTGTTCTTTCACTGGATAACTGTCCAAAATGCCAGCTTTTTATACCCCAAACATCAGATCATCTCATTGGTTCAATGTTGTCAAAACAGTTAAATTTAAATTCAATTGGGTTTTAGTATCTTGGGGTTTAATTTAAACTGATTGGTTAAATTCAAACTGCTATGAAAACAACTCAATATCTAAGTTACAACCCAAATTATCCAGCACACTCTGACATCAGCTTTCACTCTCTCTTAAAAGGTACAGTATATGTCTAAATTTTCATAACAGTATCATATTGCTATTGTTTCATAGAGTTACATTGTCAGAGTCATATTGTCAATGTTATAGTGTCAGAGCTATAACATCGTTTTGTCATTGTGTCAAAGTGTCATAGATTCACAGAGTCATAAAGCCATAGGTTCATAGTAAAGTCATATTGCCATAGTGTCATACAGTCAGTGATTTTTCTGTGGAATTATATTTGTAGATACATTCTATTTCACTCAATAAAAAATGCACAATCTTCAGGCAGTCAATCCATGTAATATTTTATAAATTCCACTTTGGAAATTGAACCAGTCTGACTCAAGATGGAGATTCAGACAGAATCTAAACTCATACCTTCAATGCATTGTCTGAGCTGAGATGTCACCTTTTTTTTTGAAATAAAGTCTTAAGTTATCTCAAGAACGTGACTTAAATGAAATTCTGGAATTTACATATTAATGAACCGAAACCTGCAACCCATTCTAAGTGATTAAAGACTTAACAATCTCGGCTTGTTCAACACAGAGGAACCTCAATTACCTGGCATTTGATTGTCTGAATATCAGATTATCCCCCAGATCACAAGGCCCCGATACTTGGCTAAGCTATGTTATCCGGCATTCAATTATCCGCAATTCAATTAACCGAGCAAAATATTCCACGTCCGTGTCCTTCGGATAATTGATGTTCCTCTGTATATCATTTCAGTTGGATGACACTGTAATCCTTTGCTATAAATTCTGTATCTTATCATCCTGCTCCACAAGCCATCTGATGAAGAAGCAGCGCTCCGAAAGCTAATGCTTCCAATTAAACCTGTTGGACTATAACCTGGTGTGTGATTTTTAAACTTTATCCAACCCAGTCCAACACCGGCACCTCCACATCACAGTATTAGTGCCATACTGCATAGATCCAGTTTTTGATCACGCGGCATTGCACTTTGTCGAGAAGGGCGCTGCTTGTCACTGGCCATTCGGGCGCTTCCTTTCTTCCTGGTGGTGGAATACAAATGAGTGTTGTTGTTTACTTTGTTCAATACTTGCACACAGACTACATGGGTGCTGGGGGATAAATAAATACTACCACAGTTAGGTGGCAGTGCGGGGGATGAGAAAACAACAACAAAAAAAACGAATAAATAAATAAAACTAGGAGATCCTCAGTTTAGGGCACTGACTCTGTTCTGACTGGGCCACAGTCAGAAGAAAAAAAATAGAAACAGATCCTTCAGCCCAACTTATCTACACAGACCAGATTTCCGAAACTGAACTAGTCCTGACACTATCTGCACTCAGTTTGCTGTTATTTGACCAATATACAAACCAGCTCATTACAGGTCTTCAATTTTATGAGCTTCAACATTAGTGAACAATCTTCATTGAGGCTGTTCATCAAGGCCATTTGGAATCACTTAAAAGAATTCGATCCAATCCTTTCAGCACAGTTGTCCCTTTACTAATCCATTTGGTTTATCACTGATCAGCTGAAAGTGTTCAAGATGCTCACTCAGCCAATTCTTAATGTAAGACGTGGTGAATTTTCCAATGACAGATAGGTGCAGAGGAATTATGAGAAGGAGGGGGCCATTCAGCCCTCCAAATCTGCCTCACCAAAACAACTAGAACATAGCAGCCACCTCAAATCCATTTCCCAGTCTGATCCTTCTGAACTACTAACTCCTTTGTTAAATCAAAAGTCTTCACAAATCTCCTTCGAATTAATTCAATGACCAACTTCCACTATTCTCTGGGAAAGAGAATTTCACAGATGAAAATGTATCTCCCCATCTTCATCAGCAAACCGAGGCCTCTTGTACTTCAACTGGGTCCCTAGTTTTAGTCTTCCTCACAAGAGGAAATAACCTGCCAGTATATACCTTCCATTTTTCATTAGGATCTTACATGTGTTAATAATATTACCTTTCATTACTTTGAGTGCCAATCTGCTCAATATTTCCTAATATTATAAGTCCTCCATCACAGGATGGAGTGGAGTGAATCTGCTCAGATCACTTTCGAATACAATTATATTTTTTCTCAAATACGAGAAGACGGAAATGTTATGCCGCTATCCGGATGTGGTCTCAGCAATGCCCCATACAGGTAAAAACAATGACTGCAGATGCTGGAAACCAGATTCTGGATCAGTGGTGCTGGAAGAGCACACTGCTCGTTGGATGAACATATAGAACATAGAACATAGAACAATACAGCACAGAACAGGCCCTTCGGCCCACGATGTTGTGCTGAACATCTATCCTAGATTAAGCACCTATCCATGTACCTATCCAATTGCTCCTTAAAGGTCGCCAATGATTCTGACTCTACCACTCCCACAGGCAGCGCATTCCATGCCCCCACCACTCTCTGGGTAAAGAACCCACCCCTGACATCTCCCCTATGCCTTCCACCTTCACCTTAAATTTATGTCCCCTTGTAACACTCTGTTGTACCCGGAGAAAAAGTTTCTGACTGTCTACTCTATCTATTCCTCTGATCATCTTATAAACCTCTATCAAGTCACTCCTCATCCTTCGCCGTTCCAACGAGAAAAGGCCGAGAACTCTCAACCTATCCTCGTACGACCTATTCTCCATTCCAGGCAACATCCTGGTAAATCTTCTCTGCACCCTCTCCAAAGCTTCCACATCTTTCCTAAAGTGAGGCGACCAGAACTGCACACAGTACTCCAAATGTGGCCTAACCAAAGTCCTGTACAGCTGCAACATCACTTCACGACTCTTGAATTCAATCCCTCTGCTAATGAATGCTAATACATCGTAGGCCTTCTTACGAGCTCTATCCACCCAAGTGGCAACTTTCAAAGATCTATGTACATAGACCCCAAGATCCCTCTGTTCCTCCACCTGACTAAGAACCCTACCGTTAACCCTGTATTCCACATTCTTATTTGTTCTTCCAAAATGGACAACCTCACACTTGGCAGGGTTGAACTCCATCTGCCACTCCTCAGCCCAGCTCTGCATCATATCTAAGTCCCTTTGCAGCCGACAACAGCCCTCCTCACTGTCCACAACTCCACCAATCTTCGTATCATCTGCAAATTTACTGACCCACCCTTCGACTCCCTCATCCAAGTCATTAATAAAAATTACAAACAGCAGAGGACCCAGAACTGATCCCTGCGGAACTCCACTTGTAACTGGGCCCCAGGCTGAATATTTACCATCTACCACCACTCTCTGACTTCGTCCGGTTAGCCAGTTTTCTATCCAATTGGCCAAATTTCCCTCTATCCCATGCCTCCTGACTTTCCGCATAAGCCTACCATGGGGAACCTTATCAAATGCCTTACTAAAATCCATGTACACTACATCCACCGCTCTACCCTCATCCACATGCTTGGTCACCTCCTCAAAGAATTCAATAAGACTTGTAAGGCAAGACCTACCCTTCACAAATCCGTGCTGGCTGTTCCTAATCAAGCAGTGTCTTTCCAGATACTCATAAATCCTATCCCTCAGTACCCTTTCCATTACTTCGCCTACCACAGAAGTAAGACTAACTGGCCTGTAATTCCCAGGGTTATCCCTATTCCCTTTTTTGAACAGGGGCACAACATTCGCTACTCTCCAGTCCCCTGGTACCACCCCCGTTGACAGTGAAGACGAAAAGATAATTGCCAACGGTACTGCAATTTCCTCTCTTGCTTCCCACATAATCCTAGGATATATCCCGTCAGGCCCGGGGGACTTGTCTATCCTCAAGTTGTTCAAAATGTCCAACACATCTTCCTTCCTAACAAGTCTCTCTTCTAGCTTACCAGTCCGTTTCACACTCTCCTCTTCAACAATACGGTCCCTCTCGTTCGTAAATACTGAAGAAAAGTACTCATTCAAGACCTCTCCTATCGCTTCCGACTCAATACACAATCTCCCACTACTGTCCTTGATCGGACCTACCCTCGTTCTCATCATTCTCATGTTTCTCACATACGCATAAAATGCCTTGGGGTTATCCTTGATCCTATCCGCCAAGGATTTTTCATGCCCTCTCTTAGCTCTCCTAATCCCTTTCTTCAGGTCCCTTCTGGCTATCCTGTATCCCTCCACTGCTCTGTCTGAGCCCTGTTTCCTCAACCTTATGTAAGCCTCCTTCTTCCTCTTTACTAGACATTCAACCTCCCTCGTCAATCAAGGCTCCCTCACACGACCATTTCTTTCCTGCCTGATAGGTACGTACATATCAAGGACACGCCGTATCTGTTCCTTGAAAAAGTTCCACATTTCCACCACATCCTTCCCTGACAGCCTATGCTCCCAACTTATGCTCCTCAAATCCTGTCTTACAGCATCGTAATTTCCCTTCCCCCAATTGTAAAATCTACCCTGTTGTGCGCACCTATCTCTCTCCATAACCAAGGTGAAAGTCACAGAATTGTGGTCACCATCACCAAAAAATGTTCACCCACTAACAAGCCCGTCACTTGTCCCAGTTCATTACCGAGTACCAAATCCAATATGGCCTCCCCTCTGGTTGGACAATCTACATACTGAGTTAGAAAAGCTTCCTGGACACACTGCACAAACACTGCCCCATCCAATCTACTTGATCTAAAGAGCTTCCAATCAATATTTGGGAAGTTGAAGTCGCCCATGACTATGACCCTGTGGCTTCTGCACCTTTCCAAAATCTGTTTCCCAATCTGTTTCTCCACATCTCTGCTGCTATTGGGGGGCCTATAGTAAACACCCAACAAGGTGACTGCACCTTTCCTATTTCTGACTTCAGCCCATACTACCTCCAAAGGCAGATCCCCCTCAAACTTCCTTTCTGCAGCCGTTATACCATTTCTAATTAGCAATGCCATCCCCCCTCCTTTTTTACCACCCTCCCTAATCTTACTGAAACATCTATAACCAGGAACCTCCAACAACCATTCCTGTCCCTCATCTATCCACATTTCCGTGATGGCCACAACATCGTAGTCCCAGGTACCGATCCACGCCTTAAGTTCACCCACCTCATTTCTGATACTCCTTGCGTTGAAGTATACGCACTTGAGCCCATCTCTGTGTCCGCAAGTATTCCCTGTCAGTGCTACCTTCTCCACAGCCTCCCTACATTCTTGGACATCCTGACAAACAGCTAGCTTACTTGCTGGACTACAAGTCCGGATCCCATCCCCCTGCCAAATTAGTTTAAACCCCCCCCGAAGAGTGCTAGCAAACCTACCCCCCAGGATATTGGTGCCCTTCTGGTTCAGGTGCAACCCGTCCTGTTTGTACAGGTCCCACCTTCCCCAGAATGCAGTCCAATTGTCCAAATACCTGAAGCCCTCCCTCCTACACCATCCTTGCAGCCACGTGTTCAACTGCACTCTCTCCCTATTCTTTGCCTCACTGTCACGTGGCACCGGCAACAACCCAGAGATGACGACTGTCTGTCCTAGCTTTTAGCTTCCAGCTTAACTCCCTCAGCCCTTGAGTGACCTCCCCACCCCTCTTCCTACCTATGTCGTTGGTGCCAATGTGCACCACGACTTCTGGCTGCACACCCTCCCCCTTAAGGATTCTGAAGACACGGTCCGAGACGTCTCGGACCCTGGCACCCGGGAGACAACAAACCATCCGAGAGTCTCGCCCATGTCCACAGAACCGCCTGTCCGTCCCTCTAACAAGAGAGTCTCCTATAACTAGCGCTCTCCTCCTCTCCCCCTTTCCCTTCTGAGTCTCAGAGCCAGACCTCACGCCACAGACCCCGTCACTGCAGCTTACACCTGCAAGGCTGTCCCCCCCAACAGTTTCCAAAGCTGTATACTTATTGTTTAGGGGAACGACCACAGGGGATCCCTGCACTGCCTGCTTCTTCCCCTTCCCACCTCTAACTGTTACCCAGCTACCTCTGTTCTCCGGCATAACTATGTCCCTGTAGCTTCTATCAATCACTCTCTCAGCCTCTCGAATAATCCTCAGTTCATCCAACTCCAGTTCCAGTTCCCTAACTCGTTCGGTGAGGAGCAGGATCTGACTGCATTTCCTGCAGACGAAGTCGGCAGGAGTATCGGTGGTCACCCCTACCTCAAACATCCTGCAGGAGGAACATTCCACTGCCTGCGCTGCCATGATTGTATACTTTGTCTCCAAAACAAGAACACTGAGTCAATAACACTGAGTCGCTTACCTGTGGACTTTAAAGTTAGGTTAGAGGAGGAGGATGGGAGGGAGGCCCTACCAAGTAGGGCCTGGGGTCTAGAACACACCCACTCAAAATACCAATCACTTACCTTCCCGACCAGCTCTGCACTCCAACCTCACTTCCGCCCAGCTCACGCCGCTCTCTGCGGATGCTGCCTGAACTGCTGCGCTCTTCCAGCACCACTGATCCAGAATGCCCCATACAGTTGTAGCAAAATATCCACATTTTCACTAAACCCCATCCTTCAGGTAATTTCTTCCAGTTTATTCACAGGATGGAGGCATCTCTAGCATTTATCTCTGATCCATAATTGCCCTTCAGAAAGTGGTGGGCAGCTGCCTTTAACTGCTGCATTCTTTGGGAGTGTTAGACCTACAATGCTGTTCGAATCAGAGTCCCTAGAGTGCAGAAAGAGGCCGTTGGACCCTTCGAGTCTGCATCGACCCTATCCCCATAGCACCACATTTACCACGGTTAATCCACCTAACCCGCACAGCCCTGGACACCACAAGATTAATTTCCCATGGCCAATCCACCCTAACCTGCGCATCTTTGGACTGTGGGAGGAAATCAGAGCACTGAGAGGAAACCCACGCAGACACGGGGAGACTCCACACAGATGGTGGAATCAAACCTGAGTCCCTACCGCTGTGAAGCAGCGGTGCTAACCCCTGAACTGCCCATTATGGAGTGACGTTCAGGATTTTGACCCAGTGACACTGTATGAACAGCGGTATATTTCCAAGTTAGGATGGTGAGTAGTGTGGAGGGGCATGCAGGGCTCTTCAGGAGGATCTGCTGCCTTGTCCTAGACTGAAGTGACTGGGCTTGTAAATCTTTGAGTTTAGAAGACTGAGAGGGGATCTGATTGAGACATATAAGATTATGAAAGATTTGGACACTCTGGCAGCAGGAAACATGTTTCCACTGATGGGCGAGTGCCGAACCAGAGGACACAGCTTAAAAATACGGGGTAGACCATTTAGGACAGAGATGAGGAGAAACGCCTTCACCCAGAGAGTGGTGGCTGTGTGGAATGCTCTGCCCCAGAGGGCAGTGGAGGCCCAGTCTCTGGATTCATTTCAGAAAGAGTTGGATAGAGCTCTCAAAGATAGTGGAATCAAGGGTTGTGGAGATAAGGCAGGAAGAGGTTACTAATTAGGAATGATCAGCCATGATCATATTGAATGGTGGTGCAGGCTCAAAGGGCTGAATGGCCTACTCCTGTACCTATTGTCCATTGTGGTAGAGGGCATGGGCCTGGACAGTCAATGGGCCAAGTGGCCTCCTTCTACACCATAGTAAATCTGTGATTCTGCAAACTCAGCACCTACCAGCACACTGAGCAATGCATCAACTCCAAAAGATCAAGGCTAAGAGGACAATGACAAAACATCAGCTGCTATCAGCAGATCCTTTAATTCACTGGGAGCAGTAGTTTCTCCAGCTTTGACACGAAAGGAAATATACTTTTTACTTTCAGCTAAACCTGATGCTTCAGTGCCCTCGTGAGGAATTATAATGAAGTGCACGCAACCTCTCAAACGTTATAGTTTCAACGGTCTGCAGACTGCGATTTCCTCACCCGTTATAATTCCCATCAATATTAATACTGGCTAACCAGCCTCCAACACAGCATTAGAGATGCAAGACACATTGAGTGGATATAATTAAACTTTGCTGCTGTGTTTAAGCACATTAACAAAACAAAGGTTGAGAGATGCCAAGGAATGTCTAGAATAAAGACTGGGATGGAGAAACTGCAGTTGGGCCAAAGGCCAGGAGCTGGGGCAAAGGCTGGGAAATGGGTCAAAGGTCAGGAAATAGGGCTAAAGACAGGGAATTGAGACAGTCTGTGAATGGGGCACAGGTTGCAAGGAGGGGCACAGAGTCTGAGAGAACAGTCAAAGTGGGCGGCACGGTGGCACAGTGGTTAGCACTGCTGCCTCACAGCGCCTGAGACCCGGGTTCAATTCCCGACTCAGGCGACTGACTGTGTGGAGTTTGCACGTTCTCCCCGTGTCTGCGTGGGTTTCCTCCGGGTGCTCCGGTTTCCTCCCACAGTCCAAAGATGTGCGGGTCAGGTGAATTGGCCATGCTAAATTGCCCGTAGTGGTAGGTAAGGGGTATATGTAGGGGTAGGGGTATGGGTGGGTTTCGCTTCGGCGGGTCGGTGTGGACTTGTTGGGCCGAAGGGCCTGTTTCCACACTGTAAATCTAATCTAATCTCAGCATCAGCATTGAAGGTCAAGAGTCAGGCTAAAGGCTTAGAACTGGATCAAAGGATTGGAACTGGGGCACGAGCTGGGAGTGGGAGTAGAGGTTGGTGGAGAGATCAAAGGACGAGCAGAGGCAAAAGCTGGTGAAGTGCCAACAGATGATAAGCAGTGCAGCCGGGCAGAACAGATTCCTCTTAGATTGGAAAGCAGCTGCGTCGGTCACTTGGCAAGAATGAGGCCTGCAGATGCTGGAGATTAGAGTCAAAGCGTGTGGTGCTGGAAAAGCACAGCAGGTCAGGCAGCATCCGAGGAGCAGGGAAATCAATGTTTTGGGCAGGAGCCCTTCATTAGGAAAGTGGGGTGGGTTGGGGGGTGAAGGGAGCTAAGAGATCAATAGGAGGGTGGGGGTGGGGCTGGAGGGAAGGTAGCAGAGAAGGTGATAGGGAGATGCAGGTGGGGCATGATAGTGATAGGTCGGAGCGGAGTGTGGAGAGGATAACTGGGAAGGAAGAAAGGACAGTTCAAGAGGCCTGTGCCCCACTCACTGTCTCAATTCCCTGTCTTTGACTCCACCCAGCCTTTGACCCCACCCCTGGCCTTTGAACCTCCTTCCAGCCTTTGACCCAGCTTTCAACCTTTGATCTAGCTCCCAGCCTTTGATCTATTGCCTGGTCTTTGCCCCAGCTCCTGACCTTTGACCCCTTTCCTGGCCTTTTGACCCAGATCCCATCCTTTGATTCAATTTCTGGAGGATTGGGAGATTGGATCTGGGATGAGTTGGAGTGAGGGGAGATGAGGAAACTGATGAAGTTAACATTGATCCAGTGTGGTTGGAGGGAGAGACGTTCTTCCTCCAGGCATCGTGTTGCCAGGATTTGGGTGTGGAGGCAGCCCAGGACTTGCATGTCCTTGGTGCAGTGGGAGTGGGGTGTTGAAGTGATCGGCCACAGGGCGGTGGGATTGTTTGTTGTGTGTGTCCCAGACATGTTCTCTGAAATGTTCCACAGTCTGGCGCCCTGCCTCCCCAGTGTAGAGGAGACCACATTGAGAGCAACAGAGGCAGTGGATGAGGTGGGTGGATGTGCAGGATAAAGTCTGCCAGATGTAGAGGGATCCTTTGGACGAAGGTGCAGGGGAAATATGGGCAGTGTTGACACCCTTTGCAGTGGCAGGGGAAGTGTCAGGAATGGAGGATGGGTTGGTGGGGGCCGCGTGACCTAATGAGGAAGTTACAGAAGGAATGGTCTCTGCAGAATGGCACTGTCCATATGGCATTTCTGTACCTCCATGCCACCTGAAAGTGGCACAACTACTAAACACAACCTTTCCTTTATTCTTCTGATGCGTTCTTTTGTGAAGTTTGGAAGCAGGCACTTTCTAAAGTTTTATTTTTGAAGAAAGGCCATGTGTGGTTTAATAATTGTAGAGTTGGTGCAATTGGGGGATGGAGTTCATGGTCTAGCCGGTCAACCTGTCCTACTCCATTCTAAATCTAGTTCAGCTCAGGGACTGATTCCAGACTTTTCTCCAGTGGTTCCCTTGCCTGAAGTCTGATAATGCAATGTCCTACTGAGCCTCAGCTAAGAATCTAACATCAGCACTATGTTAGATTCTTCTGTGTGCATTGGTACATCAATTCCAAACCATCATTCACCATCAAAGCCACACCAAATAATCTCACCTACACTCATTGTTGCTCCCTTTAGAACATGCTTTATCAACTTCCATATCTTGGAAACATGATCCACATGATAATTTATCTCATGCTGAATCCCACAATCCTTCACTTCCCATTCCATCCATGGTAACTTCTATTGATCCTCAGTGTTTCAAGTTTTAAAGCCTTGCCCTCATTCATCTCCTTGCGGTGTCTAGAATAGTCAACTCCAATTGCTGTTGGATCTCTCACAATCTACCCTCTGTAATCTGGAGATCCTCCGAATCCCTGCTGCCATACCTAATCTCACAGCAACCTCTGTCCCCAGTTTGCATCAGCTCCCAGGTGAGCAAAGCCTTGGTCTTAAAATTCTCCTCATTTTCATGTCAATAAAGATCAAGGGATCAGAAGGAGTAAAAACAAAGCTCGCAGAACAAGGAATCAGAATCAAATAGAAAAATTAAGAAAATGAGAATGCAACGTGCTGCAAAAGAAAATTCCAGAAATGGAATAAACAAGGAACAAGTGTGGGCCGTTCGGCCCTTCCAGCCAGTTTCCTCACTCGATAAGATCACAGCTGATCCAGTTTCAACACGAATCTACATTAGTAACAGTGCAACCTTCTCAGCCCAGGAGCTGAGATCACGTCCAATCCCTTTGCTTTCCTTCTTTATGTTGCTTTTTTCCAAATGTTTCCATTTATTTCGGTACCTTATCTTCTGTTAACGACTTCGGTGGAAGGCGTCTTCTCCCAACCACGCCCAGGAATGACGGTGCACAACAGCCTGCAATAGCAGTACAGGCCCGGGGTCCGGCAGGGTGGTCTCCTGGGTTGGCAGTCTCCTCCAGGAGGGATGGTCTCAGCATGGAGTGGCATTCTTGTCATAGCATGGACGTCTCGTCCCACCGTAGAGATGTTGTCCTTATTTCAGAGGGGGCTTCCGGAACTTTCAACATCCCAGCCTAGAGGTCTCAGCTCAACATGGCATTGCAGTTTTGGGTTGGTTTTCCAGTGTATCCTGATCCCAGGAGCCATTAATTGAGTTGTGAGGAATTTTAACTTTTTATTTCTTACTTCTGTCATTAATCTGGGTGCCGTGGTATGGCAACTTATGAAATGTTTCACTGTGTTTTTATAAAATTACACGTGACAATAAATTGCTACTCTATTCAATTCTCTGATAACCTTTAATTCCCTTGGCGTTCAGGAATCTCTCTCTGCCTTCAAATATTTGAAAATTCTCCATCCACCGCGTTTTGAGAAATTGAATTCCAACGATACACAACCCTCAGAGAGAAACCAGCTCTGCTTCATCTCAGTTTCAAATACCCCACCACCACCCCCTTTTGTTTAAACTCTGACCCCTGGTTGTGAATTCTCTTGCAAGAGAAAATATCCTTTCCACATCCATCCTGGTCAAGACCCCTCAGGATTTTATATATGTTCCAATTAAACCACCACTGATTCTTCTAAATTCCAGAGGACGCAGACCTAACCTGTCTAGCCTTTCCCCATAAAATGATTCACTCATTCCAGCTATTAGCTCATTTGACCTTCTCTGGACTGCGTCCAACACATTAACATCCTTCTGTAAATACACTGACTGTGCACAGTGCTCCAGATGCTGTCTCACAAAAGGGCTGTATAACTGAAACACCACTTCCCAATTCCTGCATTCAACTTTGCCCACAATAACACATTGAAAAGAACAAGAGAAGTGGATGGTGGAAGAGAGACTAACAGAGGAGCGATGTGATGGAGGTATACAAAATCGTGGAGAAAGTGATGACTGCAGATGCTGGAGATCAGAGTCCAAAAGTGTGGAGCCGGTCAGGCAACATCCGAGGAGTAGGAAAATCAACATTTTGAGCAGGAGCTCTTCATCAACGTATATTGTGAGGAATAGAGATAGATAGAGTAGACAGGAGGAACCTGTTTCCTTTGACAGAGTGTCTGCGGTCATATTAAAGTGGGGATGTGAGGGAAAGCGTTTTCACGTAGAGGAAAATGGGTGTCTGGAACCCACCTGCCTGAGTTAGTGGTGGAGGCGGAAACCCTGAACTCTTGCAAAGAAATACTTGGAGGTGTATCTTAGGGGCTGTACGTTGCAGGGCTATGGGTCATGCGCAGAGAGCTGGGTGTGTTTGGGTTAGCATGGACAAAATGTGCCGAACAGCCTCCTTCTGTGCAGTTTTATTGCCGTGGCTTTGTAAGGGTGATGAAATTGGAAAGAAAATCAAGATTGTTTGTTGGAAGGTAAAAGGGAAATGGTGTAGCGAGATCTGTGATGAAGTCCTGGCGAGGGAAATAGATCCCGAAATGGGAGTTATGCATCAGAAAGAGAGATCTTCTTTTGTCTAAGTAACAAATATTGGGCAGGTGATTGTAGTTTGTTTTTCTCACAACGGTGTACCATAGGTGCTGGGTCCATGGTTATTCGTCACTTATATAGATAATTTGGATGAGAATTTAGGAGATATGGTTAGTAAGTTGTGGACATTGAAGAAGGTTAACCAGCATTTCAATCACAACAGTGTGCATTTACATAGAACTCTTATAGTAGAGCAAGATCCCAAGAGAATGGAAGTGAATTTCCAAAGTTTCATACCTAGAAGCTGTGATCAGCACGGTGGCTCAGTGGCTAGCACTGCAGCCTCATAGCGAGCAGGAGCTGCATTAAATTCCAGTCTTGGGCAACTGTCTGTGTGGAGTTTGCACATTCTCCCTGTGTCTGCATGGGTTTCCTCCGGCTGCCCTGATTTCCTCCCGCAGTCCGAAGATGAGCAGATTAAGTGGAGTGGCTATGCTTAATTGTTCCATAATGTTCAGGGATGTGCAGGTTGGGTGGATTGGCCATGCTAAATTGTCCCATTGTGTTCAGGGATGTGCAGGTTGGGTGGATTGGCCATGCTAAATTGTTCCATACTGTTCAAGGATGTGCAGATTGGGTGGATTGAGCATGCTAAATTGTTCCATAATGTTCAAGGATGTACAGATTGGGTGGATTGGCCATGCTAAATTGTCCCATTGTGTTCAGGGATGTGCAGGTTGGGGGAATTGGGCATGCTAAATTGTTCCATAATGTTCAAGGATGTGCAGGTTGGGTGGATTGGCCATGATAAATTGTCTGTAGCATCCAGAGCTTTGTAGATTAGGTGGATTAGCCACGGGAAATGCACGGTTACATGGATGGGGTGGGTCTGAGTGGGATGCTCTTCAGAGGGTCGGTGCAGACCCAATGGGTTGAATGGCCTCACCCTGCACAGTCGGGGTTCTCGAGAGTTAAAGGCGCAGCCATTTACCGCCCAGTGAGTCAAAAAGGGCAACACGATCCCAACTCCCACTCTGAAACTTTCTCCCTTCTGATGCCCACGCACTCACCCTGCCTTTCCCGACCTGACCATGGACACTCTCCCTGCCTATCCCGTAAAGAGCAGTATTTCCCTGGATCATGCCAGGCATGGGAAGCCCCTTGCCAACGAGAGATGCTGGCACAATTCCCACTGCCACAGAGAACACTGAACGGGTTTAATTGAGACAATGTTCTTTAATTATGAAGGATATGATGAAGTGAACAGGGAAAGATTATTTCCTCTGGTTAGCAGTCGGTGACAGGGATTATCAATTTAAAATTGTCACCATGAGAATGAGGAAGGAATTAAGAAAAATTTCTCAACACAGTGGGCTGTGAAATGCTACTGCTCACAGCGAGAGAGAGACAAAGGAGGAATCAGTGCAACTTTAAGGCAACATGAGTCGAACATTTGCAGCAGCGAAGGATGTGAGGAGAGAATGAGAGAGTGTAAATATCTTCAGGCTATTTTCTAGAAGAGGTAACATGGGTGAAATGGTTATATCATTGGGCTGGTCCCAGGGGTCTACTGTTCGCGAGACCTGGGTTTCATTCCCACCACTGTCGGTGAGAATTGAAAATAGTTTTTAAAAATCTGGAATCAGAAAGCTAATCTAATAAGATTTAGGAGCAGCTGCAGGCCACTCAGCCCATCGAATCTGCTCCGCCATTCAATGAGATCATGGCTGATCTGATAATTCTCAACTCCACTTTCCTGTCTTTTCCTCATCCCCCTGACTGATGAAATACCTGTCTCTCTCAGCTTTGAATATACTTAACAATCCAATATTAGCAACCCTCTGCGGTAATGAATTCTACAGATGTCACTACTCTCTGAGATATGAAATATTTCTTCATCTTTGTCATAAATGTGTGACCCTTTATTCGAAGATCATACCCTCTGGTCCTAGACTCTCCGAGAAAGGGATACAATCTTTCCAGATCTACTCTTGAAACTCCCTGAGAATCTGATATTTTTAATGAAGGTTTCTTATTCAAAACTCAGTTGGGTACAAGGACAACCTCCAAGGAGTGGCAGTTGGAGTTTAATTTAGATAAATGTGAGGTGCTGCAGTTTGGAAAGGCAAATCAGGGCAGGACTTATACACTTAATGGTAAGGGTTCCTGGGGAGTGTCGCTGAACAAAGTGCAGGTTCATAGCTCCTTGAAAGCGGAGTCGCAGGTAGACAGGATAATGCAGAAGGCGTTTGGTATGCTTGCCTTTATTGGTCAGAGTATCGAGTATAGGAGTTGGGAGGTCATGTGGCAGCTGAACAGACATTGGTTAGGCCACTTTTGGAATATTGTGTGGTCTCCCTCCTATCTGAAGGATGTTGCAAAACTTGGAAGGGTTCAGAAAAAAGTTACAAGGATGTTGCCAGGGTTAGAGGATTTGAACTACAGAGAGAGGTTGAATTGGCCAAGGCTGTTTTCCCTGGAGCGTCGGAGGATGAGGGGTGACCTCATTGAGATTTATAAAATCACAAGGGGCATGCATAGGATAAATAGATAAGGTCTTTTCCCTGGGGTCAGGGAGTCCGGAACTAGAGGACATAGGTTTAGGATGAGAGGGGAATGATATAAAAGGGACCTAAGGGGCAACTTTTTCACATAGAGGGGGGTACGTGTATGGAATGAGCTGCCAGAAGATGTGGTGGAGACTGGTACAATTACAACATTTATATGAATGGGAAGGGTTTGGAGGGTTATGGGCCGGGTGCTGGCAAATGGGCTCAGTGGTCAGCACTGCTGCCTCACAGCGTTAGGGACCCGGGTTCGATTCCAGTCACCGGGCAACTGACTGTGTGGAGTTTGCACATTCTCCCCGTGTCTGCATGGGGTTTCCTCCGGGTGCTCTGATTTCCTTCCACAGTCACTAAGATGTGCAGGTTCAGTGAATTAAATTACCCATAGTGTTCAAGGATGTGTAGGTTGCATACATTAGTCACGGGTAAACGTAGAGAAATAGGGTCAGGGAGGGTCAGTGTGGACTTGTTGGGCCGAATGGCCTGTTTCCGCACTGTTGGGATTTGATGATTCTAAGTCAGTCAAACATGATTTCCTCTTCTCAACTCCATGCTCACTGTGCCCAATGAAGTCACTCTCATTCACTATCTATTTATGCCACCCTTCATAACAGATTCCAGCATTTTCCCTTCTACAGATACGAGGTTAACAGGCCTATAGTTCCCTGTTTTCTCTGTAGGTACCCTCTTAAATAGTGGGATAACATTTGTGACCTTCCAATCCACAGGAATCATTCCGGCATCTGTAGAATTTAGGAAGATAATTGCCAACGCATTGACTATCTATATAATCACTTCATCAACACTTTAAAATGTAAGCCATCAGGTCCTGGGGAATGATTAACTTCCATTCCTATTCATTTGTCCAGTCATGGGTGGCACGGTGGCACAGTGGTTAGCACTGCTGTCTCACAGCGCCTGAGACCCGGGTTCAATTCCCGACTCAGGCGACTGACTGTGTGGAGTTTGCACGTTTTCCCCGTGTCTGCGTGGGTTTCCTCCGGTTTCCTCCCACAGTCCAAAGATGTGCAGGTCAGGTGAATTGGCCATGCTAAATTGTCAGTAGTGTTAGGTAAGGGGTAAATGTAGGGGTATGGGTGGGTTGCCCTTCGGCGGGTCGGTGTGGACTTGTTGGGCCGAAGGGCCTGTTTCCACACTGTAAGTAATCTAATCTAATCTAAAGTCTTCTAATTAATGTTGTGGTTCTGTTCGCCGAGCTGGGAGTTTTTGTTGCAACCGTTTCGTCCCCTTTCTAGGTGACATCCTCATTGCTTGGGAGCCTCCTGTAAAGCGCTTCTGTCATGTTTCCTTCGGCATTTATAGTGGTTTAAATCTGCCGCTTCCGGTTGTCAGTTGCTGTCCGAAAGCAGCAGAGACAAACCACTATAAATGCCGAAGGAAACATGACAGAAGCGCTTTACACGAGGCTCCCAAGCACTGACGATGTCACCTAGAAAGGGGGCGAAACGGTTGCAACAAAAACTCCCAGCTCAGCGAACAGAACCACGACAACGAGCAGCTGAGCTACAAATCTTCTCCCAAACTTTGAATCTTCTAATTACTGCTTACCTCCTTCGTCCTCTTCAAGTTTAGCACAATTGTTGCCAATCCAAGTTTCTCACTCTCAAACTGAATGCTAAATTCTACAATGTTATGGTCACTGTTCCCTAGGGGATCTGTTTTGATGGAATCCCTACAGTGTGGAAACAGGCCCTTTAGCCCAACTAGTCCACGCTAACCCTTCAAAGAATAGCCCACCCAGACCCATTCCCCTACCTGATTGTCCTCCATTTACATCACTATGGGCAATTTCCCACGGCCAATTCATCTCACCTGCCCATCTTTGGATTGTGGGAGAAAACTGGAGCACCTGGAGGAAACCCAAAGAGAAAAGAACAAAGAACAAAGAAAATTCCAGCACAGGAACAGACCCTTTGGCCCTCCAAGCCTCGATCTTAGATTCTCGATCTAAACCTGCCACCTATTTCCTAAGGATCTGTATCCCTTTGCTCCTGTTCATTCGTGTATCTGTCTAGATACATCTTAGATGACACTATCATGCCCGCTTCTACCACCTCCGCTGGCAACGTGTTCCAGGCACCCACCACCCTCTGTGTAAAGAACCTTCCACACATATCTCCCCTAAACTTTTCCCCTCTCAGTTTGAACTCGTGATCCCTAGTAACTGAGTTGCAACTCTGGGAGAAAAAAAACTTCTTGCTATCCACCATATCTATATCTTTCATGATTTTGTAGATCTCAGTCAGGTCCCCCCTCAACCTCCATCTTTCTAATGAAAATACTCAACTTCTCTTCATAGCTAGCACCCTCCATACCAGGCAACATCCTGGTGAACCTCCTCAGCACCTTCTTCAAAGCATCTACATCCTTTTGGTGATGTAGCGAGCAGAACTGTAAGCAGCATTCCAAATGTGGCCCAACCAAAGTATTATACATTTGTAACATGACCTGCCAACTCTTGTACTCAATACCCCGTCCAATGAAGGAAAGCATGCTGTATGCCTTCTTGACCACTCTATCGACCTGCATTGCCACCTTCAGGGAACAATGGGCTCGAACACCCAGATCTCTCTGTACATCAGTTTTCCCCAGGCCTTTTCCATTTACTGGGTAGTTGGCTCTGGAATTGGATCTTCCAAAATACATCACCTCGCATTTGCCCGGATTGAACTCCATCTGCCATTTCTCTGCCCTACTCTCCAATCTGTCTATAATTCTGCTGCATTCTCTGACAGTCCCCTTCACTATCTGCTACTCCACCAAAGTCACCTCCAATTAATGTGCTGCTCTTTTTAGATGGCTTCATTAAAAATTAAATCATCATTCTTCTGAGCTACTTGTGTCACTACATCTCGGAAATTTATTGGAACCTCGTCAGTGAGAACAGACGGATTTATCTTGTCCCCTTTTCTCAGTTCCCTGACTCTACCTGCAGGTGGTGTTATTTTAGCCAATCATTTCCTTCTCATTTACCTTCCAAGCTAAGCTATAACTGTCCATGTTCATGTTTTTCCTAGATTGCATTCACAATTTCATTCATCTTTTCTTCATCAGTTTCTTCGTCTTACCTTGTTATATCCTTAAAATAATAACAATTCTCACACTTACTATTTCTGGCAACTTTATAGGGTCCTCGTTTCTGATCCACCTCCCAAGAATCCCATCTCCCATCCTTTCTAAATAAACATGAGGAAAGGGGCGAGACTGAAAACTAAGAGAAACTAGACTCTGATCTCCACAGGAGAAAGTGAGGTCTGCAGATGCTGGAGATCAGAGCTGAAAATGTGTTGCTGGAAAAGCGCAGCAGGTCAGGCAGCATCCAAGGAGCAGGAGATTCGACGTTTCGGGCATAAGCCCTTCAGGATTCCTGAAGAAGGCCTTATGCCCGAAACGTCGAATCTCCTGTTCCTTGGATGCTGCCTGACCTGCTGTGCTTTTTCAGCACCACTCTAATCATGACTATCATCTCTCAGTCCCATTCCCCTTTCTCCTGACAGAGACAGCCTCACCAAAGCAGGCCAGCACCCACAGCAGGGGTTTGGGGCTGCAGCAATATTGAGGGGAGGCAGCCTGGGAAGGGTAGTTGCCCGCGCTTTTGTTTAAAATTCACTCATGAGAAGTTGGCACCTCTGGCTAGGCCAGCATTTACTGTCAATCCCTCATTGCCCAGAGTCAAAACGTGTGTTGCTAGAAGAGCACAGCTGGTCAGGCAGCATCTGAGGAGGAGGAGAGTCGACATTTTGAGCATAAGCCCTTCATCAGGAATGAAACTCTTCATCACATTCCCTGAAGAGCTTATGCCCAAAACATCGACTCTCCTGCTCCTCGGATGCTGCCTGACCTGCTGTGCTTTTCCAGCAACACACCTTTTGACTCTGATCATCAGCATCTGCCGCCCTCACTTTCTCCTAATTACCCAGACTCAACATTGTGGTGGGTCTGGAGTTCGGGTAGAACAGACGGAAGATGGAAGATTTCCCTCCCTAAAGAGCATAAGTTGGGATTTTCTAACATTCGTCAATGGAGTCATAACCATCCTTAAACCTTTACTTCCAGGGTCATTGCGGGATTTGAACCCAGTCCCCAAAACATTACTTGGACCTCTGGATTAAAAGCCACCAGGCCACTGCCTTCCCACTGCTTAGGCCTGGCTCCTCATTTTTAATGTTGGTGACCTGGGTGGTGTAAATCTTATAATGGACCTGACCAACTGAATTTGACCACAGGAAGGCAGAAGATACCAGCTTGGAATGGGCATGTGAGGAGAGAGAGGTCCTCGAGGTCACATTAGAGGGCTGCATTTGTGAACCCACTCTATAAAGGCAAAGTCTCACCAGACCATTGTGGTTGCCCCCTCATTCAAGAGCGACAACAGGTGGTGGTTTAACCTTGAGGGTCACTCTGCCTCAGGTGAGAGGAGAGGTTGAGAAGGAGAGTCCTTGGTGATAACTTCAGCTGGGGTGAGAATTGAACCCACACTGTCAGCTTCGCTCTGTATCTGCAAACCAACCATCCAACCAAGTGAGACCTATTTACTGTCTAAAGGTGGAAATAAAGAGGCGATTTACAGTTCATAAGGTATTGAGGGGCGTTACATCGTGAGTCTGCAAACTCAGGGTCAGTATACATGCTGACACCAAAACACTTTAAACCGATACCTCAGTGTGCAAACAGCTGCATTGGCTTAAAGCAACATCCATCTTTCACTTTAAGGTTCAAGGTGACTCTTCAGAGGCAGTCGAAAATAATCCACCAGTCCCATGGGGTTTGCCAAGTCTTGAGGAGAGACCTTCTCTGTGCTGCGAGTGGTTGGGATCAGGAACGCGCTCCCAGGTTAAGACAGATTCAATCACTCTTTAGTTTAAAAAGGGAATGGGATAATTCTGTGAAGGGAAACACATTTGCAATGACCTCAGTGGCATTATCGTTGGTCTGTTCATCCGGAGACCAAATCCTATTGAATTCGAATCCATAAAGAAAATCTGGATTTAAGATTCTGAAGAGGACATTGTCATTGTCATTGTTGGGAAAAACCCATCTGGTTCATCCACACCCTTCAGGGAAGGAAACTGCCATCCGTACCTGGTCTGGCCTACACGTGACTCCTGACCTGCAGCCATGTTGTGGACTGTTAACTACCCTCTGGGTAATTAGGGACGGGCAACGAATGGTCAGTGATGCCCATAGCCCGTGAATGAATTAAAAATAGACTCAAAAAAGACAGGAGAGTATGAGTTGCTATGTTTCCCTGACAGAGAGAACACATAATCACAAAGGGTGGACAGTCACGGGGAGACGATGGTGTAATGATATTATCACTGGCCTGTTAATCCAGAGACCTCAGGTAATGTTCTTGGAACCCTGGTTCAAATCCTGCTATAGCAGATGATGGAATTTGAATTCAATATTAAAAATTAATCTGGGATTAAGAGTCTAATGATGACCACAAATTCATTGCTTGAAAAAAAACCCTTCCGGTTCACCAATGCCCTTTAGGGAAGGAATCTGCCATTCTTACCTAGTCTGGCCTACATGTGACTCCAGACCCATTTGCAATGTGATTGATGCTAAACAGCCCTCTGGGCAATTAGGGATAGCCAATAAATGCTGGCCTGGCCAGTTACACCCACATTTCTGTGCTGAAGGTACCTTACGATCCTGTGTTTCTCCTGAACAGGCTTTGACTGTGTGGATCTACCCAAACAAGAGAGGAATGGGGGTTCTGAAACAGGCTGCTGGATCCTGAATAAGTTATTAATGATGGTCCATTTTCGAGCACAGGGCGACCCCCATACCCATGGGTCTGGTTTCCATAGTTTCAGTTACCTACGGTTTACCGCGATCTGAACATGTTACATCGAACATTCCAGAACCAAGTTCTGGATCAGTGGTGCTGGAAGAGCACAGCAGTTCAGGCAGCATCCAAGGTACAGCAAAATCGACGTTTTGGGCAAAAGCTATTCATTCCAGAGCCATGGACAGGGGGCTGTCGGGGAGGTAAATTTCCCATTGAAATGAATGGATTAGCTCCTATCCATGGGTTGTGGGCTTCCACATTAGGTCTTGGAACATATCGTCTGTGGTTACGGGGGGCCTACTGTGTAGGTAAGTGACAGACTGCGGTTACAGGGGGCCTACTGTGTAGGTAAGTGGCAGACTGCGGTTACGGGGGGCCTACTGTGTAGGTAAGTGACAGACTGCGGTTACGGGGGGCCTACTGTGTAGGTAAGTGACAGACTGCGGTTACAGGGGACCTACTGTGTAGGTAAGTGGCAGACTGCGGTTACGGGGGGCCTACTGTGTAGGTAAGTGACAGACTGCGGTTACGGGGGGCCTACTGTGTAGGTAAGTGACAGACTGCGGTTACGGGGGACCTACTGTGTAGGTAAGTCACAGACTGCGGTTACAGGGGGCCTACTGTGTAGGTAAGTGACAGACTGCGGTTACAGGGGACCTACTGTGTAGGTAAGTGACAGACTGCGGTTACGGGGGGCCTACTGTGTAGGTAAGTGACAGACTGCGGTTACGGGGGGCCTACTGTGTAGGTAAGTGACAGACTGCGGTTACAGGGGGCCTACTGTGTAGGTAAGTGACAGACTGCGGTTACGGGGGACCTACTGTGTAGGTAAGTGACAGACTGCGGTTACAGGGGGCCTACTGTGTAGGTAAGTGACAGACTGCGGTTACAGGGGGCCTACTGTGTAGGTAAGTGACAGACTGCGGTTACAGGGGACCTACTGTGTAGGTAAGTGACAGACTGCGGTTACGGGGGGGCCTACTGTGTGGGTAAGTGACAGACTGCGGTTACGGGGACCTACTGTGTAGGTAAGTGGCAGACTGTGGTTACGGGGGCCTACTGTGTAGGTAAGTGACAGACTGCGGTTACGGGGGGGCCTACTGTGTGGGTAAGTGACAGACTGCGGTTACGGGGGGGCCTACTGTGTGGGTAAGTGACAGACTGCGGTTAGGGGGACCTACTGTGTAGGTAAGTGACAGACTGCGGTTACGGGGGGGCCTACTGTGTGGGTAAGTGACAGACTGCGGTTAGGGGGACCTACTGTGTAGGTAAGTGACAGACTGTGGTTACGGGGGGACTACTGTGTAGGTAAGTGACAGACTGTGGTTACGGGGGCCCTACTGTGTGGGTAAGTGACAGACTGTGGTTACGGGGGCCCTACTGTGTAGGTAAGTGACAGACTGCGGTTACGGGGGGCCTACTGTGTGGTAAGTGACAGACTGCGGTTTCGGGGAGACCTACTGTGTGGGTAAGTGACAGACTGCGGTTACGGGGGGCCTACTGTGTAGGTAAGTGACAGACTGCGGTTACGGGGGGCTACTGTGTAGGTAAGTGACAGACCGCGGTTACAGGGGGCCTACTGTGTAGGTAAGTGACAGACTGCGGTTACGGGGGGGGCCTACTGTGTAGGTAAGTGACAGACTGCGGTTACGGGGGGCCTACTGTGTGGGTAAGGGGCAGACTGAGGTTACGGGGGGCCTACTGTGTAGGTAAGTGACAGACTGCGGTTACGGGGGGGGCCTACTGTGTAGGTAAGTGACAGACTGCGGTTACGGGGGGCCTACTGTGTGGGTAAGTGACAGACTGCGGTTACGGGGGGCCTACTGTGTGGGTAAGTGACAGACTGCGGTTACGGTGGGCCTACTGTGTAGGTAAGTGACAGACTGCGGTTACGGGGGGACCGACTGTGTAGGTAAGTGACAGACTGCGGTTACGGTGGGCCTACTGTGTAGGTAAGTGACAGACTGCGGTTACGGGGGGGGGCCTACTGTGTAGGTAAGTGACAGACTGCGGTTACGGGGGGGACATACTGTGTAGGTAAGTGGCAGACTGCGGTTACGGGGGGCCTACTGTGTGGGTAAGTGACAGACTGCGGTTACAGGGGGCCTACTGTGTAGGTAAGTGACAGACTGCGGTTACGGTGGGCCTACTGTGTAGGTAAGTGACAGACTGCGGTTACGGGGGGACCGACTGTGTAGGTAAGTGACAGACTGCGGTTACGGTGGGCCTACTGTGTAGGTAAGTGACAGACTGCGGTTACGGGGGGGGCCTACTGTGTAGGTAAGTGACAGACTGCGGTTACGGGGGGCCTACTGTGTGGGTAAGGGGCAGACTGCGGTTACGGGGGGCCTACTGTGTGGGTAAGTGACAGACTGCGGTTACGGGGGGCCTACCGTGTGGGTAAGTGACAGACTGCGGTTACGGGGGACATACTGTGTAGGTAAGTGGCAGACTGCGGTTACGGGGGGCCTAATGTGTGGGTAAGTGACAGACTGCGGTTACAGGGGGCCTACTGTGTAGGTAAGTGACAGACTGCGGTTACGGGGGGGCCTACTGTGTAGGTAAGTGACAGACTGCGGTTACGGTGTGCCTACTGTGTAGGTAAGTGGCAGACTGCGGTTACAGGGGGCCTCCTGTGTAGGTAAGTGACAGACTGCGGTTACGGGGGGGGCCTACTGTGTAGTTAAGTGACAGACTGCGGTTACGGTGTGCCTACTGTGTAGGTAAGTGGCAGACTGCGGTTACAGGGGGCCTCCTGTGTAGGTAAGTGACAGACTGCGGTTACAGGGGGGCCTACTGTGTAGGTAAGTGACAGACTGCGGTTACGGGGGGCTACTGTGTGGGTAAGTGACAGACTGCGGTTACGGGGGGCTACTGTGTAGGTAAGTGGCAGACTGCGGTTACGGGGGGGCCTACTGTGTAGGTAAGTGGCAGACTGCGGTTACAGGGGGCCTACTGTGTAGGTAAGTGACAGACTGCGGTTACGGGGGTGCCTACTGTGTAGGTAAGTGACAGACTGCGGTTACGGGGGGCTACTGTGTAGGTAAGTGACAGACTGCGGTTACGGGGGGCTACTGTGTGGGTAAGTGACAGACTGCAGTTACGGGTGGCTACTGTGTGGGTAAGTGGCAGTTAGCAAATATTACCCATGATGACAGGATTATCCCAACCAGACAATAGGGGGCAGCAGATGGAAGACTCTAGTTACATTTACTGCAGCTTTCTCCTGAATTTGTCAGGGGTTTCTTGTCAGATTTTGTTTCCACATTTAGTCACTTATTCCGCAAAAGACAAATTGTTACAGAAGCACTCAAATGATAAGACATAATCAGCAGAAGATAAGCGCCAATAAATTCACCAGACAATCCACAACTGTCACCTAGGAGAGTTGCAATTCACAGGAGTCATTTCATTCAAGTACTTGTTAAATCCTTGCTGCAATACAGAGTGAAATGAGATTTCAGTAACTCATAGCCTGCAGATCCATCGCTCAATGATCTGATGCTTAGATGGAGAATGGCAATTAATGCTGAGCAGATTGAGAGGAGGCCTGGTCACATCTCTTTCGCTTCAGATGAGAGGAACATTAGCAAACGGCCACTCAGAGACACTCAAAGGATCCTGTCCCCAGTTGATCAGAAGCTGATTCCAGGTGAAAGCTCAGGCTATCCAATTTGTATCGTTCCCATTAGCAGCTCCAGTGAAGTGCTGCAGGGCTGCTGTCTCAGGCTGCACCAGACTGCTCATAAACCCGGGGTGTGTTTGACCCCGAGGTGAATTTCCAGTCACAGATCAGCTCCGACACTACAATGTATTTCTCCCTCCGTAACACGTCCTGACTTTACCCCTTCCTCAGCACATTAGCGGCTGAGTCTTTTTTTTTAGAATTGATTAGATTCCCTACAGTATGGAAACAGGCCCTTCGGCCTAACCAGTCCACACCGACCCTCCGAAGAGTAAACCCCCCCCTCCAGACCCATTCCCCAACCCAGTATTTATCACTGACTAATGCGGCTAACACTATGGGCAATTTAGCACGGCCAATTCACCCTAACCTGCACATCTTTGGACTGTGGGAGGAAACCCATGCAGACATTGTGCAAACTCCACACAGACAGTCACCCTAAGTCAGAATTGAACCCAGGTCCCTGGCTCTGTGAGGCAGCAGTGCTAACCACTGAGCCACCGGGCTGCCCCTTGGTCAATTTTTTTTTGTTATAGAGTCTTAGACCCTTCGGTTCAACCAGTCCATGCCAACCATTTTCCTAAACTCTATTAGTCCCACCTGCCTGTGTTTAGCCCATAACCTACCAAACCTTTCCTATCCATGCACCTATCCAAATGTCATTTAAATGTTGTAAATATACCTGCTTCTGTCACTTCCTCTCGAAATTCATTTCACACACTCTCTCTGTGTAAAAATATTGCCCTCGTGTCTTTTTTAAATCTTTCTCTTCTCACCTTAAAAAACAGCCCCCCTAGTTTTAAACTCCCCCACTCTAAGAATGGGAAAAGACCCTTGTTATTCACCTTATCTATTCCCCTCATGATTTTATAAACCTCTATAAGGTCACCCCTCAACCTCCTACGCTCCAGTGAAGTAAGACCCAGCCTATCCAGCCTCTCCTTATAAGTCAAACCCTCCATTCCTGGCAACATCCTGGTAAATCTTTTCTGAACTGTCTCCAATGTAATAATATCCTCCCGAGAGCAGGATGATAATAACCAAACACTGTACACCAGAAAATGCCTTGCCAGCATCCTGTACAACCTCAACATGATGTCCCAACTCCTATACTCAAAGGTCTGAGCAATGAAGGCTAGCATGCTAAACGTCTTATTCACCACCCTGTCTATCAGTGATGCAAATTTCGAAGAATTATGAACCTGAAACCATAAGTCTCTCTTTTCTACAACATTACCCAGGGCCCTTCCATTAATTGCATAAGTCCTGCCCTTGTGTGTAATACCAAATGCAAGTCCTTGCATTTATCAAAATTAAACCCTATCTGCCACTCCTCAGTTCATTGATCAAGATCCCTTTGTAATCTTTGATAACCTGCTTCACTATCCACTGTACCACCAAGTTTACCTGCAGACTTGACTATCCCAGGGCAATTATGGCCACCTCCATTTTGCCCATTTCTAAAATTAAGCTCATCCAAAATGCCTACTAGAATAGATTACTCAGTGTGGAAACAGGCCCTTCGGCCCAACAAGTCCACACCGACCCGCCACCCACCCATACCCCTACACCTAAAACTACGGGCAATTTAGCATGGTCAATTCACCTGCACATCTTTGGACTGTGGGAGGAAACCGGAGCACCCGGAGAAAACCCACACAGACACGGGGAGAATGTGCAAACTCCACACAGTCAGTTGCCTGCGTTGGGAATTGAACCCAGGTTCCTGGTGCTGTGAGGCAGCAGTGCTAACCACTGTGCCACCGTGCCGCCCACCAGCTGCTATCCTAACAAGCACCAAGCACCATCTTTCTTGGATTGAAGAGGGGAAGGTGATGCAGAACATAGAACATAGAACATTCCAGCGCAGTACAGGCCCTTTGACCCTAATACTGCACCGACCTGTGAAACCAATCTGAAGCCCATCCAACCTATACTATTCCATTATTATCCATCTATTTATCCAAGGACCATTTAACTGCCGGTAAAATTGACAGGTCTACTACTGTTGCAGGCAGGGCATTCCCTGCCCCTACTACTCTCTGAGTAAAGAATCTACCTCTGACATCTGTCCTATATCTATCACCCCTCAATTGAAAGCTATGTCCCCTTGTGCTAGCCATCACCATCTGAGGAAAAAGACTCTCATTTTCCACCCTATCTAATCCTCTAATCATCTTGTATGTCTCTATTAAGTCACCTCTTAACCCTCTTCTCTCTAACAAAAACAGCCTCAAGTCCCTCAGTCTTTCCTCATAAGAACTTCCCTCCAACCAGGCAACATCCCAGTAAATCTCCTCTGGACCCTTTCCATCTCTTCGAGTTGAGGAAGGTTTGAACAGATTGACCAATGCTCACTGGAGTTTCAAGGAACATGAGGTGATCTTACTGACAGACACAAAATCCTGAGGAGATTTGAGAGCACAGATATTGAGAGGATGTTTTTCCTTGTGTGCTCGACCAGAACGAGGGGACTCAGCTTAAAAATATTTCAGATGAAGATGAGGAGGAATGCTTTCTCTCGCAGAATTGCGAGTCTGGGGAACTGTCAGATAGAGATGGAAACAGGGTAACTGAGTAATTTAAAGGCACTGTTGCTCAGTGATTAGCACTGCTGCCTCACAGCACTAGGGACCCAGGTTCGATTCCTGCTCCCGCCACCGATTCCTGATACGGTCTCCTCTACTTTGGGGGCAACGGACGCCTTCTCACAGAGCGCTTCAGGGAACATCTCTGGGACACCCCCACTGCCACGTGGTTGTTATTTCAACTCCCCCTCCCACTATGCCGAGGACATGCAGGTCCTGGGCCTCCTCCACCGTCATTCCCTCACCAGCCTATGCCTGGAGGAAGAACGCCTCATCTTCCGCCTTGGGACCCTTTAACCACATGGCATCAACGTGGACTTCACCAGTTTCCTCATTTCCCCTCCCCTCACTTTACTCCAGTTCCAACCTTCCAGCTCAGCACCATCCTCATGATCTGTCCATCTTCCTTCCCACCCATTCACTCCACCCTTCACTCCAACCTATCACCTTTACCCCCACCTCCATCCACCTATTGCATTCTCAGCTACCTTCTTCCTAGTCCCACCCCACCCCCCTCCCATTTATCTCTCCACCCCCGAGGCTCCGAGCCTCATTCCTAATGTCCTAATGAAGGGCTTTTGCCCGAAACGTCGATTTTCCTGCTCCTCGGATGCTGCCTGACCTGCTGAGCTTTTCCAGCACCACACTAATCTTGACTCTAATCTCCAGTATCTGCAGTACCCACTTCCGCCTCGATTCCCGCCTCAGGCAACTGTTTGTGTGGAGTTTGCACGTTCTCCCCGTGTCTGCGTGGGTTTCCTCTGGGTGCTCCGGTTTCCTCCCACATTCCAAAGCTGTGCAGGTTAGGGTGGATTGACCATGCTAAATTGCCTGTAGTGTCCAGGGATATGCAGCTAGGTGGGAAATGCAGGGTTATGTCGATAGGGTGCGGTAGCGATCTTGGTGGAATGCTCTTCTGAGCATCAGTGTGGACCTGATGGGATGAATGGCCTGCTTCCACCCTGTAAGGATTCTATGATGCAGAGTTAGATTCTTGAACACCAGGGACGATCAAGATGATGGAGTTGATACTAGCCATGAATTTATTGAATGGTTGAGTAAGTTGGAATGGCTCCTTCCCCGAATTTATATGTCCCCTGTCTTTTACTGACCTCCACTGGCTCCCTACTAAGGATTGCCTCAATTTCAAAATGCTCAACCTTCTTTCAAATCTTGTCCCCCTGTCTCTGTAGTCACCTCCAGGCCCACAATACAGGAACATCGCGTTAGCTGAAGGCCATTTATCCTTTCAAAGCTATTCAATCACTTTAGGAGACTATGAGCTGTGTTCAAATTATACATGATCTCTGTCCCCTCAATGCCTACTTCCCTCAGTTCAGGATTACATCTGGAACTGACCTTGCAAGAATTGCCCATTGTGGAAATGAAGTCAAAATTCTTGTGACTCTTTGAGGTCTAAATTATAGAATCCCTATAGTTAGCAATTTGTGAGAAGATTTGTAGCTCAGGTTGATGATAAGTATAGTGTGGAAGCAGTCCATTTGGTCCATCTAGTCCACACTGACCTTCCAAAGAGTATCCCACCCAGATCCACCCCCTAGCCTATCCCTGTAACCCTGCCTTCCCATGGCTAACCCACCTGGACTGCACATCCCTGAACACTGCAGGCAATTTAGCATGGCCAATCCACCCAACCTGCACATCTTTGGACTGTTGTATATGGGATTGAAAGAGTTAATATTGAAAAGCCATAGGCTCCACTATGATGACATTAGTTAGGCTTATGGGGAGAATGATTTAAGATCAGAGAGAATTTTGGAATTCTGCATTCAATTCTGATTTCCCTGGTATAGGAAAGATGTTGCTAAATTTGAGCGGGTTCAGAAAGGATTTGCAAAGGCGCTGCCAAGGTTGGAGGGTTTGAGCTAAAGGGAGAGGCTGGGGCTGTTTTCCCTAGAGCATCGGAGGGTGAGGGGTGACCTTATAGAGGTTTATAAAATCATGAGGGGCATGGATAGGATAAATAAACCCTTGGGGTGGGGGAGTCCAGAACTAGAGGGCATAGGTTTAGGGTGAGAGGGGAGAGATTTTAAATGGATCTAAGGGGTAACTTATTCACGCAGAGGGTGGTGCGTGTATGGAATGAACTGCCAGAGGAAGTGGCAGAGGCTGGTACAATTATAACATTTAAAAGGCATCTGGATGGGTATATGAATAGGAAGGGTTTGGAGGGATATGGGCGAAGTGCTGGTAAATGGGACTAGATTAATTTAGGATATCTGAGGGGATGGAGGGTCTGTTTCTGCGCTGCATTCTCTATGACTCTGAAAATGAGACTGAACATCTCTGTAACAATGTCTATTATTTCAATGTAACCTGCAACTAATTGCTAACATGCACTCGAGATATTCTTAGCTATAAGAGACTCTTCTAGTTAGCCCAGAATGTGGTTTGCCTTGAGCACACAAAACGATGCACATCCTGCGGTTTCCCACCTTTAAAATAGCTGAAGCAGGAGCCTCCATCCTGAGCAGTTTTCATACATTGTATTGTGGCTGCATTGCCTGAAGAGTCATAGAGATGTACAGCATGGAAACAGACCCTTCGGTCCAAATCGTCCATGCCGACCAGGTATCCCAACCCAATCTATTCCCACCTGCCAGCACTTGGTCCATATCCCTCCAAACCCTTCCAATTCATATACCCTTCCAGATGCCTTTTAAATGCTGTAATTGTACCAGACTCCACCAGTTCCTCTGGCAGCTCATTCCATACACCCTCTGCATGAAAAAGCTGCCTGTTCGATCCCTTTTAAATCTTTCCCCTCTCACCCTAAGCTTATCCTCTCTAGTTCTGGACTCCCCCACCCCAGGGAAAAGACCTTGTCTATTTACCCTATCCATGCCCCTCATGATTTTATAAACCTCTATAAGGTCACCCTTCAGCCTCTGACGCTCCAGAGAAAACAGCCCCAGCCTGTTCAACCTTTTCCTGTAGCTCAAATCCTCCAATCCTGGCAGCATCTTTGCAAATCTTTTCTGAACCCTTTCAAGTTTCACAACTTGTGTGGGCGGCACGGTGGCACAGTGGTTAGCACTGTTGCCTCACAGCACTCGAGACCTGAGTTCAATTCCCGCCTCAGGTGACTGCCTGTGTGGAGTTTGCACATTCTCCCCGTGTCTGTGTGGGTTTCCTCCGGGTGCTCCGGTTTCCTCCCACAGTCCAAAAAATGTGCAGGTTAGGTGAATTGGCCATGCTAAATTGCCCGTAGTGTTAGTGCATGGGTAAATGTAGGGAATGGTGGGTCGGTGTGGACTTGTTGGGCCGAAGGGCCTGTTTCCACACTGTAAGTAATCTAATCTAATCTTAAAAAAAATCCTTCCAATAAGAAGACCAAACTTGCACACAATATTCCAAAAGTGTTCGAACCAGTGTTCTGTTCAGCCACAACATGACCTCCCAACGCCAATACTCAATGCTCTGACCAATAAAGAAAAGCATACCAGATGTGTTTCATAACTTCATTCCCAAAAGATCTGGCTCTAATTTTTACACTGTGTCTTCTAATCTCCGAGACTCCTAAGCTGGCAGAGATATTTTCTAACCACCAGAGCAATTTCTCTCATACCATGAATTCTTCCTTTGTATTAACCTCAAATCTTCTCAGTCCCGGGGAATACACCCCAGGCTTGTACATTCTCAACCTGCAATGTAACCGTTGGAGTTGTGGGATAATTCAGGTGAATTAATGTTGCTCTCCTTCCAAAGAAGTGAGATCCAGAACTGCCCAAAGTGACTCCGGGTACGGTCTAACTGGGGCATTGTATAGCTGCAGCAACTCCCCGATGTATTCTGTCATCTTCACAGAAGCCTTTCATGAGTATCTTTCGTGATTTTCTGTAATCTGTGATATGTTATATGACAAACTGGTTCGTTGGAGCAGAGGGGATTGAGAAAGAACATGATTGAGATGGATCAGGAATATGGATAGAGGAAGAATATTTTCCCCCCTTGATAGACTGTTCAGGACAGATGCAGAAACAATATAATTCTGGACATATCCCTGGCCCCACTCCCATGCACTATTTTAATCACTGCTTTACAGGAATTAATATTCTCTGAGAGATCTGCAGTTCAAAAATAAGCCCTTCAGACCATTGAGTCTGTGCATGTTAAAAACAAATGTCTAATTACTCTAATCCCATTTTCCACTACTTGGCCCATAGCCTTGGAATTGCAAGTGCACATTTAAATCGTACTTCAGCATGATGAGGGTTTCTGCCTCTCCCACCATTACAAGCAATGAGTTCCAGATTCCCACCACCCATTGGGTGATTAAACTTTCCCTCACATCTTCTCCAAAGCTCCTACCCCTTTCCTTAAATTTATGTCCCTCTGATCATTGATCCCTCTATCAAGATTAAAAATTCCTTCCTGTCCACTCTACCCATGACCCTCATAACTTTATCCATCTCAGTCACATCCCCTCTCAATCCTCCCTGCTCCGAGGATAATGATCCCAGTCTGTCCAATCTGCCTGCAGGCAGCCCATTCCGCACAGGCACCACCCTTTGCATGAAAACGTTGCCCCTTAGGTCCCTTTTATATCTTTCCAGCCCAGGCAACATCCTGGTAAATCTCCTCTGTACCCTCTCCAGTGTTATCACATCCCCCCAATAATGTGAATTCCAGAGCTACACACAGTACACACATCAGATTCATCAGACCTTTATCCTACCATGTCAGCTTTGTCTGATCAACATTTACTCATCTTTATACTCGTCAACCTAGGAGCACATCCACTGTTTCTAGGTTTTCACCATTTAGGAAGAATCCCGTCCCTAAGTTCAACATTCACAACCTCACACTTACCAACACTGAAATGTATGTCTCACAGTTTTGCCCACTCACTTCAACCATCACTAATGCTTTGAAAAGTTATAGTTATCTACACAGTTCACAGCACCAGCTATCTTTGTCTAATCAGCAGATGCAGACATATGGCTTTCTATCCCATTACCTAAAGTGATTAGTAAATGCAGTGAATGCGAGAAAGTGAGGACTGCAGATCAGAATCGAAGAGTGTGGTGCTGGAAAGGCCCAGCCGGTCAGGCAGCAACCGAGGAACTGGAGAGTCGACGTTTCGAGCGTAAGCTCTTCATCAGGAATGCAGTCAATGGTTGCGTGCCCAATACAGACCTTTGTGGGACATCACAGATCACATCAGTGCCACGTAGAGCACCAGTCCATTGTCCATATGTACTGGCTCCAGCTGATTTTGCAATGAGGTCGATCATTTATCTTCAAACTTTATCTTTAGTTGGTCATGAGGAACTGAGTCAAATGCCTCCTGTAAGCCCATTCGAATATTCAACCTGATTCACCAAGTGTTCACCATTTGGTGCTGCCTCTATTTGATCAGCTGAGAATGTACAATGTGCTCAATCCTTACTACAGAGACTGCCCCAATCCCCCGAACCCAGTGGCCCTATCTTAGGAAAAGGTGGAAACCTCTCCCACTGTGTATATTGATATTGACTGATATGTACCTCCTTGATTCTGCACTCCTGTCAATAATCTCCCCATGCTCGAGAGTGTGGTGCTGGTAAAGCACAGCAGGAGGGGCATAAGCCCTTCATCAGGGATGAGAAGTCTTGCCTGAAACATTGATTCTCCTGCTCCTCGGATGCTGCCTGTCCAGCTGTGTTTTTCCAGCACCACACTCTTCAACTCTGATCTCCAGCATCTGCAGTCCTCACTTTCTCCTAATAAGCTATCAATCCTTGTTTTGCAATTTCCATTGGATCCCCAGAATGGAATTTAATGTCCGTTCCTCCCTCTGATCCTGCGTTTCTAAAATTCTCACTCTCCCCCACCAGAGGAAATAACTCATCTCCATCTACCCTGTCAAACCTAATTAAAATCTTGATTAGATCATGCCTTAATCTCTGTTCTTGAAGGAGTACAGACCTAGTCTGTAACCCTTTGCCCCAAGATCATGCACGGTTGAAAAGTGTGGCGCTGGAAAAGCACAGCAGGTCAGGCAGCATCCGAGGAGCAGGAGCGTCGACATTTCAGGCATAAGCCCTTCATCAACAATCCTCATTTTCTCCCAGTATCACTCACGTGAATTGACTCTGCATTTTAAAACATTATTTATTTGTGGGAGTTGGGTGTCACTGCCTATCCAGCATTGATAGCCCATCCCTAGTTGCCCCTTGAGAAGGTGGTGGTGAGCTGCCTTCTTGAGTCACTGCAGTCCACTTGCTGTGGGTTGACCCACAATGCCATTAGGGAGGGAATTCCAGGATTTTGACCCCATGACTGTAAAGGAATGGCAGTATATTTCCAAGTCAGGATGGTGAGTGGCTTGGAGGGGAACTTGCAGGGCATGGTGTTTCCAAGTACCTGCTGCTCTAGATGGAAGTGGTCGTGGGTTTTGGAAGGTGATGTCTGAGGATCTTTGGTGAAATTCTGCGGTGCATCTTGTAGATAGTACACACTGCTGCTGCTGAGCTTCAGTGGTGGAGGGATTGAGCCAATATGTTCTTTGTAGCTAAGAGTGCCTGGAATGAATAGAGTTAATCCAGATGGGGTCTGACCAAAGCTTTATATCACTGTAATATAAAACCCTCCCATCATCACTTCCTTACTTTTTTGTAAATATCAGGGATGACTTAGGTATCAGTCCCAGTTTGATGTCAAGTGGTTGCAGATCCAAGTTGCACTCCATAACTTGAACACAAAGCTCAGAGCTCCCTTTCCACAATACCATTTTGAAAATAGACTGGGGAACTAGTGTCCCAGTTAACACTTCCCCATCCATCAATAACACAAAAAACAGATTATTTCATTGTTATTGCTGTTAGTGGGAGCTCTCTGTGCATAGTTCATGATTTATTTATTATCACATATATCTGTGAAGTTACAGTGTAGCCACAATCTGGCACCATTTTAAGTTACAAAAAGAAGTTACTTTAATAAGAGTTCATCTTCTGTTCAAATTTGGCACTAAGCTCGGCTCCAGGGCTTCTACAAGGTGTTCCGATTCTCAAGGCGACCCCGCTTTAGGAACAGCAACGACAATGCTAATGCCCCCGGAGACCCCGGCTCTGCTTCTGCAGACATCTCGCCAAAGCGATCAAGCGTCCAGGCTTTGGGCCTACTACCACCAGAATTCCTGTATCTGAGCACCGCCACCACCAAGAGTCCAGGCTTCAGGTCTACCATCTCAAAAGTTCCCTCTCTGGGCACTGTCACTGCCAAGAGGCCAGGCTTTGAACCTCCTACCGCCAGAATTCCCTTCTTTGGCACCACCACCGCCAAGAGTCCAGGCTTCAGGTCTACCATCACAGAAGTTCCCTCTCTGGGCACTGCCACTGCCAAGAGGCCAGGCTTTGAACCTCCTACCTCCAGAATTCCCTTCTTTGGCACCACCACTGACAAGAGTCCAGGCTTCAGGTCTGCTACTGCCGGGATTCCTTTCTTTGGCACCACCATGGCCTAGAGTGCAGGCTTTGGGCCTACAAATTCCAGTATTCTCCTCTTCAGGCATCGCCACAGCCAAGGTTTCGGGCCTACTCCCACCAGGATTCCCTTCTTGGGCACCACCACTGCCCAGAGTGCAGGCTTCAGGCCCACTACCTCCAGAATTCCCCTCCCTGGGCACTGCCGCAGCAAAAGTCTGGCTTCAGGCCTATCACTGCCAGAAGTCCAGGCACTGCCACCATGAGTTTGGCTGTAGTGCTCTTTGTACCCACAACAATGACTACACTTCAAAACTATACCATTGGCCATAAAGTCCTTTGAAGAATCGTCTAATCAGAAAAGGCTCACTCTAAATGCAAATCCTTTTCTTAAAAAAGCAATTTCATTTGCAGAATCCTGAAATCCTGTCACCTCTTAAATGAAACACATGTTTTCCTCCAATATAGAGTTTTGTTCAGTTTGTCATAATATACTCCATCTGATAGTTGTAAAGACTGTCTCTTTTTGCCCTAGTGTTGTTTAACATTGTGGACTGAAATGAGAGAACTGTTTTAAGCCAATGTTGTGTGTCTCACTAACTTGGTTGAGTTTTTTTGAAGACGTGATAAAGAAGATAGATGAAGGCAGAGCAGTGGATGATGTGCACATGCACTTCAGTGAGGTGCTCGACAAGAGTCCTCATGTTAGACTGGTTATAAAGGGTAGATCACATGGGTTTCAGGGTGAGTTAGCCATTTGGATACAGAACTGGCTTGAAGGTAGAAGACAGAGCGTAGTGGTGCAGGGTTGTTTTTCAGCCTGGAGGCCTCTGACTAGTGGAGTGCCACAAGGATTGATGCTGGGTCCACTGCTTTATGTCATTTACATAAATGATTTGGATGTGAATATGGGAGGTATAGTTAGTAAGTTTGCAAGTGATACCAAAATTGGTGGTGTAGTGGACAGCGAAGAAGGTTATCTCAGAGTACAACGGGACCTTGATCAGATGGGCCAAGGAATGACAGATGGAGTTTAATTTAGGTAAATGTGGTGTTGCATTTTGGTAAGCCAAATTAGGGCAGGACTTATACAGTTATTGATAAGTCCTGGAGAGTGTTCCCAAACAAAGAGACTTTGGGGTGCAGGTGCAAAGTCCCTTGAAAGTGAAGTCACAGGTAGATGGGGTGGTGAAGAAAGCAACAAAAAAGAAATTGCTGGAAAAGCTCAGCAGGTCTGGCAGCATCCGTGAAGAGAAATCGTTTTGGGTCCAGTGACCCTTCCTCAAAAGAAGATGTTTGGAATGTTTGCCTTTATTAGTCAGTGCATTGCATATAGGAGTTGACATGTCATGTTGAGGCTGTACAGGACATTGGTGAGGCCATTTTTAAAATATCATGTTCAGTTCTGGTATCCCTGCTGTAGGAAAAGTGCTGTTAAACTTGAAGGGGTACAGAAAAGATTGACCAGAATGTTGCCAATGTTCGAGGGTTTGAGCTACAGGGAGAGGCTGATTAGGCTGGGGCGGTTTTTCCTGGAGCTGAGGGGTGACCTTGTAGAGGTTTATAAAATCAACATGGATAGGGTGAATATTCAAGGTTTGTTCCCCGGGATGGAGGCATCCAAAACAAGAGGGCGTAAGTTGAAAGTGAGAGGGTACCCAAGGTTTTCATGTCGACGATGGTGCATCTGTAGAATGAGCCGCCAGAGGAAGTGGTATAAGATGGTACAATTACATTTAAAAGGCATTTGGATGGATACATGAACATACTTGTTCAAGAAAGGAAATAGGGACAATCCTGGGAATTACAGACCAGACAGTCTTACATCTGTGATTGGCAAATTATTGGACAGGATTCTGAGAAACAGGATATCTGATTACTTGGAAAACCATAGTTAGGTTAGAGATAGTCAGCCTGGCTTTGTAAATTCTTTGAGGATGTGACAAAACACATTGATAAAGGTAGAATAGTGGATGTGGTATGTGTATATTTTAGCAAGGTGTTTGAGAAAGTTCCTCATGGTAGGCAATAGACAATAGACAATAGGTGCAGGAGTAGGCCATTCTGCCCTTCGAGCCTGCACCACCATTCAATATGATCATGGTTGATCATCCTTAATTAGTATCCTGTTCCTGCCTTATCTCCATAACCCTTGATTCCACTATCCTTGAGAACTCTATCCAAATCTTTCTTAAATGAATCCAGAGACTGGGCCTCCACTGCCCTCTGGGGCAGAGCATTCCACACAGCCACCACTCTCTGGGTGAAGAAGCTTCTCTTCATCTCTGTCCTAAATGGTCTACCCCGTATTTTTAAGCTGTGTCCTCTGGTTCGGGACTCGCCCATCAGCGGAAACATGTTTCCTGCCTCCAGAGTATTAATCCTTTAATAATCTTATACGTCTCAATCAGATCCCCTCTCAGTCTTCTAAACTCAAGGGTATACAAGCCCAGTCGCTCCAGTCTTTCAGTGTAAGGTAGTCCCGCCATTCCAGGAATTGACCTCATGAATCTACGCTGCACTCCCTCAATAGCCAGAATGTCCTTCCTCAAATTTGGAGACCAGAACTGCACACAATACTCCAGGTGTGGTCTCACCAGGGCCCTGTACAGCTGCAGAAGAACCTCTTTGCTTCTATACTCAATCCCTCTTGTTATGAAGGACAGCATGCTATTAGCCTTCTTCACTACCTGCTGTACCTGCATGCTTGCCTTCATTGACTGGTGTACAAGAACACCCAGATCTTTCTGTACTGCCCCTTTACCTAAATTGATTCCATTGAGGTAGTAATCTGCCTTCCTGTTCTTGCCATCAAAGTGGATAACCATACATTTATCCACATTAAACTGCATCTACCATGTATCTGACCACTGACCTAACCTGTCCAGGTCACCCTGTAATCTCCTAACATCCTCCTCACACTTCACCCTGCCACCCAGCTTTGTATCATCAGCAAATTTACTAATGTTATTACTAATACCATCTTCTATATCATTAACATATATTGTAAAAAGCTGCGGTCCCAGCACTGATCCCTGCAGTACCCCACTGGTCACCACCTGCCATTCTGAAATGGAGCTGTTTATCACTACTCTTTGTTTCCTGTCAGCCAACCAACTTTCAATCCAAGTTAGTACTTTGCCCCCAATACCATGCGCCCTAATTTTGCTCACTAACCTCCTATGTGGGACTTTATCAGAAGCTTTCTGAAAGTCCAGGTATACTACATCTACTGGATCTCCCTCGTCCATCTTCAGAGATACATCCTCAAAAAATTCCAGAAGATTAGTCAAGCATGATTTCCCCTTCATAAATCCATGCTGACTCTGACCTATCCTGTTACTACTATCCAGATGTGTCGTAATTTCATCCTTTATAACAGACTCCAGCATCTTTCCCACCACTGAGGTCAGACTAACTGGTCTATAATTTCCTGCTTTCTCTCTCCCTCCTTTCTTAAAAAGTGGTACAACATTAGCCACCCTCCAATCCGCAGGAACTGATCCCGAATCTATCGAACTCTGGAAAATAATCACCAACGCATCCACAGTTTCTCGAGCCACCTCCTTCAGTACCCTGGGATGTAGACCATCAGGCCCCGGGGACATATCAACCTTCAGACCTAACAGTCTCTCCAACACCAATTCCTAGCAAATATAAATTTCCTTCAGTTCAGGTCCTTCAGCCACTGTTACCTCTGGGAGATTGCTTGTGTCTTCCCCAGTGAACACAGATCTGAAGTACCAATTCAATTCTTCTGCCATTTCTTTGTTCCCTGTAATATATTCCCCTGTTTCTGTCTTCAAGTGCCCAATTTTAGTCTTAACCATTATTTTGCCTTTCACATACCTAAAAAAGCTTTTACTGTCCTCCTTTATATTTTTGGCCAGTTTACCTTCGCACCTCATTTTTTCTCTGCATATTTCCTTCTTAGTAATCCTCTGTTGTTCTTTAAAAGCTTCCCAGTCCTCCCGTTTTCCCACTTATCTTTGCTACGTTATACTTTTTCTCTTTTAACTTTATATGTTTCTTAACTTCCCTCATCAGCCATGACCACCCCTGCCTCCTCCTAGGATCTTTCTTCCTATTGGAATGAACTGATCCTGCATCGTCTGCATTATACACAGAAATATCTGCCATTGTTCCTCCACTGTCATCCCTGCTAAGGTATTGAACCTTGGCCAGCTCCTCCCTCATAGCTCCATTGTTCCCTTTATTCAACAGAAATATTGTCACTTCCGATTATACCCTCTCCCTCTCAAATTGCAGATTGAAGCTTATTGTATTATGGTCACTACTTCCCAATGGCTCCTTCACTTCGAGGTCCCTGATCAATTCTGGTTCGTTGCACAATACCAGATCCAGAATTGCCTTCTCCCTGGTAGGCTCCAGCACCAGCTGTTCTAAGAATCTGTCTCGGAGGCACTCCACAAAGTCTCTTTCTTGAGGTCCAATACCATTCAGTACCATCAGAAAGTAAGGAGGCATGGGATACTGGGAAACCTGTCTCAGAGAAAGTGAGGCCTGCAGATGATGGAGATCTGTCTGTTAGATACAGAATTGGCTGGCCCATAGAAGACAGAGGGTGGTAGTAGATGGAAATTATTTAGCCTGGAGCTCGGTGACCAGTGGTGTTCCACAGGGATTGGTTCTTGGACCTCTGCTCTAAATGACTTGGATGAGGAAGTGGAAGAGTGGATTAATAAAGTTTGCTGATGACATGAAGGTTGGAGTTGTGGATAATGTGGAGGGCTGTTGTAGATGACAACAGGACATTGACAGGATGCAGAGCTGGGCTAGTAAGTGGCTAACAGTGTTCAACCTGGAAAAGTGTGAGGTGATTCATTTTGGAAAATCAAATTTGAATGTAGAATACAGGGTTAAAGACAGGATTCTTGGCATTGTGGAGGAACAGAGGGATATTGGGGTCCGTGTCCATAGATCCCTCAAAGTTGCCACCCAAGTTGATTGGGTTGTTAAGAAGGCATATGGTTTTCACTAGAGGGGCATTGCTTTTAAGAGATACGAGGTTATGCAGCAGCTGTATAAAGCCCGGGTTGGACCACATTTGGAGTAGAGAGGAACCTTAATTATCCGAATGAGATGGGTGGGCACTATTTTGTTCTGATAATTGATTATTCGAATAATCCATTTTAGCTTAATCAGGGGAAGCCATACTGATCTAACACTGTGCTCGAATGGAGAATTTCTTTAAGTCTATAATTTTAATGAGCCTGCCATTTAAATAAACTAATCCTTCAATCTGTAAATTACAGGTTAAAATGAGAAGAACCAAACCCTTACCATGAAATCCCAGCATTAAACAAGGGCTGGAACAGCTTCTATGATCGTAAGACCACTTACAGTATCAGTTTTGGGGAACTCGGTGGAGTGATAGTGAGGTGGAAGCCCCCCCCACCCCTCGCCCATGTGTTTACGTTCTCGGCCTTTTTTTAAAAATGGTCAGCCCAGTAAAGTTCTGGGAATGCTGTAAAACACTTACTATTGGAAAGGACTGTGTAACAATCCTTTCAGACAAAAAACATCCAGCCACTGATGCATGAGCTGCTTATGTTTCTTTGCTTTTGCCAGCATCATCTTCAGTCCAGATAAATCGAATACACTCACCTTTTTGATGTAATGTTTTTGCGGGACTTTGAAATCTTCTTCGGATAATCCGATATTCTGAAAATCGCTTTTCGGCTCCTCTGTATCGTGTACGGTTCAGGTCGCCTCATTATAGGAAGGATATGGAAGCTTTAGAGAGGGTGCAGAGGAGATTTACCAGGATGCTGTCTGGACTGGAGAGATTGCCTCATGAAGAATGGTTGAGGGAGCTAGGGATTTTCTCATTGAAGGAGAAAGTGAGGTCTGCAGATGCTGGAGATCAGAGCTGAAAATGTGTTGCTGGAAAAGCGCAGCAGGTCAGGCAGCATCCAAGGAACAGGGAATTCGACGTTTCGGGCATAAGCCCATCTTCAGGAATCATTTTCTCATTGAAGTGAAGAAGGATGAGAGGTGATTTGATAGAGGTGTACAAGATGCTGAGAGGCAGAGATAGAGTGGATGGCCAGAGACTTTCTCCCAGGGAAGAATGAGGGGGCATAACTTTAAGGTGATTGGAGGAAAATTTAGGGGAGATGTCACAGGCAGGTTCTTAACACAGAGAGTGCCAGCAGTGGGAGTAGAGTCAGATTCATTAGGCTCATTAAAGTGACTCTTGGATAGGTACATGGTAAATGGATGATAGTAAAATGAAGGGTATGTAGGTTAGTATGATCTTAGATAAGACAAAAGGTTAGCACAACATTGAGGGCCGAAGGGCCTGTACTCTGCTCTACTATTCTATATTCTACATTCTATGACGGGGAAGGATTTAGAGGGATATGGGCCAAGTGCTGGCAAATGGGACTAGATTAGGTTAGGATATCTGGTCAGCATGGACAAATTGGACAGAACAGTCTGTGTCTATGCTGTATATCTCAATTACTGTAAGATTGCTGTATATAAAGTCTGGTTGAAGATTTGTAGCTCGGGTGTCCGTTGTTGTGGTTCTGTTCGCCGAGCTGGAAGTTTTTGCTGCAAACGTTTCGTTCCCTGGCCAGGGAACAAAACGTTTGCAGCAAAAACTTCCAGCTCGGCGAACAGAACCACAACATTGCTGTATATTTTGAAAAGCAAGTAACCCAGTGCTCATGGCAAGCATTGTATATAAAGTGGTTTGAACAAGCAGTAATTGAAGTGTTTGCAGCATATTTGGTTTGTGTACAGAATATGCTGATTGGTTCATGGACCACAGACCAGTTATCAGCGGCAAAAGTTCTCTGCCTGCCAACAACTATGTGATTGGTTCTCAGGTGATGGAACAGTTTGGGCCTGGGTTTGTTGCTAAGAAATCGGTGGACTGTGTTCATTCGATACCCGTTCTTTTTGAATACACTGTATTCAAGTAGATAACCAAACAAGCAGACAAAACACGCCCAGAAACCCGAGCCACTTTCCCTTACATCAAAGGCATCTCCAAAATGGCTGCCAGACTACTCAGACCCCTTGGCATCATGGTAGCCCACAAACCCACCAACACACAAAAACAGCAGCTAATGAATTTGAAAGACCCTATACAGACAAGCAAAACAAACATAAATTTAGCAAATGCCTTGCAAGAAGTGTAAAAACAATACATTGGACAAACAGGCAGAAAACTAGTCACCAGGATACATGACATCAACTAGCCACAAAAAGACATGACCCACTTTCACTAGTATGCTTACATACGGATGAGGAAATATACCACTTCGACTGGGACAATACATCCACTCTAGGACAAACCAAACAGGGACAAGCACGAGAATTCCTAGAAGCATGGCATTCCAACTAGAACTCTATCAACAAACAAATCAATTTGGACACCATCTACCACCCTCTCAGAAAAAGAACAGGAAATGACATCACCAACATGGGAAATGTCATCACCAACCCAAGGAAACCTAAATACATAAATAGGAAGCAGGACAGACCACTAGCGCATCACCGGAGGCTCGATGATGATATTACCTTGCATGGTGACAAAATGTCCAGCTCAGTGAGCAACCTTACATCCAGAAAAGCTTAAATACACGGACCAATGGATTCAGGAACAGCTTCTTCTCCGAGATTATCAGACTTCTGAAAGGACCTCTCAAATTTTAAATTTAATGATGACCTTGCTATTTGTGCACCTTCTCTGCAGCATAACATTGTATTCCTCGCTCTGTTCAATTACCATAATGCACTTTGTATGGCATGATCTGCCAGTACTGCACACAAAACAAAACTTTTCACTGTACCTAGGTGCATACAACAAGAATAATTCAAACCAAATCAAAATCAAAGACATCCTTGCATTCACCTACAAAGTGGACCGATCCCCTGTCTACAAGAAAACATTCTGCTGCACCATTACCAACTTGGAAGAAATTCTTGCCACATCCTGCCTTCAACCAACTGGGCACCAACTTTCTAGAGTCCAAGAATATCCCCAAAACGGGAAAGTGCATTTCAATGCAGTGATGTCGCATCATAATGAGGATGTTGATGCAAATAGCCCTCTCAACCTGTTGGAAAATGGATCTCTTTACTCCTCACCGTTCTCCCCATGCAATTCCCCCACCCTTCTCATTGTTTAATGTCTGGGAAGATGCTGTGCATCGTGTCTGATATTCAACAGTTTTATTTCTCTCCTGTGTAACGTGCAATAAATTCAAAATGTTCGTCATTTCAGAAACTGTGTTACAGTAATAATCCAATTTCTTTATTTTGTATAAAAAGACATTACGGCTTGATAGCAAAATGCATTTCCAGACTAAGTACTGCACTACATGCAACACCTTATGTATGTGCCTGAAAACACTTCATCCTGCAAATCTCCTGCGTTGAGCTATGAGTGAACAAACTGTGCCAGTTCAAACTTTGGATCCTTTTGATCTCAAACCTCAAAACAGCATGCAGTGGTTCTGAGTTGAGATGTAGCTCAAGTTCAAAGCTTTATTTCCAGTTAACAACAGGTAAAATATTTGCAGTTTTTCAAAGATTGACTGATTTACGGTAGAGAATTTTTCAAGCACAAACTTTTTACAGTTAACTATTGTAATACTTGACTTTTACACAGAGTGAGGAAGGTTAAGTGGTTTAATCCGACAGGGTCCCCTCACAGCTTTATGGAGCAATTCTTTGACTTAAGAGTAGGTACGGAATTGGAATTCCTGTCTGAGATGACGCCTCTAATCATCACCTCTGCACAGAGCCAGTAGGACTCGTTGGTAATCACCTTTTGTAGAAGCCTAAAACAGAAAGGTATAAGCACAGGTTAGACACAGCTTTGGACGTGGACAAGTATTTCTGAATAGGAGAAGCTGGAATCTGAAATAGAGTCATAGAGTCTTAGAGATGTACAGCACGGAAACAGACCCTTCGGCCCAACCCATCCATGCCAACCAAATATCCCAACCCAATCTAGTCCCATCTGCCAGCACCCGGCCCATATCCCTCCAAACCCTTCCTATTCATATACCCATCCAGATGCCTTTTAAATGTTGCAATTGTACCAACCTCCACCACTTCCTCTGGCAGCTCATTCCATACATGTACCACTCTCTGTGTGAAAAAGTTGCCCCTTAGGTCTCTTTTGTATCTTTCCCCTCTCACCCTAAACCTATGCCCTCTAGTTCTGGACTCCCTCACCCCAAGAAAAAGATCTGGAAAGCACTTAACAGCTTTATCAGACTCAGTATGAAGTTTGAAAATGTGTTGCTGGAAAAGCACAGCAGGTCAGGCAGCATCCAAGGAGCAGGAGAATCGACGTTTCGGGCATAAGCCCTTCATCAGGAACGATGAAGGGCTTATGCCCGAAACGTCGAATTTCCTGTTCCTTGGATGCTGCCTGACCTGCTGCGCTTTTCCAGCAACACATTTTCAGCTCTGATCTCCAGCATCTGCAGACCTCACTTTCTCCTCAGTATTAAGTTTAACAACTTTAAACCATAATTCTGGCCCATCTAATTTTTTTGCTTCTTTGAGTATGTTACTTCAGTCAGCAGGTACTGTTGGTCTTTTGTTTCACTCCCTCAGCTGTCACCCTTGCCCCTGGAAGAGCAATCCTTGTGTCGTTCAATCTCTCCTGTCTTAATGCAGATGTTCATTTTCATAGAACCAGACTGTGTTGAAGTTAGTCACTCAGCCCATTGAGTCCATACCATCTCTCCAAAGAGTATCCCATTCAGAACAATCCCCCACCCCACACACCCTCCCCACCCCAATACCTTATCACCTTGCATTTCTCATGGCTAACCCACCTAACCTGCACATCCTTGGAATGTGGGAGGGACCCGGAGGAAACCCACGCAGACATGGGGAGAATGTCCAACTCCACACAGTCACCTGAGGCTGGAATCGAACCTGCGTCCCTGGTGCTGTGAGGCTGCTGTGCTAACCACTGAGCCACCACTGCCACCCTTTTGCCCTGTCTCGCCCATCCCTTGTTTGGAACCAATTGTGGTGGCACGGTGGCTCAGTGGTTAGCACTGCTGCCTCACAGCACCAACGACCTGGGTTCGATTCCAGCCTCGAGCGACTCTCTGTGTGGAGTTTGCACGTTCTCCCCGTGTCTGCGTGGGTTTTCTCCGGGTGCTCTGGTTTCCTCCCACAAACCAAAGATGTGCAGGTCAGGTGAATTGACCATGCTAAATTGCCTGTAGTGTTCAGGGCTGTGTAGTTTAGGGGCATTAGTCAGGGGTAAATATAGAGTAATGTGGAATGGGTTTGGGTAGGTTACTCTTCAGAGGGTTGGTGTGGACGTATTGGGCTGAAGGGCCTGTTTCCACACCGTAGACATTCTATCCTATTAATCCCTAGCTTTTCCCTATTCTGATAAAGGGCAGTACACCTGAATCATTAAATCTATTTCTGTCTCCACTGAAGCTGCCTGACTTGATGAATATTTCCAGCAATTTTGTCCCAACTTTCAAATTTACTGCTCACAATGAATGAGCAGTTCAGCAATTTCTGCTTTTGCTCTGGACCTCCAGCATCCGCGGTTGTTTCGTGACTTGTTGGTGATGTCCTCATTGTCTTTGCCAAAGGATTATATTCACATGAGTTCAGAAGAATAAGGGGTTGGTTTGTTGGAAATGTATGGAATTCCAACAGGACTCAACAGGGTCAACACTGGAAGGGGGGGCTCCAGGGGCTGGGGAGCCCAGAATCAGGGGGTCACAGTCTCAGGATATGGAGCGGGCCATTTAGGAGTGAGATGGGGAGAAATGTCTTCGTCCAGAGGGTGGTGAGCCTCTGGAATTCTCTGCCACAGAAAGCAGTTGAGACCAAAATGTTTTCAAGGAGTTAGATATACTTCCCAGGGCCGAAAGAACTGAAGGGCGTGGGGGAAAGCAGGAGTTGGTTAAAACAAAAGGACTGTGAATGCTGAAGATCTGTAAGAGAAAGAGAAACTGCCGGAGAAACTCAGCAGGTCTGTGGAGAGGAAAACAAAAACTGAGTTAGCGTTTGGACCTTTCTTTAGAATTGAGTTGAATGGTCAGCTATGATCATACTGATGGGCCGAACCACCTCCTCCTTGCTCCTGTTTTCGATGTGTCTATGTTCAGAGAGAGGTTCATTCGTGTAACTGGTAAAACCTGTGACATTGTCCCAGCTTCCGTGCAGTTAGTTGAGTGGTTAGATACGCACGTTCACATGCCCTTGAGTACGAACATTCTGACCTGCAACTTCCCTGCTTTTTGAAAGACTTGTCAAAAGTAACAATAATCTTAAATCGAGGAGAATTATCTTTCAAAAATAACTTGCAGTTCAATATCACCACTGCGCGGGGGTTATTAAAACTGAATTCATGAAAAATATGGAATTTTCCTGGGAATCATGAAAACAGTACAGACAAAATGGTCTCCTGTTTGCAATTCCATGATGTGCAATGGCCCACTGAAGATACCGCCTTTTATATGCACTGCTGGCAAGGCAGTGATTTGCAACAGACAACACACTGTCCAGTCTGGGCTACGAGAAAGGGAGGACTGCAGATGCTGGAGATCAGAGTAGAGAGAGAGAGAGGTGCTGGAAAAGCACAGCAGGTCAGGCAGCATCCGAGGAGCAGGAGAATCGACGTTTCCGGGCAAAAGCCTTTCATCAGGAACTGAAACGTCGACTCTCCTGCTCCTCAGAGGCTGCCTGACCTGCTGTGCTTTTCCAGCGCCACACTCTCAACTCTGTCCAGTATGGGAACCAGCCTTCAGTATAGATATTGCTCCTCCTCAGAGACGGGACACTGTCCAGTTATCAGATGAGAACCTTCTGTGATGAGATAGATTGAAGACCATTCTCCTTGGAAAGGCGATCTAATAGAGGTTTTCAAAATCACCGATAGAGCTGATAGGGAGAAGCTATTCCTGGTCATAAAAGAGAGAACGAGAGGGCTTAGATTTAAAGTGAATGAAGCAAGGGCTGTTAGAGAGAAATAAAAACATTTCTCACACAGCGAGTGGTTTGGATACAGAATGCGCTGCCTGGGATTGTGGAGGGGACAGGCTCAACTGAGGCATTTTTTTTAGATTAGATTAGACTTACAGTGTGGAAACAGGCCCTTCGGCCCAACAAGTCCACACCGACCCGCCGAAGCGCAACCCACCCATACCCCTACATTTACCCCTTACCTAACACTACGGGCAATTTAGCATGGCCAATTCACCTGACCCGCACATCTTTGGACAGTGGGAGGAAACCGGAGCACCCGGAGGAAACCCACACAGACACGGGGAGAACGTGCAAACTCCACACAGTCAGTCGCCTGAGTTGGGAATTGAACCCGGGTCTCAGGCGCTGTGAGGCAGCAGTGCTAACCACTGTGCCACCGTGCCGCCCACTATTTGATGGATGATAATCGTTTGTACAGCCATGCATTCTGCATGCCTTCCTTCTGCACCCTAACAATGCTGAAACTCACAACACCAACACTGTCAGATCTTTCACTGAAAGTGTTATGAGATTTTCCACCTTAAGTGTTACAGGATGCAGCAAGATCCCCAGTAATCACAGAATCCCTACAGTGTGGAAATCGGCCCAACAAGTCCACACCAGACCCTCAGAAGAGTATCCCACCCAGGCCCATTCCCCTACTCTATTCCTCTGACTAATGCCCCTAACCTACACGTCCCTGAACACCACGGGCAATTTAGCACGGCCATGTTGGAGAAAAATGTCAGAAGTCACATGGCACCAGGGTATAGTCCAACAGGTTTGTTTGACATCACAAGCTTTCGGAGCCCTCTCATCAGCTCCTTCACCTCACTGTACTTGACCAAGGAGCAGCGCTCCGCAAACTTGTGATTGCAAATATAGCTATTGGAATATAACCTGGTGTCATGTGACGGGGAGTGGAGAGAGTAAATAGACAAGGTCTTTTCCTTGGGGTGGGGGCGTCCAGAAAAGATTTACAAAGATGTTGCCAGGGTTGGAGGATTTGAGCTACAGGGAGAGGCTGAATAGGCTGGGGCTGTTTTCCCTGGAGCGTCGGAGGCTGAGGGGTGACCTTACCGAGGTTTACAAAATCATGAGAGGCATGGATAGGATAAATAGACAAAGTCTTTTACCTGGGGTGGGGGGGCGTCCAGAACTAGAAGGCATAGGTTTAGGGGGAGAAGGGAAAGATATAAGAGACCTAAGGGGCAACTTTTTCATGCAGAGGGTGGTACATGTATGGAACGAGCTGCCAGAGGAAATGGGGGAGGCTGGTACAATTGCAACATTTAAAAGGCATTTGGATGGGTATATGAGTAGGAAGAGTTTGGGGGATATGGGTCAGGTGCCGGCAGGTGGGACTAGATTAGATTGGGATATCTGGTCGGCATGGATGGGTTGGACCGCAGGGTCTGTTTCCGTGATGTATGTCACTATGACTTTATGACTTCTGACCTCGTCCATGTCAGTCCAATACTGGCACCTCCACATTACAGAAAAGCAGTATAACTGGATAGCTATTTGGCTGGGTAGTCGACAGTAGGTTGATGGACTGATAGACACTTACGGTTATAAATTGGTGCAGGGATTTTCCAGTTTTCTTCTTAAACTCCTTCCTGATAAAGACCAGGTCAATTTCTGAACGAGACACCATGATCCTTGTTAAAATATCCTTCTTGAGATTTCCCTGCACAGGACATACATGTCAGGTTAGCTTCCTCACCAGCCGTGGGTACTCAGTGCTTACAGAGGTTTCAGATGTTGATATATTTTACCTGTAAGTTGGATAACTTTTCAGCGAAAAATGCTGGAGTGTTCAGGATACACTGCACTGCAGGGAGACATAGAAAGGAAGCCATGACCAATTCAATCCGAGAGAGATACATTGAGCTGTCCTTCAAGATGAGCTTACTTCGATATCAGGACCTGGGCTGAATCCATGCTCTGATTCTGCGGGGGCCTCAGGGCTGTGCTGCTCAATGGAACAATGAAACAGCCATCCCGACATCAGATCCACTCACATGTCAGCCCCTGCTGTGAGGAGACAGGCTGGTGTAATGCTCATGAACTGCCCTAGCGATTCCTGGGCCCTGATGGAGAACTGCAGGAGGCAGTGAGCTCCACACCCGGCACCTGGATGGTCAACATGCAGGAGGTCAGCAAAACCCAAGTCCAGACTGGTCTTCCAGCCGCACTGCCATGCTGTTATCCAGGAGCAGGAGTAGGAGGCCGTTCAGCCCCAACACCATCCGATTGTACAAGGCCAGGAGGCCATTCAGCCTCTCACACCCCTGTTATACAGGGCCACCATGCCATTCAACCCCTCATGATCCTATTAAAAGGACCAGGAAGCCATTCAGCCCCTTTGCCGTCCTGTTATACAGGATCAGGAGCAGGCTCCACGCTGTTCCCCTCGCTCCCCAATGTCTCGATTCCCTCTCCCTCCTCCTCTCACTCCCCATCATTCCCCTCCCCTCACTCTCCATCATTCCCTCTCTCCCCTCACTTCCCATCATTCCCCCTCTCCCCTCACTCCCCATCATTCCCCCTCTCCTCACCTCCCCATCATTCCCCCTCCCCTCACTCCCCATTATTCCCCTCACTCCCATCATTCCCCCTCCCCTCACTCCCCATTATTCCCCTCACCCCTCACTCCCCATCATTCCCCCTCCCCTCACCTCCCCATCATTCCACTGTACCCTCACTCCCCACTGCTCCCCTCTCTCATCCACTCAACCCTCTGCCCTCCTGACCCTCATCATTCACTCTCTCAGCAATGTGACCAATCATTTCCCCTCTCCTGCAGAACCGCTGAGCTAATGATTGTATTGCCTGTCTCTGGACCCACTGTTGAATTCATCTCATCTGACAGCTTTACAATCCAAGTCCCATCCACTCCAGAGATGGGCAATGTCATGTTTAAGAGATTGGTTTGAAAATATCTGTAATGGTTGGATGTTGGGGCTCTTCGTGTGCAGTGGCTCTACCTGTGGGCCGTGGGCCCCAGGTTAAAGTCCCACCTACTCCAGAGGTATCTCTGGACAGGTCGATTAAGAATATCTATAATGGCAGGACCTGTAGGTGCAGTGAGTGTTTCTACAGTAAACACAAGCCCGTTCAAAATAAGGACAGGCCCAGTCCATCAGCAATCCCTCATCGTGACCTGGAACTGAATGTGTGTCTTGCAGGAAAAGAAAACTCACAGCAATTATGCAAAAAGACGAAGGCATACTTACCCAGGCCTAAAAAGTTATTTTTCAGATCTTTCTTGACCTCACGATCAACACTTTCCAACATATCGTAGCAGCTGTAGCATTTATATCTTCCAAAAACTAAACAGAGGAACAATCAATTCAGAACGTGGAAAATTGCCATTCTCCAGGAGAGCCGAATGTAACTGTGCGAATCACTGTGAGTGACAGCTCTGATAAATACATGACACTGTCAATAATTTCTACTGATATTCTAACAACAACAAAGAACAGAGAAAATGTACAGCCCAGGAACAGGCCCTTCAGCCCTCCACAAGCCTGAGCCGATCCAAATCTACTGTCTAAATCTGTCACCCAATTCCTAAGCATCTGTATCCCTCTGCTCCCCACATACTCATGCATCCGTCCAGATGCATCTTAAAAGAATCTACCACACCTGCCTCTACTGCCTTTACTGGCAACGCGTTCCAGACACCTACCACACTCTGTGTGAAGTACTTGCCGCGTGTATCCCCCTTAAACTTTCCACCTCTCACTTTGAAAGCGTGACCTCTCATTATTGAATCCTTCACCCTGGGAAAAAGCCTGTCTCTATCCACCCTGTCTATGCCCTTCATGATTTTGTAAACCTCAATCAGCTCCCCCCTCAATCTCCTTTTTTCTAATTAAAACAAACCTAACCTACTCAACCTCTCTTCATAGCTAGCACCTTCCATACCAGGCAACATCCTCATAGACCTTCTCTGCACCCTCCCCAAAGCGTCCACACCCTTTTGGTAATGTGGCGACCAGAACTGTACACAGTTCTATTGAAGCACATGGGCAGATTGAAACCAAATACAGCCACGATGAACCAAACTATCCACGATAAAAAAGTGTGTTTGTTGGCTTCCTCTTTCCTGTAATTGTGAGTGAGCGAGTGTGAAGGTGCGATGGTTGAGTATTTCCTATACTGTGTGTGTATGTGTAAGTGTGAGTGTGTGCACTATTTCCTGTACAGAGAATGTGAGTTGGCTCACTGATTCCCAGATTGTGTGAGTGTGAGCGACTGAGAGTGGGTATGAGTGGCTGCTGGTTCACTATTTTCTGAGTAAGTGATGGTGACAGGGCACAAGTGTGCAATGGTTCACTATTACCTGTGATAGTGTCAGTGTGAGTGAAGGACAATGTGCACTGTTTCAATAAATCCTATACTGTGTGATTGTGAGTGAGGGTGTGACTAAGTGTGAATTTGACAGAAGGAGTGACATGCTAACAAGAGACGTAAACATTATGGAGGGTAGATGGGAACATGGAGCTGGCAACAAACCCGTACTGAAGATAATTCGAAGACTAAACTTCTTATTATCATGAGTCGAATAGTGTGGTGCTGGAAAAGCATGGCAGGTCAGGCAGCATCCGAGGAGCAGGAACGTCAACGTTTCGGGCATAAGGCCTTCATCAGGATCGATGCTTTTGGGCCGGGGGGGTGCTGAGAGATAAATGGGAGAGGGGTGGGGGGGTGGGGTTGGGGCTGGGGGGAGAGAGGGTAGGGGAGGTAACAGGGGAGGCGATAGGTAGATGAAGGTAGAGGTAAAGGTGATAGGTCAGAGAGCAGGATGGAGCGGATAGATGGGAAGGAAGATGGACAGGTGGGAGAGTTCAATAGAGCAGTGTCAAATTGGAAGGTTGGATCTAGGATAAAGGTGGGGGGGGAGGGAAACGAGAGATGAGGAAACTGCTGAAATCCACACTGACCCTGTGTGGTTGGAGGGACCCAATGCAAAAGGTGAGGCTTTCTTCCTCCAGGCATCAGGTGGTTAGGGTTTGGCGATGGAGGAGGCCCAGAACCATCCGAGTGGGAGGGGAGTTGAAATACTCAGCCGCGGGGGCGGTGGGATTGTTTCATGTGTGTGTCCCGGAGATGTTCTCTGAAGTGTTCTGCAAGTAGGCGTCCTGTCTGCCCAGTGTAGAGGAGCCCACGTTGAGAACAACGGACACAGTAGATGATGCATGTGGAAGTGCAGGTAAATCTCTGTCGGATGTGGAAGGCTCCTTTGGGGCCTTGGACAGAGGTGAGCGGGTGATGTAGGTGTAGGAAGGTGCCGGAAGGGGAGGGTGGGTTGATGGAGGGGCGCGGACCTGACAAGGGAGTCACGGAGGGAATGGTCTTTATGGGACCCAGACAGGGTTGGGAGGGAAATATATCCCTGGTGGTGGGGTCCATTTGTAGATGGTGGAATGTCAGAGGACGATGCAATGTATATGGAGGTTGATGGGGTGGAGGGTGAGGACAAAGGGGGGGGGAGGGGGGTGTTCTGTCCTTGTTGTGTTGGGAGGAGTCGGGTTTGAGGTCGGAGGTACGGGAAGTGGAGGAGATGTGCTGGAGGGCAACATCTTAAACGTGGGATTGGAAATTGTGGGGTTTAAAGAAGGAGGCCAGCTGTTGTGTTCTGTGGTGGGGCTGGCCCTCCTGGGAGCAGATGCAGAGGAGGAGTTGGGAATAAGGGTTAGCTTTTTCACAGGAGGTAGGGTGGGAGGAGGTGAATCCAGGTCGCTGTGGGACTCAGTGGGTTTGTTGTAGATGTCCGTGTGGAGTCGGTCACCATTAATGGAGATGGAGAGATCCGGGAAGGGGAGAGAGGTATCTGAGATGGCCCAGGTGAATTTAAGATCGAGGTGGAATGTGTTAATGAAGTTGAGGAACTGTTCAACCTCCTTGTGGTTATGACCAGACCAAACCCCCTCAAAGTATTCAGAGGATCCTGGAGACCTGAACCTTTTCTTAGTTTGAAGATACATGTAAGGTGTTGTATTCTGGACACAATTTGATTGGTCAAACCACCAGATTTGAATCAAAACACTTTATCATCCACTGCAGTTAAAATACAACAAAAGAAAGAAGGTATTGGAATAACTTAGCTATATTTCAACCCTGAACAGAATAATAGACTATTTAACTACTAACCAGTAACGTTCCAATACAGACCCATAAATATCCCTCGCTAAGGCAAAATGGGTTAACTCTCAGACTATTCTCTAGTCAATGAGGAGAAACATCAAGAGAAAACACCAAGAAACAGATTAGGAGGGAGAGATGTATTGTAGGTTCCAAACACAGCTTCACACCACAGTGACTCAGTGGTTAGCACCGCTGCCTCACAGGGTCCCAGGTTCAATTCCAGCCTTGAGTGACTGTCTGTGTGGAGTTTGCACATTCTCACAGTGTCTGCATGGGTTTCTTCCCACAGGCCAAGTGAATTGGCCATAGTAAATTGCCCATAATATTAGGTGCATTAGTTGGGTGGGGGGGGGCTTACTTTTTGGAGGGTCAGTGTGGACATGTTAGGCCGAAGGACCTGTTTCCACACTGTAGGTAATCTAATCTGCTACTGACAAACTGAAAAGAAAAATCCTGGTTCCTTGGGAGCTTATCCCGTCCATTCAGCCTGCGTCTATTGTTCCAACCTTTTTTAAAAAGCCCCCAAGGCCTCACAATCTGTTTACTTTATGGGCTTTCCATAGACTGCTCACTGCCTCTCAGAGAAAACAGAACAAATTTCACGTCTTAAAGCCATCCTACCATCACTGCTGCTCCTAATTGCTGTGTTTCATACCTTTCCTCAGGTGAGGAATACTCCTCTCAGTCATTATAGTGATCCATTTGTCCACATCATGAGTACGGTTCTTCACTGCAGCTTCATGCAGGGCCTGAGGAGAAACAATTCAACAATGAGCCACCTCCAAAATGGATGCAGTATCCCACCCTCCCCGACTTTGCAACTTCCTCCTAGGCCTGTGGGCTGTAACCCAGCCCCAGGCTTGTGCACCCGGCATGGGGAGAGTCTGCCACAACATCCAAGGGGGAACCAACGCGTCTGAAGCAACGGAAGCTACTGCAGGTCACCGAGTGAGAACGCAATCAAATCAGTGGTTGCCACCATCTCCCACCACCCCAAGGTTGGGTTGGGGTGGGGAGGGGCAAAACGGGTTGGCTTGGAATGCCAGCTACATCACGTCAAGTCTCACCAAATCCCCCAGGCTGAGGTACCCCAAAGCCAGCCAATCTGATGTCAAATCCATCGCTGGTTAGAGAGGGTGAGCAAGGGGTGGGGTTAACTGACACGTTATCGAGGATTAACCTACCCGTGCATCCATATCGATCAGATCATTATCGACCACATTGGAGGGATCCGGACGATTCCCCTGTGCACAAAAAGACCACGTAAAATTCACACCATCAAATTTAAACCCGTGTCACATTTTGTTTATATAATTCTGGTCAAGCCATGCTCAGTGCTGCGGCCCGATTGATGTCCACAGTTGGACCACCTTCAGCTCTAGATCCACTCTGTTTCCCTTTGTATTCTTTGACTGTTCACGTTTCTTTCATAGAATCATCCAATTCCTACAGTGTGGAAACAGGCCCTTCGGCCCGACAGATCCACACCGACCCTGCGAAGAGTAACCCACCCAAACTCATTCCCCATTACTCTACATTTACTAATCCCTGAACGCTATGGGCAATTTAGCTAACCTACACATTCCCAAACACTATGGGCAATTTAGCGTGGCCAATCCACCTAGCCTGCACATCTTTGGACTGTGGGAGGAAACCTGAGCACCCAGAGGAAACCCACGCAGACACGGGGAGAATGTGCAAACTCCACAGAGAGTCTCCGAGGCTGGAGTCGAACTCGGGTCTCTGGCGCTGTAGGGCAGCAGAGCTAACCACTGAGCCACCGTGCCATCCCAATCTCACTGCGCTTTGGCTGTGGATCCTTGTTTGATCTTCAGCCATTCCCAATGATGTGTTCTCCAGCCACTTCCTCTCCGAGGGGTACTGTTGTCGGCAGAAGGGAGACCAGGAGGCAATGTAAGATCCGGTCAGTGGATGTACTTCGCGTTGGACCACAGAGCAAGCCTGACCCTGACTGAACCAGCCTTCAAATGATCACAGTGATCTCTACAAGTAACCTCATTCACATTTGAATCTCCAAATCAACACCCATAGGATCTATAGAACCCCTTCGGCCCAACAAATCTTCACCGACCTTCGGAAGAGTAACCCGTCCAGACCCATTCCTCTACTCTATTATCCAATATTCAGCTAACCTACACATCCCCAGTCACTATAGGCAATTTAGCATGGTCAATTCAGCTAACCTACACATCCCTGAGCACTATGGGCAATTTAGCATGGCCGATTCAGTTAACCTACACATCCCTGAGCACTATGGGCAATTTAGCATGGCCGATTCAGTTAACCTACACATCCCCAGTCACTATAGGCAATTTAGCATGGTCAATTCAGCTAACCTACACATCCCTGAGCACTATGGGCAATTTAGCATGGCCAATTCAGTTAACCTACACATCCCTGAGCACTATGGGCAATTTAGCATGGTCAATTCAGCTAACCTACACATCCCTGAGCACTATGGGCAATTTAGCATGGCCAATTCAGTTAACCTACACATCCCCAGTCACTATAGGCAATTTAACATGATCAATTCAGCTAACCTACACATCCCTGAGCACTATGGGCAATTTAGCATCGCCCAATTCAGTTAACCTACACATCCCTGAACACTATGGGCAATTTAGCATGGCCAATTCAGCTAACCTACACATCCCCAGTCACTATGGGCAATTTAGTATTGTCAATTCACCTAACCTGCACACAGGCTGTGACAATGTAATGATTGTAACCAGGTCAGCCAGATGGAATTCATAGAATATGGGTTCCCAGATTGGGGCTGTTAATCTAGTCCAATCAGGGAGCCCTGGCTGACCTATAATAAGAGTGAGAGACAGAAATACAGGTAGAAGATCCTTTATCCGAACATCCAAAAACCGAAAAGCTCCGAAATCCGAAGGGTTTTTTTGTGAAGTTTTTTAATCTCATTAACAAGACTGTTTGGTGAGCATAGTGTTAACCCAAATCCACACCCACTCAACGTGTGTCACTCAGATGAGGCATGGGCGGTGGGGGGAGGGGGGGAGCGGAGGGGAGCATGGCCAAGCACATTCTTAGTTAGAAGTCTGCTTCTCTGGTAAGATTTATAAAAAAAATTCACCATTAAACTGTCACTATTCTGAAAACCGAAAAATTCCAAATTCCGAAAAACAGCTGCTCCTGAGCATTTTGGATAAAGGGTCTTCTACCTGTACTGACACTCGGGTACCTGACTCTGAATGGGGCTGTGCTAAAGGTAAGGACCATTCACGTGTAAATAAAGGTCAACTTGGTGACGGGATACCAGCCTCTCTGGAGTTATTTCACAAAATATCTTTGGTAATCAAACCATTACCATCCCGGCAATACTCAGGGGCTCCGTGGTCTGTGCTTAATCATGTGCCTCATGAAAGATTTGAATTGGTCCTGAGCTATTTCTTTCCAAATCTGCAAAATCTGCCTTCAGGAAGATCAAGGCCAGCAAGAAAACAGCCACTTGCAGGTTCCCTCCAAATCACTCGTTACCCTGACCCAGGGCAAGAATGCAGCATCTCCACCTGGAGTTCCCTCCTTAAGGGAGTTGTAGCACTTGGACTGCAGCAGTTCAAGAAGGCAGCTCCTCACCACCCACCTCCATCACTGCTAACAGAGTTGTTTTGCTGTAGTTTACTCTGTAGTCATTCATTCTCCCACACCGAGAGCTGTTGACATGATGTGGTGTTTTCAGGACATGGGGCATCTCAGAGCACGCATTCTCATATTTTTCCCTCACATACTCAACTCAAAAATGCTGTTGGCATCCAAGTGGAGTTGACAGAAAGAAGTATCGGGAGTCTGTGTGTAAATGCAGTTCTTTCTTCAATAATAAAGAAAAACTGTCATTGTATAGGTAAGGATTGGAGGGATATGGGCCAGGAGCAGGTAGGAACAGCTGATTATGTTCACAATGGACTGAAAGGTACTTCCATGCTCTATGACCCTATGAACATGAGGAATCATGGGTAGTGTTCAAAAGGAATACGAGATGGACAGATGGATACGGATAGCTTAGGTAACTGGGCCATCATTTGGCAGAAGAATTTAACACGGATAAGTATGAGGTTGGCTGGAGGAATAGAAAGGAAAGCTACCAGCGAGATGGAGAGAAGAGTGATTAGGAAGACAAATGCTGACCCAGCCAGCAACTCCGAAGAAAGCCATCAGTGTGAGGCACCTGTAAGTTATTGATGCTGAAAGAAGGAAGTGTACAGTTTTAATGATGGACTTATTTTAATTTTGTCAGCTGCATCTTTGGATGATCAGGTTTAATTTTTGTCCTGATCAGGCAGAGAGAATTCGGGGGTGGTGTTGCAGGCAAATTGCTGAACTTAAAAAGAATGCTGCCTGCTTCTGTATTATTTTTAGATTACATAGAGTGTGAAAACAGGCCCTTCGGCCCAACAAGTCCACACCGACTCTCCGAAGAGCAACCCACCCAGACCCATTCCCCCCTTCACCTAACACTATGGGGCAATTTAGCATGGCCAATTCACCTGACCTGCACATCTTTGGACTATGGGAGGAAACCGGAGCAGCCGGAGAAAACCCACGCAGACACGGGGGAGAATGTGCAAACTCCACACAGTCAGTTGCCTGAGGCAGGAATTGAACCCGGGTCTCTGGCGCTGTGAGGCAGCAGTGCTAAATTTCTTTGGGATAATATTTCCACAGAGAGTTCCTTGCCTCTTGTCCTGTCTTTGAGAGATTAGGAGGAGGTCGAAAAGGGTGGTGCTGGAAAAACACAGCAGGTCAGGCAGCATCTGAGGAGCAGGAGAGTTAACGTTTCGGGTATAAGCTCTTCATCCTGATGGAGGGCTTATTCCCGAAATATTGACTCTCCTGCTCCTCAGATGCTGCCTGACCTGCTGTGCTTTTCTAGCACCACCCTTTTTGACTCTGACTCTCCAGCGTCTGCAGTCCTCACTTTCTCCTTTGAGAGATCAGGTAAATGCCTCAGGATCCTTCTCAGAAACAGCACTCAGTGATACTGGGTCAACTCATCGCGACTGGAGTCTGGAACGACTGCATGAGAAAGTGACCCCCACGACTGGGAAAGTTGTTGGATAAATCCAAGGGCAAAGCTGGTAGCATAGGGAATGCCGGATGACCGGGGAAATTGAGGCTTTTGTCAAGAAAAAGAAGGAAACATATGTCAGGTTTGGACAGCAGTGAGTGAGTGAATCTCAAGCAGATTATAAAGGCAGTAGGAGTATACTTAAGAGGGAAATCTGGTGGGCAAAAAGGAGACATGAGATGGCTTTGACAAATAGGGCTAAAGAGAATCCAAAGGGATTTTACAAATATATTAAGGGCAAAACAGTAACTAGGGACAGAAGAGGGACCCTTAAAGATCAGCAAAGCCATCTATGTCTGGGACCGCAGGAGATGGGGGAGATACTAAACAAGTATTTTGCATCAGTGTTTACTGTGGAAAGGGACATGAAAGATAAAGAATGTGGGGAAATAAATAGTGACATCTTGAAAAATGTCCATATCGCAGAGGAGGTGATGCTGGACGTCTGAAAATACATAAAAGTGGACAAATGGGCTGAGGAGTGGCAGATGGTGTACAATTTAGATAAATGCGAGGTGCTGCACTTTGGAAAGGCAAATCAGAGCAGGACTTGTACAATTAACAGTAAGATCCTGGGGGTATGTTTCAGAACAGAGAGACCTTGGAGTGCAGGTTCATAGCTCCTTGAAAGTGGAGTCGCAGGTAGATAGGATAGTGAAGAAGGCATTTGGTATGCTTTCCTTTATTGGTCAGAGTATTGAGTACAGGAGTTGGAAGGTCATGTTGCGGCTGTACAGGACATTTTTGGAATACTACGTTCAATTCTAATTTCCCCACTATAGGAATGATTTTGTGCAACTTGACAGATTTCAGAAAAGACTTACAAGGATGTTGCCAGGGTTGGAAGGTTTGAGCTGTAGGAAAAGACACTCAGGGGGGCGGTTGTCCTTGGAGTGTCAGAGGCTGAGGGGTGACCTTACAGAGATTTATGAAATCATGAGGGACACGGAGAGTGTGAATAGACAAAGTCTTTTCCCTGGGGTGGGGGAGTCCAGGAACTAGAGGGCATAGGTTTAGGGTGAGAGGGGAAAGATATAAAAAGGACTTAAGGGTCAATTTTTTCCTGCAGAGGGTGGTGCATGTATGGAATGAGTTGCCAGAGGAAGTGGTGGAGGCTGGTATAATTGCAACATTTAAAAGGCATCTGGATGGGTATATGAATAGGAAGGGTTTGGAGGGATATGGGCCGGGTGCTGGCAAATGGGACTAGATTAGCTTGTGACGTCTGGTCGGCATGGATGAGTTGGACTGAAGGGCCTATTTCAGTGCTGTGTCTCTCTATGACTCTGTGACTCTAAGTCAAATAATGTAACATATTATTTGGGATATACCTTTGCTAGGGTACAAAGAAGCTTGGCAAAATGTCCAGAAGTATCTTCTTTGACGTCCTCAATCATATCTTTCTTGTAAACTGCAAACAGAAACATTTTACAGTCATTAATAAGGAGGATTTCCACTGGAGGGTGTTAAGACATTGTGTGAATATTTATCCCATCATTATCACTCTGCCAACCGGGAGAGAAAAGGCTGACGATAACTGAATTCGATTAATAAATACGGGAATATGCATCCAGTCTCAGTCAAAGGCACCAAAAGAACTATTAGCAACTGTTGTAAAAGCTTACGTCTGGTTCACTGATGTCGTTTCGGGAAGGGAATCTGCCATCCTGACCCGCTCTGACCTACATGTGATTCCATGTAGCAATGCTGTTGACTCTTAACTGCCCTCTGGGTAATTAGGGGTGGGCAATAAATACTGGGCTAGCCAGTGACACACAAATCCGACGGAACTGAATGAAAATGTTGGAACATCATAAACTTGTTTCTCTAATCTTCCTAGGTTAGATCTAAAATCAAACAACACCAGCTGAACACTTTAACTCCCCTTCCCACTCCGCCAAGGACATGCAGGTCCTTGGACTCCTCCACCGGCAAAACATAACAACACGGCAGCTGGAGGAGGAGCGCCTTATCTTCCGCCTGGGAACCCTCCAACCACAAGGAATGAACTCAGATTTCTCCAGTTTCCTCATTTCCCCTCCCCCCACCTTGTCTCAGTCGGTTCCCTCAACTCAGCACCGCCCTCCTAACCTGCAATCTTCCTCCCTACCTTTTATCTTAGCCTGCTTGGCACACTCTCCTCATTCCTGATGAAGGGCTTATGCCCGAAACGTCGAATTTCCTATTCCTTGGATGCTGCCTGACCTGCTGTGCTTTAACCAGCAACACATTTTCAACTGTGATCTCCAGCATCTGCAGACCTCATTTTTTACCCCATAACAACACGACGCCTGGAGGAAGACCCTAGTAACCCTCCAACCACAAGGGATGAATGCAGATTTCTCCCGCTTCCTCATTTCCCCTCCGCCCAACTTATCTCAGTCCCAACCCTCAGACTCAGCACCTCCTTCCTAACCTGCAATCTTCTTCCCGACCTCTCCGCCCCCACCCCCTCTCCGCCCTATCACCCTCACCCTCACCTCTTTCCACCTATCGTATTCCCAGCTCCCCTCCCCCAAATGCACCTCCCCCCACCTTTTATCTTAGCCTGCTTGGCACACCAGCCTCATTCCTGAAGAAGGGCTTATGCCCGAAACGTCGATTCTCCTGCTCTTCGGATGCTGCCTGTCCTGCTGCGCTTCTCCAGCACCACACTTTTCAACTCTGGTCTTCAGTATCTGCAGTCCTCACTTTCTCCCAACACCAGGTTATAGTCAAACAGATTTATTATACTAAAGACCGGGGCACGGTGGCTCACAGGGCCAGGGACCCAGGTTCGATTCCACCTTTGGGCGACTGTCTGTGTGGAGTTTGCATGTTCTCCCTGTGCCTGTGTGGAGTTTGCGTGTTCTCCCCGTGTCTGCGTGGGTTTGCATGTTCTCCCCCGTGTCTGTGTGGAGTTTGCATGTTCACCCCATGTCTGCGGGGGTTTGCGTGTTCTCCCCGTGTCTGCGTGAGTTTGCGTATTCTCCCCGTGTCTGTGTGGAGTTTGCATGTTCTCCCTGTGCCTGTGTGGAGTTTGCGTGTTCTCCCCGTGTCTGTGTGGAGTTTGCATGTTCACCCCATGTCTGTGTGGAGTTTGCATGTTCTCCCCGTGTCTGCGTGGATTTGCGTGTTCTCCCCGTGTCTGCGTGAGTTTGCATGTTCTCCCCGTGTCTGTGTGGAGTTTGCATGTTCTCCCCATGTCTGCGTGGATTTGCGTGTTCTCCCCAGGTCTGCGTGGATTTGCGTGTTCTCCCCATGTCTGTGTGGAGTTTGCTCCAGTTTCCTCCCACAATCCAAAGAACCAGGATGTTGCCTGGTCTTGAGGGAAGCTTCTATGACGAAAGGCTGAGAGACTTGGGTCTGTTCTCATTGGAAAGAAGAAGGCTAAGAGGGGATTTGATAGAGACATAGAAGAGAAAGTCCTTTTTCCTAGGCTGATGATGTCAGCTTGTATGAGGGAGCATAACTACAAATTGAGGGGTATAGATTTAAGACAGATGTCAGAGGCAGGTTCTTTACTCAGAGAGTGGTAAGGGTATGGAATGCCCTGCCTGCCAATGTAGTTAACTCAGCCACATTAGGGAGATTTAAACAATCCTTGGATAAGCACATGGATGATGATGAGATAGTGTAGGGGGATGAGCTTAGAATAGTTCACAGGTCGGTGCAACATCGAGGGCCGGTTCTGCGCTGTATTGTTCTTAGTTCTGTGTTCTTTGTGCAGGTTAAGCTGGATTGGCCATACTAAATTGCCCATAGTCTCTCGGGATATGCAGGCATGGTGGGTTAGCCATGCGATATATACCTTACAGATAACACCCCAGACACCACCATTACCACACCTGGGTATGTCCTGATCCACGGGCAGGACAGACCCAGCAGAGGTGTTGACACAATGGTATACAGTCGGGAGGGAGTTGCCCTGGGAGGCCTTAACAATGACTCTGGACTCCATGAAGTCTCATGGCTTCGGGTTAAACATGGGCAAGGGAACCTCTTCCTGGTTACCATGTACCACCCTCCTTCGGCTGACGAATCAGTGCTCCTCCATGTGAAGCAACACTTGGAGGAAGCACTTGGGGTAGCAAGCCCACAAAGTGTACTCTGGCTGGGAGATTTCAATATCAATCACCAAGGGTGGTTTGGCAGTAGCATTACTGATCAAGTTGGTCAGGTCCTAAAGGATATAACTACTTGACTGGGTCTGCACCAGGTGGTAAAAGGGAACTACAAGAGGAAAACACATATTTGACCTCATCCTTACTAATCTGCTGACCGCAGAACCATCTGTCCATGACAGTGTCAGTAAAAGTGACTGCCACACTGTCCCTGTGGAGACAAAGTCCCATCTTCACATTGAGAATAACCTCCATTGTGTCATGTGGCCCTATCACTGTGCTAAATGGGACAGACTTCGAATCAAGTGAGCAGCTCAAGACTGGGCACTGTGAGGCACTGTGGACCATCAACAGCAGCAGAACTCTACTCCAGCACAATCTGTAACCTCATGGCCCGGCATATCCCCCACTCAACCATGACCACCAGGCCAGGGGGTCAACCCTGGTTCAACAGAGGGTGCAGGACGGCATGTCAGAAGCAGCTGAAAAGTGTGGTGCTGGAAAAGCACAGCAGGTCAGGCAGCATCCGAGGAGCAGGAGAATCGACGTTTCAGGCATAAGCCCTTCTTCAGGAATGAGGAGGGTGTGCCAAGCAGGCTGAGATAAAAGGTAGGGAGGAGGGACTTGGGGGAGGGGCGTTGGGAATGCGATAGGTGGAAGGAGGTTAAGGTGAGGGTGATAGGCCGGGGTGGGGTGGGGGCGGAGAGGTCAGGAAGAAGATTGCAGGTCAAGAAGGCGGTGCTGAGTCCGAGGGTTGGGACTGAGATGAGGTGGGGTGGGGGGGGGGGAGGGGAAATGAGGAAGCGGGAGAAATCTGCCATCATCCCGTGTGGTTGGAGGGTTCCTAGGCGGAAGATGAGGCGCTCTTCCTCCAGGCATCGTGTTGTTATGGTCTGGCGATGGAGGAGGCCAAGGACCTGCATGTCCTTGGTGGAGTGGGAGGGGGAGTTAAAGTGTTCAGCCAGGATCAGCATCAGGCAGACCTGAAAATGAGATGTCAACCTGCTGAAGTGACTAAACAGGACTACTTGGATTCCATGCAGCCTAAACAGCAAGTGATAGAGCTAAGCGATCCCACAACCAACAGATCAGATCTCAGCTCTGTAGTCCTTCCACATCAAGCCGTGAATGGTGGTGGACAATTAAACAACTCACTGCAGGGGGACACTCCATAAGTATCCCCATCCTCAACGATGGAGGAGCCCAGCACATCAGTGTAAAAGATAAGGCTGATGCATTCGCAACAATCTTCAGTCAGAAGTGGCGAGTGGATGATCCATCTCGGGCTCCTTCGGTGGTCCCCAGCATCACAGACACCCGTCTCCAGCCAATTCGATTCACTCCATGTGATATTAAGAAATAGCTGGAAGCACGTGATGCTGCAAAGGCAATGGGCCTTGAGAACATTCCGGCAATAGTACTGAAGCCGCTCCCCTAGCCAAGCTCTTCCAGTACAGTTACAACACTGGCATCTACCTGACATTGTGAAAAATGCCCAGCAATGTCCTGTAGACAAAAAGCAGGACAAATCTAACCTGGCCAATTACAGCCCAATCAATCTACTCTCGATCATCAGTAAAGTGATGGAAGGGGGTCAGTAACAGTGCTCTGAATAGTAACCTGCTCAGTGACACCCAGTTTGGGTCCCACCAGCTCCTGATCTCATTACAGCCTTGGTTCAAACATGGACAAAAGAGCTGAATTCCAGAGGGGAGGTGAGAATGACAGCCCTTGACATCGAGGTCACATTTCACCCAAGTATGGCATCAAGGAGCCCTGGCAAAACCGGAATCAATGGATAAACACTCCACTGGTTAGAGTCCGACCTGGCACAAAGGAATATGGCTGTGGTTGTGGAGGGTCAGTCATCTCAGCTCCAGGAGATCTCTGCAAGAGTCCTTCAGGGTAATGTCCTAGGCCCAACCATCTTCAGCTGCTTCATCAATGACCTTCCCTCTGTCCCAAGGTCCGAAGTGGGGATGTGCGATGATTGATTGCACGGCACCATTCGCGACTCCTCAGAGAGTGAACCAGTCTGTGTTCAAACGCAATAAGATCTGGACAATATCCAGGCTTGGGCCAACAAGTGGCAAGTAACATTCATGCCACACAAATGCCAGACAATGACCATCACCAATCAGAGACACTTTAACCCCTGACATTCAACGGTATTACCATCATTGAATTCCCCCACTGTCAACATCCTTGGGGTTACCATTGACCAGAAACTCAAATGGACTCACCACATAAACACAGTGGCTATAAGAGCAGGTCAGAGATTAGGGATACCATGGCAAGAAATTCACCTCCTGACTCCCCAAAGTCTATCCACCATCTATAAGACACAAGTCAGGAATATGTTGGAATACTCCCCACTTGCCTGGATGGGGGCAGCTCCAACAACACACAAGAAGCTTGACACCATCCAGGACAAAGCAACCAACTTGACTGACACCACATCTACAAACATTCAATCCCTCCACCCCCGGCACTCAGTGCACACTGCTGCTACTATCTACAAGATGCGCTGCAGATATTCACCAAACATCCTTCGACACCACCTTCCAAACCCACGACCACTTCCATCTAGAAGGACAAGGGCAGCAGGTACTTGGGAACACCATCACCTGCAGGTACCCCTCCAAGCCACTCACCACCCTGACTTGGAAAAATAGCACTGTTCCTTCACAGTCGTTGGGTCAAAATCCTGGAATTCCCTCCCTAATGGCATTGTGGGTCAACCCACAACAAGTGGACTGCAGCAGTTCAAGAAGGCAGCTCACCCCCACCTTCTCAAGGGGCAGTTAGGGATGGGCAATAAATGCTGGCCAAGCAGTGACACTCAACTCCCACAAATGAATAAAAATGAAGATATGTAGTTAGGTCTGGGTGCAGACTTGATGGGCTGAATGGCCTCTTTCTGCAATGTTGGGATTCTATGGCTCCTGTGGCTGCAGTTTAATGAAGAAGCTGATCTATTTAAATACAGCTGAGGCCAAAACATTGAATGTTTTCAAGGACAAGTCAAATATCGTTCTTGGGACTAAAGGGACCAAACAGTATGGGGTAAAACCAGGAAGAGAGTCATGAGTTGGATGATCATATTGAATAGGCAAAAGTGAGGACTGTAGATGCTGGAGATTAGAGTCAGGCAGGAGCGCTTCATCAAAGGACCAAGTGGTCTATTCCTGCTCCCAATTTCCACTTTTCCATATGTTCACTAGACCAAACTCCAAGGTCTATGTGCATTTCTGACTCTGTCTGGAGAATGGAGATAATTTCCATTGGCACAAGTCTCATAGAGCATCAAGGTCCACCCAGAACACTGCCCCCAGCAGGCATATGGAGCACAGGTTATCACCAGAATGATACTGGAACAGGGAGGGTTCAATTATAAAGGCAAGGTATACAGGACTTGGTTTGTGTTCATTCAGCTACAGAAGATAAAGGTATACGCTAAGTGACTTGTTTTATTTACTCATTCACAGACTGGAGTGTCTTTGGGTGGATGCAGAGAGGATGTTCCCGATGATGGGTACATCCAGAACCAGGGGTCACGGTCTGAGGATAGAGGGTGAACCCTTTAGGACAGAGATGAGGAGATATTTCTTCACCCAGAGAGTGGTGAGCCTGTGGGATTCATTACCACAGGAAGTAGCTGATGCCCAAACACTGAATGTATTCAAGAGGTGGCTGGATCTAGCACTTGGGAGCGAATGGGATCCAAGGTTATGGGGAGAAAGCAGGATTAGGCTACTGCCTTGGACAATCAGCCATGATGGTGATGAATGGTAGGGCAGGCTCGAAGGACCGAATGGCCTCCTCCAGCTCCTCTCTTCCGTATTTCTGTGTTTCTATAGCTGGTCCATTGTTTACAGCTTATCCCCTCACGGCCCTGAAGAAAGTTGGTAGTAAACGGTCATCTGGTACTGCTGCAGACCTTGGCTGTGGAGAGACACACACAGTGTGGTTCAGGAGGCCAATCCAGGATTTCAGTTGAAAATGTGTTGCTGGTTAAAGCACAGCAGGTCAGGCAGCATCCAAGGAATAGGAAATTCAACGTTTCGGGCATAAGCCCTTCATCATATATGTAAAAAAAAATTATCAAAATGTGCCTTAAACTAATTATTCTTAATTTTCTACTTTCCTGATGAAGGGCGTATGCCCGAAACATCGAATTTCCTATTCCTTGGATGCTGCCTGACCTGCTGTGCTTTAACCAGCAACACATTTTCAACTGTGATCTCCAGCATCTGCAGACCTCATTTTTTAATCCAGGATTTCAACCCAGCGACAGTGAAGGAACAGCGACAGATTTCCAAGTCAGGACGGTGAGTGGCTTGGAGGGAAGGTGGTGGCATTCCCATGTCTCTGTTGTCCTTGTCCTTCGAGATGGAAGTGTTCATGGGTTTGGAAGACGTTGTCTGAGGATCTTTGGTGAATTTCCGCAGTGCGTCTATAGATAGGACGCACTACTGCTACTGAGCGTCGGTGGGGGAGGGAATGGACATGAAAGGTGGTGTTGATCAAGTGGGACTGTTTTTTCCTGGATTAACGCACATGGAACCAAAATGTGGAATGAAGATAACAGAGCATCTAACTGACTATCAGAACTTGGTGATGGACCTCCTCCTGGTCCTATACTCCAATTAATTAAGAACCTGCCTCATCTCCTTCGGTAAAGACTAAAATGGAAACAAACAATCTTCTGAGCATTTTCCCAAGGTAAGGGAGTCCAAAACTCGAGGGCATACATATAAGGTGAGAGGGAAAGGATTTTAAAAGGGGCAACTTGTTCACACAGAAGGGGAGTGACGGATAGAGTTTAGTTTAGATACATGTGAGGTGCTGCACTTTGGAAAAGCTAATCAGAGCAGGGCTTATACACTTAATGGTAAGGTCACTTGGGGAGTGTTGCTGAACAAAGAGACCTTGAAGTGCAGGTTCATAGCTCCTTGAAAGTGGAGTTGCAGGTAGTTAGGATAGTGAAGGCAGCGTTTGGTATGCTTTCCTTTATTGGTCAGAGTATTGAGTGCAGGAGTTGGGAGGTCATGTTGCAGCTGGACAGGACATTGTTTGGAATATTGCGTGCAATTCTGATCTCCATCCTATTGGAAGGACATTGTGAAACTTGAAAGGGTTCAGAAAAGATTTATAAGGATGTTGCCTGGTTTGGAGGATTTGAGCTATAGGGACAGGCTGGGGCTGTTTTCCCTGGAGCGTCAGAGGCTGAGGGGCTACCTTATAGAGGTTTATAAAATTGTGAGGGGCATTGATAGGGTGGGAATATTCAAGGTCTGTTCCCTGGGATGGGGGCATCCAAAACAAGAGGGCATAAATTGAAAGTGAGAGGGGACCCAAGGTTTTCATGTTGACGATGATGCATCTGTAGAATGAGCTGCCAGTGGTAAAAGATGGTACAATTACAACATTTAAAATAGAGAAGGCCTTTTCTCTGAGGTGGGGGAGTCCAGAACTAGAGAGCATAGGTTTAGGGTGGAAGATATAAAAGAGACCTAAGGGGCAACTTTTTCACACGTGTGGAATGAGCTGCCAGAGGAAGTGGTGGAGGCTGGTACAATTACAACACTTAAAAGGCATCTGGATGGGTTTATGAATAGGAAGGGTTTGGAGGGATAGGGGCCAGGTGCTGGCAGGTGGGACCGGATTGGGTTGGGATATCTGGTCGGCATGGACGGGTTGGACCAAAGAGTCTGTTTCCGTGCTGTACATCTCCATGACTGTGACTCTAAGCATCTCCCTACTTACGCTTTAGATAGACAGCAGCCATATCCGAGATTTGCTTGTTGGTGCGAGAGCACAGGATCTCAATCAGAGTGTCTTCATTGGTTCCCAAACCCTATGGAAAGAAGATTTTAAAACTTCCTTATTGGTAAAACCATATGAATATGCATCACTGGCAAAGGTCATTAGCAGAAATGACAAGCTGTTTACAGTTCACAATGGAACTCCGAATGTGGAAAGGAAAATGGGAGGCTCATCCCATGGGATCTTTCTGAGGCACTGGGTGTTTCAGATAGTCATGGATCTGCGCAAGAACAATTTTTGATCCATTTGCGCCCTCCCCTACTACCACTGTTAACAACCCACCGGATGGGGCATTGGGAACGGACATGCTGCCAATCCCTGGACAGATTACAGGGAGATATGGAATGTCAGACTCACTGTACGGGATCAAACAGAGCGGAAATGAATTTCCTGGCAGTAAGGTGTCCAGTCACTGGGTGAGTGAACACCATCCCGGAGCCAGTGTGAGTGGGCATGAGAGGCCAGTGTCAGTGTGAGCGAGTGTGAGCGGGCAGTGAGAGATCAGTGTCAGTGTGAGTGAGTGAGTGTGAGTGGGCATGAGAGGCCAGTGTCAGTGTGAGCGAGTGTGAGCGGGCAGTGAGAGGGCAGTGTCAGTGTGAGTGAGTGAGTGAGTGTGAGGGGGCATGAGGGACCAGTGTCAGTGTGAGTGAGTGAGTGTGAGCCGGCAGTGAGAGATCAGTGTCAGTGTGAGTGAGTGTGAGCGGGCATGAGAGGGCAGTGTCAGTGTGAGTGAGTGCGAGTGGGCAGTGAGAGATCAGTGTCAGTGCGAGTGAGTGAGTGTGAGCGGGCAGTGAGAGACCAGTGTCAGTGAGTGAGTGAGTGTGGGGGGCATGAGAGACCAGTGTCAGTGTGAGTGAGTGAGTGTGAGCGGGCAGTAAGAGGCCAGTGTCAGTGTGAGTGAGTGAGTGTGAGCAGGCATGAGAGGACAGTGTCAGTGTGAGTGAATGAGTGTGAGCAGGCAGTGAGAGATCAGTGTCAGTGCGAGTGAGTGAGTGTGAGCGGGCAGTGAGAGACCAGTGTCAGTGTGAGTGAGTGAGTGTGAGTGGGCATGAGAGGCCAGTGTTAGTGTGAGTGAGTGAGTGTGAGCGGGCATGAGAGGCCAGTGTCAGTGTGAGTGAGTGAGTGTGAGTGGGCAGTGAGAGACCAGTGTCAGTGTGAATGAGTGAGTGTGAGTGGGCAGTGAGAGATCAGTGTCAGTGCGAGTGAGTGAGTGTGAGGGGGCATGACAGGCCAGTGTCAGTGTGAGTGAGTGAGTGTGAGCGGGCAGTGAGAGACCAGTGTCAGTGTGAGTGAGTGCGTGAGTGTGAGCGGGCAGTGAGAGACTAGTATCAGTGTGAGTGTGAGCAGTCTGAGAGTGAGTTGTTTTGGTACAGTATGTAGGAACAGTAATATGTTCCTGGGGGATGACACCGGGTCATTGTATTCAGTTTTGGTTGCCTTGCTATGGGAAGGATGGTATTAAACTGGAAAGAGTGCAGAAGAAATTTATCAGGATGTTGCCAGGACTCAACAGTCAAGAGTTACAGGGATAGGTTGGACAATCTATGAGTTTTTTTCTCTCAAGCGAAGGAGATTGTGGGGTGGGTCTTACAGAAGTGTGCAAGATCATTAGAGGCATGGGTAGGGTTAATGGACTCAGTCTTTTTCCCAGGGTTGGGAAATTGAGGATGAGAAGGTATCAGTATAAGGTTAGATGGGAAAGAATAAACAGGCACCCAAGGGCCAACCTTTTTACACAGAGGGTGGTGTGCATATGGAATGAACTGCTGGGGAAGTGGTTGAGATGGGTACATTAACAACATTTAAAAGGCATTTGGACAAATACATGGATAGGAAAGGTTTAGAAGGATATGGGCCAAGTGCAGGGAAATGGGGTTAGAGTATATGGACATTATGGTCAGCACGGACCACTTCGGGCCGAAGGGCCTGTTTCTGTGCTGTAGGGCTCTATGACTCTATGACTCTCTAAGTGTACTTTGCAAATGTGTGTCTTTGTGTGTTCCAGGGACACTGCACACACAAATCTGTTTACATGTGCAACTCTGTGCGTCAGTACGAGTGCTCAAGTGAGTACGAACCGCTCCGACTGTTAATCTGTGAATGAAGATCAGTGACTGCTAGTGTCTGGGTGTGAGAATCGCGACTGCGCGTGACTCAGAGAGTCTATGTGCATTAGTGTGTACTCACATGTGTGATAGAGAAAGACGATTATAGTTTGAGTGAAGGTGACAGAGTGATTGTGAATATGAGACATTGAGGGAAACTGATAGGGATGACAGTGACAACAATTCTGTATTTTCAAGGTGCTTGTGACAGTGTGCACAAACGTGCAAGTTTGTTTTGCAAATGGGGCAGTGTGTGGACATGACTGTCTGTAAATATGTGAGCATGGTAGTATATGTATGTGTACATGTGAGTGTGTGTGTGTATGTGAGTGACAGAATGTGTGAGTGTGTGTATGAGTGTGTGTGTTTGAGTGAGTATGAGCAAGTGTATGAGTATGTGTGACTGACACTGAGTGAGAGAGTGTGTGTGTGACAGTGTGTGTGAGTGTGTATGTGTGAGTGTGTGTGAGTGTGTATGTGTGAGTGTGTGTGTGTGTGTGTGAGTGTGTGTGTGTGAGTGTGTGAGCGTGTATGTGTGAGTGAGTGTGTGAGAGTGAGTGTGTGTGAGTGTGTATGTGTGAGTGACAGTGTGTGAGTACGTGTGTGTGTGAGTGTGTGACTGTGTGTGTGTGCGTGTGTTTCAGAGGGTAATAGTTGTGTATATGAGTGTGAATAGATGCTCTGTGTGTTTCCTTTGTACTGTCACTCACACTCCCCATGTCCAGGCGACCATGAGCTGGGGGTTGCTGTGGGTTGGCTTGGTAAACCTGAGGGAAGGTTGAGGCACAGACAGCAGGCTCTGGGACTCTCGCTCTTCCAGGATGGTTGCTGCCTTTCAGAACAGCCCGGGGATTTGAGCAGAAACTGTTTGCCAGATCTCTTTCACCCAGGTGAAGTCTTTAAGTCCACCTCCCAGTCTGTGGGAAACTGGGGAGTGTGGGATTAAGCCATGATGGGAGCTTGTCTGACCACATCTCCTCCTCCTATGCTATTTGTCTCTCGTGGTAAACTGTGTTCTCAGGTTCAGTGTTACTTCCTGCGTCAAGTAAACCGTCCCATAAAACAATTGGACCTGGTTGAGATTGGATTTTTTTTTTGCTGATCTGTACCTCAACTACATTTTCCTGCCAAATTTTCCATCATCAATAAAAGAAAACCATTAAATCCAGTCTTGAAAGTTCTAAGCCAACAGGTTTTGTTGGATGGGACTGTTCTGCTGTTGAATTCTCTCCTCTTTGTAATGAAGTACTCTCTTCTGTCACCCCTAGATGGCCTGGTTCCAATTTTAAGGCTATGTTTCCCCTTTCCTTGGCTGCCTGAGCAGAAGAAATAGTTTCCTGCTATTTCACATGGCCACGGTGGCTCAGTGGTTAGCACCGCTGCCTCACTGTGCCAGGAACCAGGGTTCGATCCCATCCTCGGGTGACTGGAGCAGAGAGAGAGGCCGTGAGAGTGAGTGGAGGTTGCACATTCTCCCCATGCCTATGCGGGTTTCCGCCGGGTACTCCAGTTTCCTCCCACAGTGTGCAGGGTCAGGTGGATGGGCTAAATTGCCCACAGTGTGCAGGGTAGCAATGAGAAATACAGAGTGGGTCTGGGTGGGATGTTCTTCACACTGTCAGTGTGGGTTCATTGGGCCGAACAGCTTGCTTCCACACTGTAGGGATTCTATAATTGAATTCCTCGATTGATTTTTGAACACACCATAATTATACTAAATGCCAAAGATTACAACCTCTAGTCAATGTAAGAGCCTTCTGCCCAGGGGAGCAGCAGAGGAGGTAAGTGGGAACTGTCCCCATTTCCACCCACAAACTCCCCTAGCCAGGAAACCTCCCAGTCTGATTCTCACCTTGATGGCACCTCGCATTTCAGAGGCATCGTATTTGTCTGGAGTCTTCATCAGTGCCAAGATGACAGATTTTAGAGGGTCAGAGAGACTTTTTTGCAGCTTATCCTCCAGTTTCTGTCGAAATGAGAGAAAGCATTTAACAGAGACAGTTCAGTCAATAACACAAAACCTGGGGAGAATGAGTACACATTGCTCACCGAGATAGAGAGAGTGTGTGAGGAGGAGAGACAGAGGCAGAGAGAGAGAGAGAGAGAG